>NW_003052498.1:515884-653834 GCF_000003515.1 Uncinocarpus reesii 1704 | reverse complement strand
CAGAGCTGTTCAGGGAAACCGTTATTAAGCGCTTGCAACAGGACGGGATAGCACTTTTCGAAAGCGACCAAGATGTCCGAGAGACACAGACTTTGAGACTGAAGAAAGGACGACTTGCTCAAGCCCACATTTTTGGCCCTCTTTGGGGCCATCGAGGAGAGCACTAGCTCCTCGACATTTACGCAAAGGTCAGCAACGGTAGTTGCCAGTATTTCCGGCACTGGCTTCCGCCGTAATAGCTTTTGGAGTAGGTGAAAACGTCGCAGAAAAGGTGTTGTAGCTATCAAGGTAGTTTAGAAAAAGTAGTTTAAGATCAGGACTCATCGACATACGATTTTCAAGAAATGCAGGTCCTGGCTTAGATGTATTGAGCATGGCATCCTCACCAAGGCTGCTCGCTGCGTCAACAGTGGTTTTGGGCCTCTTTTGTGACCGTAATGCCGCAGACGTGATGCTGGCACTGGCTTTCCGTTTCGATATGGGAACGTTTGATTTCACTTCGAGGCCTGCTTTCAGAGCAGCAGCTTCATTTCGTTGTTCCAGTTCATAGATCCTATCAAGGAGCCGGCTCTGGGAGGCTTCAGATTTCTCGTATGCCTCCCGCCAAAACGCAGCACTGTCCAGATGGCGGTCCTGGGTTGGCTCGACTACGTCTCTTTTCCCAGCCTGAACGTGATTTCTAACCCCGAGAATATAGTCTGAGAAGTAGTGAGCAAGTGAAGCGGGTCTGGGATTGACGGATACTGGCCTTTGATGCTGAGGTGCGATGGCTTCGACTTCACAATTGCCAACGCCAGCGCCAACTGCGCTTGAGAGGGTGGGGCGCATCCATCGGGACACGGCATTGCAGCCATCGGGAAAACGGGAGAAGCAAAGACACGGCAAATGGACCAACACCAACAGCCTGGATAATGGATGTTTGTTGAGCGGGAAGCAGACGTCATTGATGCCCGGAAAACGAGATATGGTTACCCCGCCATGTCCCAGAACGGCAGTCAGCCGGCGAACCACCATCCAGACTGCTCTCGACGATCATGCAGTTGGCTGCACCGCCAGCCATCCACAAGCCGATTCATCGACCACAGTCTTTTGTCTTTCATTTGCAGATGAGCCCTTTCTTTCACAAGCATGCGTTTACGTTTCGCACTGTGCCGCTTGGCCGACCACAGGCGTCTTTTTGTCCTGCACTTATCATAATGAATACCGGACCGCACATGCTGAAGGCGTAGCATTGATTCAACCTTATTGTTGACCAAAGACAGGAGTTATGAACAGGGGTAAGATTCATCTCTTCCATGCTGATGGGGCTCCTTGGCTAACAAGCATCATGGTTGTAGTCATCTTCCGATACGAAGCTGAGCGGGACAGGCAAAATTGCACAGAGCATGGTGTTTTAGTTATTAGTGATCACAGGCGAAGCGCAGGGGAAACAAGGCTGGCAGGCGAGTCTCCATGAACCGAGAGTTTCGCTTGAAGTTGATTTTGTCCCTCGGTGTCGGCTCTTTGTCACAGAAAGCTGATCACCACCTTTGTTATTTTCTTTGGCTGTGGCTGACCAACTCCCTCCTGAAAGAAAGAAATAACGCGTCTAACCTGTTCCCTTTTGACTTGAACGCGTTTTGTTTTTCTGTCCGGGGTAGATAGAGACATCTCGGGCATTTGAGGGGTGGCACCGTGGCAGTCTCCCAGCATGCTAATTAAGCAACGTCGGCATACGGAGTATTGTTGATGGAGTCAAACCTTAGCCGGTCCCCAACGAATGCTCCTTAGTTCCTAAAAATAGCCTATCCAGCTAGCCCCTTAACTATGTATGTGACCACAGGCCACAATCTCAGCACAAGCAAGTGCAGGTCAATCAACTAGTTTATGAATTTTTATAGAACTTATACTGGACAAATCTGAAGATCCTACTGAATATGAACTTACCAGATTAAGTGCATAAGATCTAAGAATGGTGAACAGGCTCATATTTTGCTGTTCAGTATGAATAACGTGGACTTTGGGATGATTGTAGTCAAAAAACAAGGTGGTGTATTCCCCACAGTCGATCAAGGAGCCATCGGTGAGGAAATCGCGCCGGATCAATGCAAGGAGGTAGATAGTTATACCAGTCATCTTCTTTCCTGGAATCCAAAGTACGTGTCAAGGTAGTACTCTCAAAGTAGTCAGGATAGTAACCTGAATCTTCCCAGTCAATTATACCAGTAACCTTGCACGCATTGTCTTCTCCAATCTCTACCATTATGTTGTCCTTCCTAACATCTCCATGAGTGAAAACCGATCCTGTGGTGGGCGGGGGTTGAAGAGTTTGAATAAGCTGAATGTATGATTTGCCGAGAAATTTGGAGAGTGAGAATTGCAAATCCACAAATGATGCAGCCGTATCGATGGTCTTCTCTTGTGCGAAACAGCTTATCCGCGCTTCTTTCACACCTTCGCCTGCGACTCCTCCTAATGGATAACCATCATCCTTCCTCAAGGTTCTGAGTTTTATGAAAATTTCTTCCAGCTGTTCTTGTACGGAGGCTTTCCCCCCATGGTCCAACTTCGGCCATGCTTCCGTCAAAGTCATCGACGGGATATACGACATGAAAAAAGCCGTGAACGGTTTCAATCTTATAACCCCATGAGGGCGAGGAGCGGGTATGTCTGGCAAATGCTCAGCTAGGTACTGCAATGTTGTATACTCGGTGTAGTCCGGCCGTTGTCGAACAACTTTGAGAGCAATCTTGTCACTGCATTTGAGAACTACCCCTCGTATAACAGATTCCCAGATTTTCGGTGATTCCCATATTAGCTGCTTTAAAGAGATCAAAAGCTGCTCTCCCATGAGTTCACTATTTTCATCAGAATATCGCGAGAGGAGTTTAACGACGTCGTCAGAGAGTGGGAATACAACCTCGGCGCTATCGACAGGATCAATTTTAGTACGAAATTCGGGAGGTGGAGGTTGATTGAGCTGCTCCTGTTTGGCTTTGGCATTAGACACAACCCTCATAACCGAATCGTAATTAACTGGTAACCATTTCCGTATATCGGCTGCAGGATCGGATCTTAGAGCATTCTGCAGCTTTTGTAAGGCCCGTTTGTTTAGTTCACTGGATCATACGTGTTTATGCGCGCCTTTGTCCTCGGTCGGAGAAATGGGAGAAAAGACTGCGCATATCCTCGAAGACGGCTAATGAAGGTTTTCAGAAACATGTAAACCAAATTCTCTTGTTGTGCCATCACTGATGTGAGCTCCAAAGAACTCCCAAGGACCAACACAAATGTTTTGTTGGAAGTCTAGCAGAGAAGCTGTAACTAACTACAATGCTTAGTCAGCCATTGTATTTGTAATGTCGTATGAGTTGTGGCACATGGCACTAGAGCTTCTTTGAACGCCTTCTAGAACTATTAATTAGTTAGTGTGATTTTCCAGTTTATACGGCGTAGCATCAGTCACATCACTTTCTCCTTTATTTCAGAGATTTCAGTCTTATTGATCTGTTGCAGGGCTTGGCTGCAGCACAGCTTCTGCCTACATAATCAGAGATTCTTCTTTCATGCACCATTTCAGAGTCTTCATGCCACTTACGGAGTACTTTAAGCAAGTAAAATAAAGAATAACGTTATTCTTGGCTCCGTCTCTCTTTTGTGGAAGCTTTCGGGGCTTAATAACATTGTCTGGATGCTTAACTAATGATGAACATGGGAGAAATAAAATGGGTCACGTGGAAGATAGGCTTGCTACTATTGCCTAACAATGTCTCTCTGTTGAGAGAATGAGCATCTGCAAAGTGTGTTTGTGTCTTCCCATGAAATCAGATCATGAAGTTAAGCTGGCTATATACTATGCGCAGTCTGCTTGTCAGAAGTCGAGCTGTTGCTTTACCCTAAAGAATTCCAGGATCCTGTGATCACTGATCAGACAACACCGCCCTCCTGGAACATGACCCTGGCGCCCTGACCTATGAATATCCCTGTGCCATCAAACAGGGTTACAGTTCGTTTCGTCCATTGATTCGGCCCTCGGATAGGACACTTGGGCCATCTCTGGCAACAAAGAAAAATGAGAACGCCTGCAGCCAAGGTACTGGACCTGCAAACCAAAATTCCGTACAATTATCTTCCACTTTTATTTAAACGGTGGTGGAGTATGGGTTTCGTTGCGAGATACTGTGGTCATTATTGTGACGCAATCTGGGCCGAGTGAGAACGTTTTGCCCTGGGTCTCTGTCTCAATACCGCACTGCCCCTGCCCGTTGCTTGTGATCATGGCTGCATCAGACGTGCGACTTGATATCCAACCTCCCCTCGACGGCCCCTCCCCTCCGATCATTCACATTACTCGGGAAGTACGGCGGTCAGACAAGGTCAACGATGCTTACAGCCAGGCACTGGACGAACATGGCCCCGTTATCATCGTCCCCCGACACGGCCGCGACGAATACGTTATCGACCACCGATACGCCCATGAGATTCTCACAGACACTAAGAATTTCACATTTGAAAAGGCCGCATTCGACCTGCTTCACCTGGGCTTTATAGCGCTTTTCGATAATGGCATGTTTGTTCGCGACATTGACAGCTTAGTTGAGAAGAATGTTCAGCCGCGCATGAACGCCATAATAGACCGGATTTTTCCCGTTTTTCAGTCGTATTTTGACCGAATGGCCGATGAGCTACCAAATCCAGCCAACGACAAGACTCCCGTTGAATGTTACAACATCTTTTCCTGCCTTCAGAAAGCTATTGGTCACGCCATGGTAACAATGATTCTTGGGCCTTCTCACTCCTCCTCAGTGACGGCGGGCCACTTCGCTGCTGTCGCTGTTGCCATGGCCAACATGACCGGTATGCACGAGAACACACACGAATGGGCCTGGTTCCCCTGGCTGTGGGTGTTGCTCAATGGCTTCAAAGCCGTTTTCTTCACCATCATCCCTCGCTTCTTCTTTTGCATTGTCCCATCGCTCTGGAAAATGCGGAAACAGCACTTGGCAACTGGCCTTGCCGCCCGCCATGGCGAATACGTCCCCTTATTCGACATCCTCCTAGTAAAACACTACCACGAGAAAACCGGTTTCCGCGCGCTGGGTGGCTTCGCCTGGTGCGTTATTCTTTGCGTCGGCTTAATTTTTGCCTCGATCCATCAGACTGTTGTGGCCGGTTCCTGGATTCTGATCAAGCTAGCCCAGAAGCAGGATGAGTATCTGCCCGCGATCCGTGAGGAATGGGATACCGTGGCTCCCGCAAACGAGCCGCTGAGCGTGAAAAAACTCAGTCAGCTCACGCTGCTTGACTCCTTTATTCGTGAAGTCTTCCGGACCAAGGGTGACACCTGGGGCCCCCTACGACAGACAACGAGGCCCGTACGCATCGGGCCGTATGTGCTTCCAAAGAACGCAATGTGCATCGTTCTTATTTCCCGCGCCCATCAGCACCCGGACAATTACGGGTCAGAGGGCAAAGTGTTTGACGGCTTCCAGTGGCAGAGAAAAGGACGACCGGCCGTGCAGGGCGGCGCAGACTTTTTGACATTTGGATTGGGAAGATGGGCATGTCCAGGCCGGCAGCTGGCGATCCATGAGATCAAGATCATGCTGTATATGCTTTTCTCCAAGTTTGATATCAGGGTCAAAGACGGCAGTTTCCGGGTGCTGGATACAATAAACACGACTTCGGTGCCACCGGAGGCGACGTTGTTGCTGAGGAGAAGGCAATGAACCTTGATGGTGTATTTGATAAGCGAACGCATTGAGAACATAACAACATAAGTTGGCAGCGAGAGAAAATCGTCTAGTACAATAGGATGCAAAGTTCCCTTTCCGAAATTTCGAAAAATACAATTCAGCGTTAGCATACAATTTACTCAATGATTCATGCAATGGTTGCAGAGTTGGTGCAGCTGTACGGAGTAGATCGGCGTAGCCCCCTAACTAATCAGATCAGTAAGAATGAGGTGAAAGGAAGAATCGACAGGAGCCTTCACCTCAATTCCCCCTGTATATAAGAATCATAATCACCCTCGCACCAGCACAGGCAGTGCAACATCTCCTGGCTTGTATCCCTTGATCGACACGTATTTTCGTTTCTAAGTTCTTTGTTCATTTGAAAACGCTTCCCTTCCAACTTCAATCCCCCGGATGGAAAATTTCACCTTTCCCTCAGTCCAGGCAGCAAATATGGAGAATCTCAATGGCTTCACACTTATAGTCATCGGTGCGACTGCCCTTCTCGTCACTCTGCATTATCTCCTAAACCCCAAACGTGATCCGCGTGAACCTCCACTGGTACCTCCGGGAATCCCAATCTTCGGACACTTGCTGGGCTTCATGCGCAACAGGTTCGACTACTACAACAAATTGAACGACAGGGTCCGTCAACCCATTTTCACAATATGCATGCTGGGCCGTAAAATATACGTCGTCACCAAGGCAGAACTCATCTCGCGGGCGGATAGGAAGCACAAGAGCATCTCTTATGCGCCCATCGTCTCCGAATTCTGCAGCATCACCTGCGGAACCAGCAACGAAGCAACTAAGATCCTTAATCACAATCTTCTCGGCGAGCATGGCAATTGGGGCTTATGCGAGGAGATGGTGTCTGGGATACGGGCGGCTCTGAAGCCGGGCAAGGATCTCGACAATATCAGTTTAGCCATGGCGCAAGAAGTGTCTTGCTTGTTGGATGCTATAAAGCCGGATCCGGGGCAGGGATATAGTACCATCCAGCTGTCAGCCTGGGTAAAGCAAATCGTGACAGTGGCGACGACCAACTCCGTGTACGGCCCTCATAACCCGTACAAGAGTCAGGAGATCAAAGATGCGTTCTGGGAGTTCGAAGGAGGTCTCATGTTGATGCTAGCCGCGCCGTTCCCAAGCTACACAGCGCGCAAGCACATTCTCGCGCGTGACAAGGTCACCAAGGCTCTAGAGAAGTATTTCGCGGAGCGACATTTTGACCACGGCTCTAAGGTGGCGAAGGCGCGATTTGACACCTCCGTCAGGAACAAGGTGGCTCTTCCAGATATCGGCCGCTTCGAAATCGGTGGCACAGTTGCGATCTTAACAAACACATATCCAGCAGTTTACTGGACGTTGCTATTGGTGTATGTCGCGCCTGGATTGCTGGCTGACCTCCGCGCCGAGATCGATGCCGCACTAATTATCGACCCGTTAAAAAATAACATCACGATTGACATCACCGTCATGAAGAGTCGATGCCCGCTGCTTCTCTCAACCCTTAAAGAGAGCCTTCGCTACCGAGGCATGGGAGTGGCTGTTCGAGAGGTTGTTGAAGATACCGAGCTGGGTGGCTACCTGCTTAAGAAAGGCGCAATGTTACAGGTCCCAATTCAAGTTGTGCATAGCGACCAGGCATGCTGGGGTGAGGACGCAAAATCGTTCAATCCGCGGCGATTCCTCAAGGATGACACAGGTATGAAAGAAGTTCCCAACGATATCGGATATCGCAGCTTCAGTGGCGGCAAGCATCTTTGTCCTGGCCGCTTCTTTGCTACCAACGAGATACTTGCGATCGTCGCTCTGTTTGTGTCCCGCTACGAGATGCGGCCTGCTAATGGCAGTGAATGGGTGTTGCCGACTACATTCAACAGCAACGCGGCCGCACAAGTCGCATCGCCCGATTTTGAGCTAGAAATGGAAGTGCGAAATAGGGTTGGGTTTGAAAAGTATAGCTGGAATGTGGACTTGAAGCCGTCAAAGACGGTAGTTGCGGTGCTTGCACGGGATAGGGTAGAATAGTAGTATCATGTGCGTATAATAGAGCCATGCGAGTTAGAAAACACTCCTGGAAACACCGTACGAGCCTAAGCATGTTGTGTAGCGTAGCCAATGTCTAGAGCATCGCCGTTGGGAAGAATCTGCAAGGGAATTGACTCAAACCTCCGTATTTGGTGTCTGCAGATCAATCAGCAATTTGAGAGAATAAATTGGCTCATATGGCAAGCTAGCTGTGATTTTGCCTCATGTTTGGGAATGATTCAGCATTCTTACCCCTAGGCCAATAGCTGATATATATGCTGGTTGGCAGATCACATCCATCCATCCCGCACCCCGCACTCTCTCTCATTGTCACCAAATACAAAGGCGAACGATTCCACCAAACTCGAGCAACCTCAAAAGAAGAAGCTTATACCTCTAGCACCCCAAAGCCAACCATGCATCCTTACCACATCCCGGCCCCAACACCCGCGGAATTTCACGCTGCGGCATTCGGTAAAGTTGTCATTATCACCGGCGCAGCGCAAGGCATCGGTTTTGCCATCGCTGAAAGATTCGCAATTTCAGGCGCAAAAGCAGTGATCATCGCCGATCTCGACCCAAATCTCGGTATCGCCGCCAAGGAGCGAATCGAACATGGTGCTGTTTTCATCGGGTGCGATGTTTCCTCGTGGACTGACCAGGTCCAACTTTTTCGGGAGACGATCAAGCGGTTTGGCCACGTGGATCTCGTGGTGTGCAATGCGGGAATCAACCCGGAGCTCATGGTCGGCGGGGAATGTGATTATCTCGTTGAGCTGGAAGACGGAGACGAGGAATATCTACGCCCACAAACCAAGGTTTTTGACGTTAACCTCACCGGTGTGGTTTATAGCGTGAGACTTGCGATGCATCACTTGAGCCGGGATGGGGGTGGAAGGATTGTTGTGATAGATTCGGCTGCTTCTTATATTCCTGTGCCTGATCAAGCACTTTATTCTGCATCGAAACATGGTATTTTGGGTCTGGTACGGTCCACTTCGAAGAGAAGAGAATGTTCTAAGCATAGAATCTCTATATCGATGGTGGCGCCTTGGTTGACAGAGACACGGGTGACTAGTGGAATCTTTCAGGAGGCGATTTCAAAGGCCATCCCAGTCAGTTCTCCGCGTGATGTCGCTTCCGCCGTCTCGACTGTCGTTACTCAGCCATTAGAGAAGATAAATGGGAAGAGTCTCTGGGTCCAAGGCCAGGTGTGCACGGAAGTGGAGGAACCCATTGCAGAGTGCCATGGGAAGTTGATGGTATCTTATGACTGATAGCAAACTCTAGTTAGTACCCTTAACAGGTCCACTATGCTCTTTCCTTCATTTTTTCAGCTTAGCACCAAGTCTATCCCTGAATGGGCACTGCGAACGGGTTCTTATAGAGAAATCCTTGCACTGTGTGGCTCTCGTCAGGCCTGGAGTCGTACTTCAAAAGTAGGTTTGATATATCAGATTCTCAGCTCATTGCCGATGAAGAAGCTGTCTGGGAAAGCTTGGCGACCCTGTTCTATCGAGCTTGCCGTGCGAGAACGTATGCAGGAGTCGGCTCCTAATCAGTTATAAACCCTATGTAGCTTCAACTTAAGCGGATGCGAGATCAGCTGTGACTTGGGCGAGCTACCCTGAAACTTGTTAATGAGGCAAAGGGCGTTTACTAAAGGCCACGTTGGAGATTATTCCAGTCGATTGCAAAGTTCTCCTGCTCATCTCTAGCTCCGTCACGAGTGATGGTTTGAAGAGGTTATGGTACGACTCAAGACCGCAAAGATCGTCTCCGGAGCATATTTGAGCATGCTCTCCGTTTGCCCTGATTTCTTCCGGCAGCGTGGCGATCGGGGTAGGGAAATGGACATTCGTCAAGTTAGACGCAAATCTTTCTAGCCAAAGAGTCGCGCCAATTGTAACGAATGGAACGAGTCTTAGAACTGTGTCTGGTAGGAATTAATGGTATAAGCGGCTGCAGGGTACTAATACAGAATCAGGGATATTGTATTCCGGTTTACAGGGACAAAAGACAAGTCTTCGGTGCTGGATAGATGGGGATTGTATTGTCCAGTGTAGACCCTGAACCTGAGAGTACAGCAAAGGGCACCTATTAGCCGTGATATCTGCCTGGTGGCCTAAAGGCGAGACCAAGACGAAACCTCATGCTCGCAGAATTCTCAATAGACTTCGAGCTGATAGAGGTATTGAATATGTCTAGGCGAGCTATCATCCCAAATCAGAGCAATCCAAACGTGAAAGCCTATCCAGCACTGAATCAGTGACAAGTGGGATCACAGCCAGTTTAGTCCGCTGCTGTCAACTACCTACCGTCTCGAGCCCGCAGACTTGTGGCATTGAATGTAGATCTTAATGGCCTGTGAATCAAGTGTCCAGGGCGGGCAGCCATGTAAACAATGGCAAATATCAAGGAGGTGATGTTCGTCAAGTCGCTTGAGGTGAGGTTGAAATAGGACCAATTGAAATATTATGTAAGCATAGCTGAATTAGGGTGAACTATATTCCGAAATGAATGACTAATAAGTATCTTGGCACCAGACGGCTCTTGCAAGATGCAACCGCCAACTAGCTCACGACGAATCCTTTCCAATCCGGAGCAATAGCATCCTGGATCTCTTTCCTATACATTGAAAGCCCGCCTGCATAGTTCAGTGGCTCGCGCTTTTTACCTGGCACGTTTAATCTGGGCTTGTGTTAGTATGCACACCTGTAAAAGGGGTAGCAGCATATATACCCAAGATACCAACTTCCTTCAACATTCTCCCTCAAGGTCATGGCGTGAATAGCCAGCACCTTTTCCCTCCACTCCCTTTCCGCCTCCTGTGTGGCATCGATCCGCGTCGCCCCCTCCGCTCTCATCTTCCTCATGACCTCCAGGATCCAGTCCGCCTGGGACTCGATAGCGGCAGGCCCGGCAGAATACGCCGTGGGAGCAAATGGGCCGTAGGCATAGAAAAAATTGGGAAATCCAGAGATGGTCAAACCTAGATACGCTTGGGTCCCATCGCTCCATTTTTCCGCGAGCGTGAGCCCATTCAGCCCTGTGATCGCCATGTCTTTGAATCCCCCTGTGACGGCATCGTAGCCCGTCGCCAAAATCAGGACGTCCGCTTCATGCACGGCTCCATCCGTGGTTACAATGCCGTTGGAGACTAGATGCGTGACGGGGGTACTCTTCACGTCTACGAGCGTGACATGTGGTTTATCCATCTGCTCGTAGTAATCTTGCTCGAGCGAGGGACGCTTGCCCCCGAACGGATGAGGCGCCTTGAGGGGCGCGAGGATCTCTGCCTTTTGCGAATCTGTCATACGCGCGTGGACCTTGCGTCGCCAGAAATTGTAAATTTCGTCATTAGCCGCTTGGTCCAACAAAATATCAAAGTACGCGGAGAAGAATATCCGGTAACCGCCATCCCGGTACTCTTGTTCGAGACGCGCCTCGCGCTCTTCGGATGTGTCGTCGAAGACCCTGCGAGTGGTATCGTCATAGAGGAAGCCGGCAATGGTGGTGTACCTTTTTTCTCCCAGCAGGTACGGGAGTGATCCCTTGTCCTTTTGCGCTTGCTCCGGGTCGATGCGCTCGAGGCGCATGGGCCAGGTGAGGTTTGGGGTGCGCACGAAACAGGTGAGTTTTCCAGCCTCGCGGGCAATCTCCTGCGCGAGCTGGATGCCTGTTGCGCCCGTACCGGCGACGGCGACTTTCTTGCCACGGAGGTCGATTCCTCTGTCGGGCCAAAAACTCGCGTGGAGAACTTGGCCTTTGTAATCATCTTCGAGGCCTGGCCAGTCAGGAAAGAGGCGTTTTGACGCGAAGCCGATACAACTGCAGAAGAAACGGGCAGTAAAAGTGCTCTTGTTGTCTGACTCGACAGTCCACTTGTTTGTCGATTCATCAAACGTGGCCTTGGTAATGGTTTCGCCATAAATCACATCTTTGCTGATATCGAGGATGTCGTCAACATGTTGAAAATATCGTCTGAGCTCCTTGTCGCTGGCGTAATTCTCGGTCCATGTCCAGGTATTGTAGACCTCGGGAATATTCAGGGCGTAGCCGGGATACGCGATGTCGACTCGTGCACCCGGATAACAGTTCCAGTGCCAAACGCCACCCAGGCCGTGGCCAGCTTCGACGATTTTGACATTCAAGCCTTCCTTTCGAAAGGAGGTGCAGTAGGTAGATGCCAGAGAGCCCAGCACCAACAATGACGACGTCCAGCTCAATGTTCACTGGATCTTGTCTACGAGCGGCATGGTCACTGATGTCGCCGTTCGTCCTCCAATTCTCTACCTGCTGGGCCCCGAGATTTCTCTGCATTATTGTGTCAATGGTTCTCAGAAATGTTGCGATAAGGAAACAAAGAAACGGCCAACGGTGATTCCCGAAGTGATGAGACTGTCAGCTATATATGATAGACTCATGCGACCGGTCTAACATGCAGGGGACAGCACCTCTCTCACAAAAAGCAAAGACGCGACGGCCGAGTACATATCTTACATACATAATCTGGTTCGTCCGCCATCCCGGGTCAAGCTTCTCCACCCCCGACCCGGCGGTCCGGATGCTTAATTCGGAGGCCCGTGCCCTCGGATCCCTTGGCTGCTTAAGCTTTGCTGCTGATCGACAGCGCTAGGAGGAGGCTTTATGACAATCGCTCAGGAGCCGTTAATAGTTCTCTTTGGGGATCATACGAAGAATCCCCGTACCCCAGACATAACAAACCTTCTTAATCGGCGTCGTAGCAATTCTCAGCCATCAAACTCTAAGACAGCTCAGAAAAAGCAGATCATATCTCTGCAATCAATCTCCCATTATGATTTCCAGTTGATCTCAACATGAAAATACGGTCTTCTACCTACAATATAAAGTCCGTTAAAAGAATTCGACCTCGAACCGAACAGGCCCTTACTCAACATAAATGTTTATTACGTGGACTGCAGCCTATCAAACCTCCAATTTGGGAGAAGGGAATTTGGTAAAGACGAAGAAAGCTGTCTGCGCGCTTTTATCCGTTGTTTTCTTTTTGTTATGCAAGTTGAATGGAATAGAGCCTTCATTCATCCGCAAGCCTGCTCCACCAACCAAGAGACCATGAGACTGTTTCCGATTTCTTAAGCCAAACGCCACACGCTCTCAAAGACATAAATACCAAGGACCTCACCTGGCAGTGGCCCTGGCCTTGGGCTTCATTGTCCTCAGTATCTGACAGACTATTTGCAGATGTGGTGAGGATGCAGCTTATGTGAGTTTTGTTGTCCTGAGACACATCCCATTGCTCAGATGGAGAAGAGTTGGCATGAGTGCTAGACTCAGCTGTCTCAGCACAATTTCAATTTCATCTGCCCCTGGGAGAGGTTGCATGGATGACTCCAGCTGTTCAGAGGTTTTCTGATATTCAGATAGTATTGAGAGGTCAGGCATTGGGCAAGTACCTCCAGGGGTCTTTCCACAGGTTTGTTGGCTCATGTTGTCAATGGAGAGTGTTTTGTGTTGTATTTCTTGATGGAAAGTCATGTGTTGCATCAGTGTTCAATGCAAGTATTGGTAGCAGTCTGTTTGACAGGCTGTCCCTCATGATGAGAGAAAGTGATGAGAACTGTGAGGAGCTAGGTCTAATGGAGGTATAATCAGAACAGGAATGAGCTACTAGCATAGAGGATATGAAGGAATATGCAGTAGAAGCAAGTATATAGTATAGGCTATGAGTAGATAGAGCTCATCACTGACCTGTGGAAGGATGGGGGCAGTGTTGAGGGATTATATACAAGTGAGGTGTGTGCTATTAAGGCCTAAGGGGTTTAGTGTTAGGGCCTGGCATGACAACTTCTCACTGCCTCTTCAGGACTTATCAACCAGAATGCAAACATCCCTAATGATTATCAGGTCAAAAGAGCATCAGATGAAGCTAGGGATAAATTGAAGGAGATAGGGAAGATACCTGTTCAAAAGAAGAGCCGGGCATGATGTGAGATTGTCATTAATCATTGCAAGGCCTCCTTCTCGTGTGTCTTTCTAGTGATGTTGTCTTCGTGTCCTTCTTGCCGTGTCCTCCTCGTTCGGGCGTCCTCCTTCTTCGGGTGTCTTTTTTTGGCGTCCTCCTAATACTAGATCCATCAATATAAAATCAAAATTCAATGCTCTTCAGGACAAACAACATAGCTGTTTAATCTTATAAATTGCTTCTGTCTGTGGTGGTCGCCGATGGCAAAGGATCTGATTGTTGGGCAGACAAGGTGTTTTGTACTTCTCGTAAGACATGGAGCATGCGGAGGAAAAATGCCCAGTTGAACACCATGCAGTACTCATGAAAACAAAACATTTCGGGTAACCATCGTGCCACATGCCCATTCAAGGCATAGAACACACACATAATCACAATCAAGATGAAGATTGTTCCAAGAATTGGGACCAGTGCCCTCTGAGTGTGTTGGACTGCGTCCCCGATGGTGTGGACGAGTCTGAAATGCAGTGGCGGCGCCGATGATAATAAGAGGGCAACAAGGCCTTGAGCATATGGCCAGATGTGATACCGCTGTGAGAAAAGTTAGTTTTGTAAGGTGATAGGATGACAGAGTATGGCTCTTACAGAAGCATATGAAGAATTCTTATGAATATCTTCATATAGAGTCTAGGCGAGTCCATCATGGTCAAAGCAACTCATGAGGTCATCAACTGTTTGTTTGTATAGTGTTGCACCAGAGAAAGAGCACATTTGGCGACTGAGATGACAGCACTGGCTGCATAGTCTTTGTCTGAAATCCAGTTGAATCGGTGCTGAAAAAGCTGCCAAAGCTGCCCAGCAAGAAGCTCAGAGGGTAGAAAGGAAAGCTAGGAACAGACTGCTAACTGAGGAAGAACAAGTTTATAAGTGAGAGAAATGGCAGGCAAAGCTGGCCAAATTCATCTGCCAAAATAGGAAGATAGCAAGGGCTCCTATGAGCTCAGAGAGCCAGGAGACTCGAGACCTCTGTTATAGACCTTACTACTATAGAACTAAACCCAGAGAACACCCCAAGAGCTGAATTCCACAAATGTGGCTGATATTACTTTTGATCCTCTTATATGACTTGAACTTACTTCGGCCGCATTATTAGGCTATCCAGTAGGGCTCGAGGTTGTCTATAGAGATTTGTATATAATATCCTATTCAATCTACTAGCTACGAATCTCTTACTTGAATATTTTATGTTGTTGGTGGATTTCGTAGGGAAGGTCGAATTTGATCGTTGAGGGGTAAAATTCGTTGGGTGGTCGAAAACGTTAACTAGTTAACTACCTCTCAGCTCTGCGTCCCATCTCGCAACAGTATACGGAGAACGTTGAAAAATCCACTGCCTGGTTTCTGATGGCGCCGTCGGATGATCTCAAGGCCCATGCGGCCTCATCTCACGACTTTTACGCGTTGCTCGACATCTCTCCCGCCGCTGCAGACACCGAGATTCGTCGCGCATACCGCAGGACCGCTCTAAAATACCACCCGGATAAACTGCAGGACCCCAAACCAGCCGACATCGAAAAGTTCCATTTACTTCAAATTGCGTACGATGTCTTGTCCGATCCGTCTATACGGCAGCTTTACGACAATGCGCGGGAGGCGCGAGAGCGGAAGAAACGGGAAAATGAGATGCTGGAAGGTGTGAGGCGGAAGATGAAGGAGGACTTGGAAGCTAGGGAGAGAGGAGTCAAAAGGCCGTTTGGTGCAACTGGTCTGGGGCGTCCCGTTGATCTGGACGATGCGGAGGCACAGCTAGAGGAGAAGATCAGGAGATTAGCGGAGGATGGAAGGAGGAGGAGACAGCAGAAAGAGGAGCTGATGAGGCGGGAGGTTTTGGAGGAAGAGGAACGGCGCGAGCAAGAGAGGGAAGAGCGTGAGCGTGCGGCGCTGAAAGAGAGGGAGGGCCAGTCGAGTGTCGGGGGCACGGCAGTTCCGGAAATCGAGCGTGCGGTCAAGATACGTTGGATCCGAGAGGAGCAAGGGTTAGATCTCGACAAGGAGCGTTTAGAAAAGATGTTTTCAGCTTTTGGGAACGTCGAGAGTGTTATAATCCTCAAGGACAAGAAGAAGCGGGTTGGAGAGAGACGGGAAAAGAAGACCATCGGCACTGGGATCATCGTCTTCTCATCTATCGTCGGCGCCCATGCGGCCGTGGAAGACAGCAAGAAGCAACCTGGCAGCGACTGGGACACCGTTGAATCTGTTTTCTGGGCTTCGAATAAGGAGCCTGACCTGGAATCCTATCGAGCCCCGTCTTCCGCATCGAATCCCCAACCCGAGTCACCGTCCAAACCCCGTTCTGCTCCCAAACCAAGATCCTTTAATTTTCCCGGTTTAAATACGCCCGCAGCTACTATTGGCAGTGGCACAGGCAAAGCGCCATCCTTCGCCTCGTTCTCTTCCGCAGCCAATGTTTCTTCTACTACTAAAGCTAATCTCGGGCCAAATAGTCCAAGCTTCGAGGAGATTACACTTATGCGACTGAAAAATGCGCAAAGGAAGCGTTTAGAAGAACAGTTGAAAAAGGAGGACGAGGAAGCTGCGGCGGTAGAGCCAGAGAACGGTAAAACTCCGGAATAGTGATTGGACTAGGTTGGTCAATCTGATTCTGCATACGGGTTAACGGCGTTCTTGCACACGGGAGATACCCCATTTTTGAGGCAATCGGCATTTATCGGGGCGTGGAGCGTTGATATTAGCAAAATATCCAAGATTTATATACACGTTAATACAGATATACGCAAGTCTGTTAAACCGTCCGATGATAGGACGATCACAGTCCCAAAGGACTACTTTACCGCTGAACTTCCTCCTCCATTTGCTCAACCATGTCTTTAGCTCTTTGTACGTCCTCTCTCGTCGCCCGCTGCCTTATTCCACCACCTAAAATGTACTCCTTGACCCATGGTGGAACAAAAGCCTTTACTTTTACCTCCCCAGAATCGGAGACGCCCGCCTCGGCGTTCGCCTCCCAGGAAATCTTGAACTCCTCATCGGGATTATATTGAGACGACTCTCCCGTCAGTGAAATGTCCGTCATAGCTTCCAATCGACACAAGGCCAGCCCGACATTCCCGATTCCGGAAATGAATTTGCCAGCACTTCTTCCCTTCCCAGACGCGCTGAATTTCGTTATATTCGCTCCCGCGGGAGGTAGGGATGATAATTGGGTATCCTTCGAGTAAATAGGTAGTCCCGAATCCGACTTGGAGGGCCTTGTATCGTCGAGATTATATAATTGCACGGGTAATATACGTTTGCGAACCACGCCGCGATGGTGCGTCCGGATCGTTAGCTCTTGGCCGAGATAGCAGCCTTTGTGGAAATCAATTCCGCCCATGATATCCATATTACTATCCATCGGCAAGGCAGATTCACGGACCAACTCGTCTTGTCCCTCCGGAACGCCGTGAAGAATTCGACGGAGATGGTACGTAGACAGCGAAGCTTCTTGCCCGGGAAACAGCTCCAACGAACTCTGCAAACTGCCCTCATCCAAGAGCAGTCTGTGCCCAAAGTCCGGAACACGATTATCCACACAAGTAAGAACCTCCCTCAACACATCTCCGCTATCTTTCGCCTCCCAATTCCCCGTATTATCCCACACGGCCCAGATATCCTTCTCCCCCTCCTCCAACGCTCGTAACTTCAACTTCGACCTCAGCTTGTGCTTTTTGAAATGCTTCATCAGATTCGAAACCTGCGCTTTATCCAGTTCGACCAAATATCCCAGCTCCGACCCGGTATCAGCCCCATTGGACCCCTCCGGCGCAAATGTCGGGTAGATAAACGTATCATGCAGCAGCCGTCCTTGCGCATTGAGAAATCCGGCGTAGAATGGCGTCGTGGGGCTCGCCCGGTTTTTGGGCGTTACCACATTTTGACTAATCAGGCCTTGCAAGAACGCGGTGCTGTCAACGCCGGTAAGGGAGATGAGAGCGCGATTGG
Organism: Uncinocarpus reesii 1704; assembly: GCF_000003515.1. Classification (NCBI taxonomy): domain Eukaryota; kingdom Fungi; phylum Ascomycota; class Eurotiomycetes; order Onygenales; family Onygenaceae; genus Uncinocarpus; species Uncinocarpus reesii. Next base: position 636,137 of record NW_003052498.1, on the reverse strand, counting down.
TGAGGCGGACATGCCCGGATTCGGGTGGAGGTGGAGGGAGGTCGGATTGTTTTTGGCGGAGGGAAGCCGTCGACGATAGGCCACGCCGCTGCAGTAGGCACTTCGCGCAGGCCGAACGAGTAGGCAATCGAGGCGGCATTCTTGTTTGGTTGATTGAATTAATGAATTTGTCCGCCATCTCGTATGTTAACTGAGAGTAACGCGGGCGGTGAAACTTGGCAAAATTACCCGCCAGCTATGTATGTACAATTCCTACCATGGCCCATCAGCGGGTAGCTGAAACAGGTGCGAAGGAAAGGTACTCCATATGTATTATATAAATTGGCTAATTGACTATCAATTCATACAAATGTCACGTCCCGCTAAAGTGTGCATGAACCCAGCTCACTCAATCGACGCCAAGTCTTGCCCATTACTACCGCTTGCCCTTTACAACACCATCCAAATACCCAAGTAAAAATGCTTTATCGACAGGCGATGTCGTTCTCCCCCGGCTCGTTGGCCTGGACTCGCCATCAGTATGACTTCGTGCCAAAGAACCCCCTTGTAAGCTGGCCGCGGTGGATTCCGCTGGCGACTTCAATTGTGGGGATTCGACCTCCTTGCCTTTCGAAACAGGCCGTCCAGTAGGTGTGCTTGGCTGTCCGAACAGAGCAAGTAAACTTTCCCTTGTGTGCATTTGACTGGGTCTGGCGGCGATCATAATTTGGCGGAGGATTCGGAAGCTCCTCCGTTACCTTTGGCACATCCAACATCGTCTCTCTTTGAGGTTTAGTAAATGCGCTAACAGTTACTGTATGAGTTGCCAAAGACGCCTCTAAATTGTCTTTATCAGGCCGGCGGAGAATTTTCGGTTTGAAAGGCTTTGTAAGTTCTGATATTTTGGCATGCTTCTTGACTGGAGAACGGGGTGTTTGGGAAGGCTGTATAGTCGGAGGAGATTCTTTCGCAATCGGGGTTGGTCGAGGAAGAATCATGATGTTATGTTTAGGGGCAGACTGAGGTTCAGATGACAATGGTGGCGGAGACCGTCTTGCATTTGATTTAGCAGGTGGTTTGCTTTTTGGAGATTTCGTCTGGGCTTTCATAGACGGCCTTGGATGACCTTTTTGTCCAGATACCACGGTTTGCGGAGGGCCTAGATATCCGTCTCCTTTTGCTTGAGTAACCCTTGCTTTGCCATTTGCCATATCTGGATGCTTTGTCGTAATGTTCCCTTGCTGTAGTGAATCGGGGGCCGCCGACGGAGGAGTCGTTGTGGTCAAAAGTTTCAACAAGCTATCTCGGTCAGATCTAGAAGCCCCGGTTTCTCGGGGGGCATTGGGGGGCTGTTCCGGCGACTTTTGCGAGCTGTCGCCTTTAAACACATTTAGCAGTGCAAGAGTGTGACTGTTCAGTTTCGGCGGTGGAAGTTTGCTTGCAGGCGGAATAGACGGGGCTTGAAAGTTTGAAGGTCGTTCCGACTGTGATCCATTCTGGTATCTAGGAAGCTCTGTCTTTGTGGGTGTCTCTCGCTGTATATTATCGAACATCTGGTTTGGCAATGGGGCTGGACCTTGTGCCAACCAGGGCCTGTTGCGTTGTTCTAGATGATGTGGATAACCTGAAAATGGCCCAGGTCCCAAATGCGATGGAGGCTGCGGTGGAGGCGGCTGTGGGAAACGGTGCAACTGTTCAGGTAGAAACGGTGGACAGCCATTTCCAGGAGGAAACGCAGCTGGTGCGAAAACCTGAGGATTATAGTGTGTTATGTTAGACCGATTTGGGACACCCTGTCCAATAATCCCAAGATTTGAGCCAGACATGGCGGTGGATCGCGGGGTATTGTTGTTGTTGGTTGGGTGAATTGCAGGTAAATGGAAGGGATATGTAACCGGGCCTGCTGGTTCTGCCGATAACGGTAAAGGAGCAAATCTTTGCTCTGGGTACTGGGTAAGAACATCTGAGCCCTTTCTGAGTAACTCTAAGAGAGCAGAGCCTGGTGTGGCGCCAGGCATATTTTGCTCAGATGTGAGAGCCGGCTGAATTGGCGTGTTGGTTGTTCCGATATTTAGAAGTCGTTTTAATTGAACAGAAGGATCTGTATTTGTAGGAGCTCCAGATAAACTCGTCGGATAGGTCGTTTCAATGGCGTGGTCGATTGGCAGAGCGCCACTAATTTGCAGTTCTGGGCCCTCTTCGGCTGTCTCGTTGCCTGCGTTTTCGGCACCCATCTGTGCGGTTAAATTGGTCGCTTGAAGATCTCTTTTCTTTTGAAGGGATATCCACTTCTTCAAGGGCCCTAAGAATGGAGCAACCATGTAAAATTTGTTCCTGTTGGAGTTAGAAGCATTGCCTTCTTCTTGCTTGATTCTCTTTTGAGTGGGAAGATCCGAGAGTTTGTACCACTCGATTTTGCTGATTTCCTTTCTTGTTCTCGCTTCGAAATGAGTTTCCTTTGATACTCCCCGAATCACGTACAACCGCATATTCTGTTCTCTCATGGAGATGTCAATATACTTGACTTTGGCCTCATCCTCGATAAGGTCGGCTTGCTTAATATCGAATCCAGTTTCCTCGTAAACCTCCCTGACAGCACAGTCCAAGTCCTTTTCGTCTTTGTTTATTTTTCCGCGAGGGAAGCTCCAGCCTGCAGTTTTCTTCCATCCTTTCACCAAAACGACCTCATCCATAGCTTCGTTGAGGAGAATCGCACCACGGACAGGAACGCGAGTTTTGTAGGCCAGAAACTCGGAGAAGGCAGTAGAGTGGTGGTAGCTGGACCATTGGGACATCAGCGGGCAATGCTGGAAGATGAGCAGTGCGAAGCTACGAAGGTTCAGAGAGGGGAGGTTGGGGTCGAATGGCCGAATGAAGTCTTCGTAGAACCATTGTGCTTCTTCCACCTGAAAGCATATTCGTTCAACCGACTCCAACTCTTCTCGAGGGAGGTTGATGATAAAGCGGACACACAGGTCATCCAGCCCTACAAGAAATATTGCCATCAGCTGCCATGCGTCTACAGAGTCAAGATGGTTGCTCACAGTCTTCGAGTTTCATTTTTTGTTCTGCCATGGTTTCTTCGATATATGTGCATCTCAGCAAGAAAGCGTTTGAGTCAAGAGAGGATATTGCCGTCGATTCTAGGAGCGTTCGAGGCCGAAGCTGCGATGCGATGTTGGGTACGCGAGCCCAGGTGTTAAGGTAGGCTGTAAGGTCCGTCCGTGTTGAAGGCACTTATGGGAGCTCGCAAGCTCTAGCTTCTGTCAGGGAATGAATGCGGCTGACAACCTTCTCTCATACAACACTGGCGAGTCGCGAGTGATGTGCTTCAGTGTTGTTTCTTTGATGATGCTGGGGAGTCACGAACTATCCCGTACAAGGCCTAGTCCCGTGATCACGTCAGCAACGCCCGTCGGACTGAACACCAGGCTGCAATTCGGGGAGAGTGACCAGTCCATGAACAGCGCTTAGCTGGTCTGCGTATTTTTGGCTGGGAATGCCCATGCAGCTCTCGACAGTCACGATGTTATCCATAACCCCATAATCCACGGACGGTGTCTCAAAATAGCAATCTTCAGGGCATCCGGACCGCGCTAAATTTAGCCGTCGAGTGTTTGTCAGCATTCCAGCCAATGGGATCACGGGGTTGCTACGTCAGCGCCAAACACCCCCTGAACTCGATGGGCATCCATGATTTCATCTGGTGATTGGAGACAGCTTGCCGCCGACGTGAATCTAAAAGGTCTGGCACTCGAATCGAAGGCCAATGTGAAGATGGACTTGAAACAAGCTGGCCAGAAATAGCGATTCAAGGCCTGCAGAACAAGAATGTCACTATTGAACTAACTCCTGGTTTCCCTTGCTGATCACCCGGATCAGGGAACCAAGCCTATTCAAAAAGCTTCAACTTTCAACATTCACGGCCCAGCAAACAATCCCCTTTGTTGTGTTCTCTTTTACCTACATCTCACAGCTGGCTCCTTTCAAGTTGAATTTTTCTTGTCTCTGCCGTTCAAAACCCTTGGATATATATTATCTCCTCGACAGCTGCCGCCTTTTGTGCCGCCGCACCTTCAACTAACCCCTTAAACTCGCTGCACTCGTTCCACATGGCATCCAAAGTCATCGGCGCTCTGTCGAAGAAGGTTTTGAAAGAGTCTGCTGAAAATCGGTTTGGGCAAGAGGTGAGGACGTCCCCCGCAAGCGCATCGGGCAGATTCATCTAACCCATTTACGGTCCCCAGGATCCCTACTTTGAACAGGTCCCAGCAACCAACCTCCTCGGGCGGCCAACGACCAAAAAGCGGCGCAAGGCGGCCCCGGAGGGTATTTCGGATTACGATGCAAAGATTCTCACCAAGGTCAAGCGCCGAGCATATCGCCTCGACCTGTGTCTTTGCAATTGCTGTGGGATAAAATTCGGTTGGAGCAGTGTTATTGGCTTGGTCCCAGCGTACGATTTTGTGGGCTCCATTGGCGAATAGCACAAATCAACGGCTGACTGAATCATAGTTTTGGCGATGTCCTGGACATGGTGCTCGCCCTGATGGTCGTCAAGACTTGCAGCAATATCGAGGGCGGCCTTCCCGGCAGCTTATACTTGCACATGCTCGCCAACGTTATTTTCGATTTTGTGATTGGGCTCGTGCCTTTTATTGGTGATCTCGCTGATGCTCTGTACAAATGCAACACAAGAAATGCAGTGTTGCTTGAACGGTTCCTCAAGGAGAAAGGCAAGCGGAATCTTAAACATCAAAATCAGGCAGTTATCGAATCGGGCGACACCACGCCTCGAAACGACAGTCCCAGGCGACCCGAACGTGCTCAATTACCACGGGAAAATAGTCGACCCGGCAATAACGGAAGGTCAGACAGGAGGAGAGAGCCGGATCTTGAAATGGGCATGCGATGATTCGGATTTCACATTTCACTCTCATCTCGGCATTTACTCAGCCTCTTTTCATTTTGATTTTGATACCCCAAGCTATCCTTTTCATTTTGCCATATCTTGTCTGTTCTTGCTGGTACATACATATCACATTGCATATTAACCATGTCAGATCTTGAAGATTTAGCATGATAGCTATTAATCATATAAATCTGTGTAATTAGATCAATCCTTGTATGAATCTTGAACTCCTTTCCATCCAGACTGAGCAAATAGAGTTGGTGGCGCCGCAACCACGTGCAGGAGGTCAAGATTGAGTTGACAGCTTGCCATTGTTTTAGGAAGATAATTTGTTTATATAGATCTGGGATCATATTCACCCTGTCCAGGCACTGTTTCTGAATACATAATTAACAAGGCAATGGTAGAAGGCCGTGACTCTGACCAGCTAGGATGTTTTGATGGTCGCAACAACACTGTTCCTTTTTAAGTTTGTCAATGAAGGACAGCAATTTCTGGCATGGACACAGCCCAGATTGTTATTCACTGAATGGGTGATGAGGAATTGAAGCAATAGTGAACTTTAGATGTTCTCGCAAAAGCAGTGACCAGGAGCAATTCCTCTCTTGCCAGGGATCTCAAACTGCTATTGTTGCAATGCTGTCCTTTGTGAACACCGCAAGAACTGCTGTTTCTCCATAACCCCAGAGTGGAAGAAGATGGCTTACTTTCTTCTTTCCAGGCAAAGAATCATCCTGGTCCTGCTAACTGTCTGTTTCTTCTTCCTGTGGAAAAGCCAGGTAGCCCTACAGTACTCGAGCTTTCCATCGCGCACAAAAGGGCCGCTCGACTCTCAGCAAATTCTAAACCCCCATTCCCCCTCGAAGAGCGATGGTCAGTCTCCTTGGGCCCGGATACCGCAGCGTTATCCCGTCAGATCCATGATCCCCATGCCTTCGCCCGTGCCTAACGCCATTCCGACGATACAACACCGATTTGAGCGCGAAAGCAGCGAAGCTCGGGCAGTCAGGATCGCACGGCTTAACGCTGTCAAGGGGAACTTTACGCATGCTTGGAGCGGGTATAAAGCACACGCATGGCTGAGGGACGAGGTCAAGCCGCTGTCTGGTCAAGCCCATGACCCGTTTGGAGGATGGGCAGCGACCCTGGTTGATGCGCTTGGTTCGTGAACCTTTTTCTGGTTCCCGTCCGCTAGATAATTGTCTGACAGGGCATCAGATACGCTGTGGATCATGGGCCTAAAGGATGAGTTCGAACGGGCTGTTGAAGCTGTTGCGAAGCTTGACTTTGGTAGCTGTACGATGGACGAAGTCAGCGTTTTCGAAACGAATATCAGGTATCTCGGGGGTTTGCTCTCCGCATATGATTTGACCGGAGGCAAATATGCACCCTTGCTACAAAAAGCCGTTGAGCTCGGTCAAATGCTTTATGTAGCTTTTGATACCCCAAACCGAATGCCCATTACCCGCTGGAATTTTGCTGCAGCTCTAAATGGCGGCCAGCAAAAGACTCAAGAGACTGTCTTAGTTGCAGATCTTGGCTCGCTTACCTTGGAATTCACTCGCCTTAGCCAGATAACTAAAGACCCACGTTACTTTGATGCGGTTCAGCGCATCATGGATGTGTTTGGGGAGCAGCAGCCCCGGACCAAAATTCCCGGTTTATGGCCAGTTGTTGTTAATGTAAAGAAATTGGATTTTACAAGCTATGCTGGCTTTACGCTTGGTGGCATGGCCGATTCCCTGTATGAATATCTTCTAAAAGTTCGTATATCTTTTGCCTTATGGTTCATCTGGCTGTAGGACTAATCTCCGTTAGGAACATATTTTACTTGGAGGAGGCACCCAACGATATCAGGAGCTATATCAACACGCCATGGAAGCAATTAAGCGCCACATGTTGTACCGCCCCATGACCGATGGTGGAGAAGATATTCTGTTCTCTGGTAGCATTTGGGCCGATAGCAAGACTCCTTTATCCCAGCTCGATATCGACGCAGAGGCGCAACATCTAGCATGCTTCCTCGGCGGAATGGTTGCGATCGGCGCAAAGATTTTCAACAAGGATGAAGAGCTAGAGATTGCTCGGAAACTGGTTCATGGCTGTATTTGGGCTTACGAGACGAATAGACAGGGGATTATGCCAGAGGTGATGCACACGGTGCCATGCGACGATCAAACCAATTGCCCGTGGAATAGCACCAAGTGGTTTGAAGCCGTTGATCGAGCGTCCCCGCAGGATTCAAGGGCTGCGGTACTTAAGATCAAGGAGAAAAATCTTCCTCCTGGGATATCGGGCATCGACGACACTCGGTATATCCTTAGGTACGCATTTTTTATTCCTTGCAAATCCAGCTGGGGACAGCACCTTGACCCTTTCCGATTGTTTGCTAATCTCCCATTTAGACCCGAAGCCATTGAATCCATCTTCATACTCTACCGCATCACGGGCAACCCATCCCTCCCAGACAAGGCGTGGAGAATGTTCAACGCCATTATTAAAAGTACGATTACGGACATTGGCCATGCCGCATTGGAAGATTGTACGATACCGAATCCTCCCAAAGCCGATCGTATGGAGTCTTTCTGGCTCGCGGAGACTTTGAAATATTTCTACTTGATGTTTTCCGAGCCGGATGTAATCAGCTTAGACGAGTATGTTCTAAACACAGAAGGACACCCGTTGAAAAGAAGTGTATAAAAGGACTTCTCTCGAAGTATACACGGTGCTTTGACGATCAAATGTTTCTATTTTATGACCTATCTAAGTTCTGGTGAATTCCTAGCAAGAAACTAGAATTTATTTCCTGATGGGGACATGAGTCTCCTAGACAAACGCTAATTCGCTTTGCTAGCATAACATCCGTAATGGCCAAGCCATCATAAGATAGTAAGGGTGACATTCAAGCAAGCTCAGCGGAGTGCTTCGGAATCGTTACAGATCCATAAAAATCTTCAAGGATAGGGCGACGTCCTAATGTGTGATGCTTATACCCTGTTGTTGATCCGGATAAGGCGCCGTTGCGCAATAAATCGGAACACTTCACTCAACAACCGGAGTAAACCCATGCAGACAGTGATCTCGTGCGACTCTACAAGGAGCACTTATGTCCATCTGATATCCCGTCTTTAATCACTCGATTAAAAAGGTATAATCGATATATATTCGGTTTGAACCTCATCCCGACCAGAGGGCTGGCGCTTTCATATCTAACAAAGTTCTCCTACACCCATAGCATGTGGGCTGAACTTTGCCGGTTTTCCCCTCCGCCGACGGCATCGTAGGCTCACCGTCAGCTGCCAAATCAGCAGGCATTCCACAAAGAATGCACAGAGTTCCATCTGTTGCTGCCGGCGTTTGAAGTTTATCAACGGTGCGAACAATATTTGCCATAACACCTGGATATTTTGCGCCCTGTGTCATAACGTATTGCGACATCAGATCTTCAATAGACATGTGTCTAGTCGACATGTCCCCAAAATTCTGCGGATCTCGTTCAATGACCGGTTCGATCGTACGCATCGCATAGGATGCAAACAGTTCCAACTCAGTTTTGTAGAGATCTCGTAATGGGAAGTTGAAATATATGCCCCAGGGAGACATTCCGTCGCACGCATCCCACACCAGTGTTGACCCTCTCCCTTTTGCAACGTTGGCTAATGTCTTTGCCGCCAATCGGCTATCTGAATCACCCCACAGAATTCCGTCGCACTCATGGGATGTAGCGAAGGCAACTACCAGCCGTCTAAGAAGTATTCCTTTGATATCTGCGCGAGCTGTGGCTGTAGAAAACGAAGCGTGGAACAAGGCCAAAGCTTCCTCATCCGACCTGGTAATATTATCCGATGGAATTGCGGAATAGTGTGAGAGGAGGCCTTTGATACTGGCATCATACTCAAGGATCCTGTGTAAAGGCATCTCGGTGTATGTATGACCTGGGTACGTCTCCTTAATCTTGTCTAATCTACCGGATTCCACCACGCTTTTTGGCGCCACTGACGACGCGGTATCAACGACTAACACATGAAGGTCAAAGGCGGTGCGTTTTGGGCCGGCTGAGCTCTGCTTTTCAAGTAGGCCACTAATGATATGAAGTAGTGCCAGGGACGAAACCCCGTATGAGAGGGGAAGAAGCAGTTTCCGTTGTCGATCCTTTGGAGCATACCTCGGACGGTATCTGTCCATCCGCCGTAGGACTTTGGTTTGTAGGAATCTAATAAAACATTTCCTTTGAAGCTTATAAGCAACCAGTCTTCGCAAAGCGTGAAGAGCAGAGACTCAAGGACGGTCTTTACTTACTCACAGAGAGCTCGTGTCCGGACAGTCACGCATGACGGCGCGGCCTTGCAGTCTATACAGTCTCGTGAATTCCCGGCCATGATTTGCACGAGAGATGAGGCGCTTTTGCCCTTGAAACGAAAGAAAGGTATCGGCAAGTCGAATTTGTAAATTTTGCGATGAAAAAGACCCCTCGGATAGTCTGTCCCTGCTTACGTCATATTCTGGGAAAATATGCAGCGGCTCGGCGAAGGACAACAAGCTGTCCCTAAGAAGAACCGACGCCATCAGCGAACCGGCCAGGGCATTGAATTATTATTATTAGTTTGATATACGGCATATATTTCCGATGTCACTTACCAATTGGTGATCGAACTTGCGTCTGCACCTTTCGTGGCTTTAATTACACTTCCAGCTGTAGCCGTTTGCTGAAGGCTGCGGGATCAGAATGAGGTGGCAGTTATACGGGCTGCTAGCAGCATTGCTAGCAACGAACGTTTTTGCAAATGATGTGGAACTGGTAGGGATATCTGGCAACTCCTTGAGACACTTCGCTTACCGTGAGTCTCTTAGAAACAAGACGAAAGCCATAGACAGCAATGTTCCGGAATGTACGGGAAGAAGGCCTGGGGCGGAGATGTCGACCCTTTTATCCATGTAACGCTAAACAAGCTCCCACCGAAAGAGCCGAGTCCGATGATGAGCTTGGTTATCTTTGAATGGAAGGATGAGGGCCTGATCGGTCGATATGCTGCAGGAGACAAGAACAAGGTAGCTGTGCCTGTTGGATATATTGAGATAGTCGGGGACTTTTTGATTGACGCAAACGCAGATTCGAAAAGAGACCTTATGCCACCATGACAATATCAAAGCTGGACTATGCGATGAGAAATCATTAGGGATGTTCATCCTCGAGCCAAATGCGACAACGCGCGCGCGATCGACCCTTGTTACAATGGCTGTAAATTTGACGGACGCACAACCAATCAAATATCCTGTGAAAAAGAGCGGCTTCTATTGTGTGGTTACGTTTCCCTTTTCCGGGGATGACTACAGCGGGATTGTGACGTTCAGAAATGCGTACGGAGAACTTTCAGCACCGCAGATCCCGAAGCTGGCCTTTTACGGCGGTTTAACAATATTTTACGCCGTAATTGGAGTGTGAGTCTGCTTAACACTGGTAGAGATCGTATGTCAGCTAACAAGAGCTAGCTTTTGGGCATTCCTATATGTCCAGCATCGCCACGACATCCGTGAGTATATTGCCTTTTGTCTATAACATATTCTATAGCTAATCGTCCCCCCAGTTCCGGTCCAAAACTATATAACTGCCATACTCGTGTTCCTTGTAGTTGAACAGCTCATGACCTGGGGCTTTTATGGTAGACCATCCGTTGAACAGAATCCCTCGTTCAAGAGCTAACTGTTTGGCAGATTATCAGAATAGACATGGCATGAATGCCGTAACGCGAGTGCTCATGTTTATTGTGGCTGTATTGAATGCTGGTCGCAACTCTTTCTCCTTTTTCCTGCTCCTCATCGTTTGCATGGGTTACGGTGTCGTCAAGCCGTCTCTTGGCCGTACGATGATTTACGTCCGTTTCCTTGCCATTGGCCACTTTGTTTTTGGCGTTATCTACGCCGTCGCCAGTCTCTCAATAGCCCCGGAGAGCGCTGGTCCATTGGTGCTACTAGTCGTCCTTCCCCTTGCTGCCACCCTCACCGCATTTTACGTTTGGACCCTGAATTCGTTAAGCGCTACGATGAAAGATTTGCTTGATCGGAAACAACGAGTCAAGGCTTTGATGTATAAGAAACTATGGTGGTGCATTCTGGGAAGCATCATAGTGATATTTGGCTTTTTCTTCATCAACTCATTCCTTTTCGCAAGCAAAAGGGTGGTCGATTATATTCCTGAACACTGGAAAACAAGATGGTTTGTTTTGGATGGCTGGCTCAATATCGTCTACCTGTTTGATATTGCGTTCATCGCATATCTTTGGAGACCAACGATGAACAACCGACGTTTTGCTATGAGTGACGAGGTACGTTAGCATCCGCACAGTTGAAGTCGAGTGAGATTTAACAGGATTACAGATTGCCCAAGATGACGACGGCTTTGAGATTCGCTCGCTTGCTAGCTCGCTAGACGATGAGGAGGCTTTGGGCGGCAACTCAAATGATAGGAATGCGGGCGGCGCACCAGCGGAACATCCATCAATTGCAGCTCTCTCCACTCAACATCCACCGCCTCGTGATTCAATCGATGCTGATCACTTTGCAGTCGGAGAGGATGTAGACCGGTGGTCAGACGATGAGTCACCAAGAAATTCGACGGAGAGGAAAGGTTTGATGCATAAGGACGATTAAAGCCACTGTAACTAGCGTCTGCCATGTATCAAACTCCCTTGGTTTAACTATGTTTTGTTTGAGAATGTTTTGCGAAGTCGATTGGCGTTTGCGTCGGGTAGGGCGTTCTGTTTCATAACTATCGGGACTGTTCATTTTACCTTGCGCCTTTGTTTCTGGCATAATTCGGATGATCGAAGTTCTGTACTGTATATAACTGCATCTTCAAGGAATTCGACTTATCATCGAATGGGATTACTGTGGTTGTTCAGCTATAAAACGCCTTTTAAAAGGTCACTAAAGTGACTAGAGAGCCGCATTCCCTACTCTTCTCGAGGCCAGCATTGACTCACGCACACTCTGTCCTTCCAAACACAACACCATTCCTTTCAATAATACACCTACAGCAGTCCTGCAAACACTTATTCTTCCTTCAATGGCCAGTCGGTAAACATTTCTACCCAAAATGGCCGCCCTCCCAACCGCCGCAAGTACCACGAACACCCCGCCTTCCCCAACCCAGGCCCAGTCCCTTTCCGAAACCCTTCTCTCCCAATGCCACGCCCTCCTCCACGAATTAAGCACTTTCCAAGCCTACCTCGCCGGCCTGGGAAGGCCACATCTCGTGGAACTCCGCCAGTTCAAGGCCGCGGTGCGAGCCGAGCTCAAGTCGTTGGAGAAATCGTGTGAGCTGGCCAACAAGGCGGCCGAGGAGGATTCGGAGGAGGATAAATCGATACCGGGTGGAAAAGATGGGGAAGATTCTGATGAAGCTGAGGATAGTGATAGGCGGTTGGGGGTCGGGGAAAGAAAAGTGCTGCATTCGCTGCGGTCGTCGAATTTGCCGTTTTACTGGATGGTTTGGAGGGTTGCGACGACGGCTTGTAAAGGGCTGGTGGGGTTTAATAAGAGGTTCTACTGGCAGGAAGCTAAGAAGAGGAGGAGACTGGGAGGAGAGTATGAGGCGATTGAGGGAGAATTTGAAAAGCTAGGGTTGTCGAATGGGGCGATTGGGAGACGGGAAGATGAGCATGATGCGGCAGTGTCCGTTTCGTCGAAAAGAAATGTCATCGTGGATATCGTTGCTGAACATGGGGATGAATGGGTAAAAGTGTCTACAATTACACCCACCCGCCTGCTTTTTGAATTGGCAAAACAGGGCTGGGAGATCGATTCCGACAACGAAGAAAGCGACGAGGAATATAGATTGCAAACATATGACAGTGATGATGATGATGATGATGATGATGCTATTGAGCTAGTCAAATTGGCGGCGGATATGAAGAAAGCTGCCGCACACACTCGCGTCAGATACAAACACCCGAGGATACGGTTTATTCTCCCCAAGATCATCGAGGGACAAACTCCACATGTCGACAGGGTCATTCGCGAAATCAGGAAATCGGGCGTGACAGTGCAATGCGGTACAATTCCAGAAGACATGCCAGCACCCGGCGCCGAAAACCCAGACGTAGCGCTTCTTGAAGCCACATTTGAGTCTCTGCTTCCAAGCCCTTACCCACACCGGACCCCAACATTGAATGTCGACTGCACTTTACTTCTTGCCCTGGTATCCGACCTATCACACTCCCGCCACATCGCCCATTCAGAGCACCATCATCGAGCCATAACTCGACAAATTGAGCTCGAAGCGGAAAAGCCCCTGGTGCCATCGGAATTATGGCCAGCCATGGGGGATAAAAGCCTGGTTTGCACGAACGAGGCGGCCCAAAGAATGCAAGAGATCGTAGATACGATAGGAACCGAGACGGAGAAAGCTAGGGCTCAATTGTTAATGGGGCGAACGAAAGAGGAGCTGAAAAGGGAAGATTTAATATCCCGGTTTCAGAAGTTGTCCGATTATGAAGTCCCCGTGGACTGGAAACTGCCCATTCGAGTAGTAGAAGCTCATGGAGAGATTACTCGGGGTTTTGACAATGGGCAGCTTCCAGATGTAGCTCGCAAAGTTGCCAGCCAGCTTAGTGATATAAACACCAGTGTGTTTGTATACGGGTGGGCGAGCGGGTTAATGACCATTTCCAGCAACCGAACCGTGGTAAAGCAAATTGAGACCATAGTAGAGGAAAACAGAGGCGACAACGATGATCTCTCTGGGCCTAGTGTGTGGGTTTGCGACACGGCGCGGAGCTTGGTTGGAAAAGAGAAGAATAGAAGGTCGTAACAACCAGAGTAAGAAGTAGAGCAGTTGAAAGACGAAATGGTCCTCATTGTGACGTGAAGCGGCCCGAAAATGATCAGCTCTCTGGATATAGATATAGCTCCTCGATTCAGCCACGGGAGCGGCAAGGGGAATACGGCTCAAATTTGCAGCTTCTATTCAGCCTTGTTAATGTGTGCCATAAGAAGCGAGGGTAGGAGGCAACGGAAGCATTCATTTGTCAGGTTGCTTCGCGCTGTCATCGGGCAGCCAGAAAACGATTTCTTTATCCGCACTGGCGAACATATTGTATCTTGGGTTCACCTGAACGATAGCGGCCTTTCCACGGTGCGGCAAACGGGCTATCGGCTGGAGGAAACAACTAGAATCCGGGGTTTGGTGGACATCCCACACGAGCGTGTCAGGCTGGTCGCCAGCTCCTCCAATGATATATCGCCCATCCGGGGTGAAACACACGTCTCCTTGACCAAGTGGTTTCCCAGAGTTGGACACGGGAGCTGCCCGCCCTGTGACACCGGATTTGCCAACCAGAAATGCTTTGATATTTCCGTCGAATGCGTCTAAAATGAAGTGGCCGTGATAATCCGTACCGACCAAGAGGTGTTTTCCGTCATTTGAAAATTCCAATTTGTTCCAAGCTCTTCCTCGCGTAGTTGGAGTGAACCTATCCTCCTGTGGTGCCATATCGAAGGTCGCAAAGGGTGGCTTGTCGTAGTTTCTAAAGTCGTAAAGCAGGATGGAAGAAGTGGACTGCGAAGCAATAGCTATAACTGAGCCAGATGGATCGAAAGCGGTAAGATATGGGGTTGCCAGCTTCAGTTTTCCCTGGGCGTTTCTCGAATTCAGGTCCCATAGTGCAACGCTATCATCCTTGGAGCAAGAAAGGAAGGCGTCCGCGCCAGGTGATAACGCGAGACAAGTTACTTTGTCTGTGTGTCCGGTGAAATAGCGCAGGTAGCTTTCGTTATGGAGGTCAAGAAGTCGTAGCGAATCTTGGGATTTCAGTCAGCTCTGAACGAGAAATGGCGGGATGCCAGGAAACACATACCATCGACCTTTGTGCTAGCATGTAATATTTGACGGGAGTGGTGAGTAAATCGCGCCAGGTGGACTCCATACTTCTTACTGGGGACTGTCTTTGTCGGTTTTCCTTCCTTCACATCGAAAAGCTGTAGCATCTCATCGTCTCCGGCTGCGACCAGATAGTCGCCTTGGTCGTCGAAATCGACGGACGTAATATATTGCTGGCCATTGGACCTGGAATTGCCTCGAAACACCTACGGCGCGACCGTTAGTGGGTGTGATTAAGGAGTCTGAGAAGGAACTCCTGCACGTACCTTTGACGGGCGATAATTCTTGACGATGTCTGAGACTTTGGCTGTCGCCTGGGGAGGCAGAGTGGGAGCTGTCGAAGCTTCAGCCATTGCGAATCCCTCGAACAAATTGACTCCGCCACCTTTTGCGACAGCTACAGCCCCGGAATGACGGGCAGAAGGGCGACAATGGGGGAGCAAGCAGCGTTGAGACTCCCAGCCAGTCTGCAAGCTGTTGATGGCCTAAGCTTTGGCCTTGGCGCGACAAGCAGCCGGCTCGCCCAATAGAAAGCGGTGAATCGCTCTCCTCCAAACTTTGAAATTTCGGCGGCATCGGGAGTGCAAGAAGATGAGAGGAGACGAGCTCAGTGGCATTCGTTTCTCCCTTCTTTTTGCGCTTCGCGGTGATACTACAGGCCTTGATCTGACTGCGGTGACAATGCTGGGCCATTCCTAGCTGTGCTCTTCTATCTTTCCTTTGGTTGTTGCTTTTCTTAATAAATCGCACCTCTCCACTCTCTCCGTACCCCAGAATAATTTCTTTGCCGAGAGCATGTCAACTACCACGGGGTAAGCCATCTGTTGACGAGTTGGTACCGATGTCCATATCTGACTCAATGTGCGTTGCTTAGAGCTTTTATTGCCGGTGGCCTTGCTGCATGCGGCGCAGTCACCGTCACCCACAGCTTCGAAACAGTAAAGATCCGGTAATTCGAATCCTCTTCTGCACAAACCCGCGTAGACTAATGGCCGCTGGGAAAGATTACAACTTCAGGGCGAGCTCCAGTCCAAGCAAGAAGCAGTTCGAAAATATAAAGGTGTCCTACACGGAGTGAAGGTGATCCTGCAGAATGAAGGACCTCGGGGACTATTCCGTGGAATCGGGTCTGCAGTATGTGCAATTGGACCGAAGCTTTTGAAACGCAGCCAAGAACGTCGACTGACAGTCGCAGTATGTCTATCAAGTCCTCCTGAACGGATGTCGCCTTGGTTTCTACGAGCCGTTGAGGGAGTGTTTGACCTCTGTGCTCTACAAGGACTCAAATTACCAGTCGCTTGGTGTCAACATCTTCTCTGGTGCAGCGTCAGGCATTCTCGGAGCAGCCGCCGGTTCCCCTTTCTTCCTCGTAAAGACGAGACTGCAGTCTTTCTCCCCATTCCTTCCGGTCGGTACCCAGCACAAATACAAACACTCGTTCGATGGCCTTAGGCAGATCTACGGCAACGAAGGAGTCAGGGGTCTTTATCGCGGAGTAGGCGCTGCGATGGTTCGTACCGGGTTTGGTAGTTCCGTTCAGTTGCCGACATATTTCTTCGCTAAACGGCGGTTGATCAAACACCTTGGAATGGAGGACGGCCCAGGGCTGCATTTGGCTAGTAGCGCATGCAGCGGGTTTGTTGTCTGTTGCGTTATGCATCCTCCTGGTGAGCTTCCAGTCACTTTGGCTTCACTGACAGGGGCACTTAAGCTAACCTGTGCCGTGATAGATACCATCATGTCGAGAATGTATAACCAGACCGGCAACCTGTACAAAGGAGTGTTCGACTGCCTGTACAAGACGATCACCACTGAAGGCATTTTTGCTATTTACAAAGGATATTTTGCTCATTTAGCCCGTATCCTACCTCACACTGTACGTTACACTCCCACCCGGCTCATGAAGATCCAGGCTAACGAGATCGTAGATTTTGACTCTGAGTTTGGCTGAACAGACCAATAAGCTTATGCGGAGATTCGAGGATCGATTTCTTCCAGATTCAATCAGGGCTAAAATATAAAGCCTGTCACCATGCACCACATTGAATCTCTCGCATGCTCGTTCTTCTTTCGTGTTTCATGTTCTCGTAGAGGTGAATATCCCGGGGGCGTTATGTGAAGGTTATGATACCAGCTTAGACGGAGTCACTTTGAATCCAGTTGGTGGAATCGATAATATCAAACTCTAAACCTATTCAGACGAATAACTACACATCTTATTCAAGTTCAACTGATCTCCATACTAGTTCGAATCCACTAGTCTGACAGTTATGAGCCCGGGCTCTTCAAAGACATTGAATTTTTATATCAGAAACCTACTTAAGGCAACTGATGATTCAAGAGTTCCTTTAAGATTCACTTTTTAGTGGCCTTACAGCCTATTGTTAATAAAGCAGAGCCTTCACTTTACAAGCACCTCACTTTACAGTGCAATTCACTATACAAATTCACCCTACATTATGGTGCAACTCAGTATACAAATTCACTCTACTGAGCGCCTCACTTTATGGTGCAATTCACTATATAAAATCAACTCTACAGAGCAGGTCACAAGAGGTGATCCAGTGCTCACTTGGGGAGCCTACAAAGCTATATAAACCCCCTCCTCCCCCCAGCTTTTCTCTTTCTCTTTCTTTCCTCTCTCTCCATTCAAAAAATATATATATATTTTATAAATAGCTCTTAAGTGAGAGAATAAAAGGAATATTATATTGATACGTCTATCACAAAGTCATCGATTATGGAATAACCTACCTGAGATTTCGGGCATTTGGTATAATTTATCGCGGTGTCTAATGACTTCCCTGTTATTCATGATGCTCTTGGCGATGGGTGTCGAAGCCAGGTAGCGCTGGGCACCAGCTTTCACTAAAGGCCGATGTTAGAATCAAGCAAGCCAAGGCGGCAGGAAACGAGGTGCTTACGGACAAGGAGAGTATCGATAGCTTGAAATATTCTCTCCTGATCCCACGATGACGATAACAGCGCGATAGCAAGATAGTCTCTTGGTTTTGAATAAGCCCACCCTTGAGAAGGTCCGGGCTTGTCGAAAAGTCGTTTCTCGATGATGCGCGAGCGAACCTCTTGGACTCTCTCGTACCACGTCGCAGCTGTCGATTTGTCGTCATTTTCGAGGTCCATTTCTTTGAGGCTTGCGGCCTTGAGGCAACTGTCGGTGTCGATCTTGAACGCGTCTGGGAAGTCTAAGTTCAGATATGAAGCATATTTTGTCGCAAGCTTCAGTACTGACAATCGATAATCTAATGCATCGTCAAGGGAGGTCAAGATCTCTTCTGAGAAGTTTCCACCAGCAACAAGTTTTCTCAATCGGCCATGAAAGGCGACATTTGGACCGACGTTGTCAGGCCCCGGGAAAGAATCAAGGTAAAGCTGCGCTTTTACCTGGAGAACGTTGTCATACGATCGCCCGATACTCCCGCGAAAACTGAGCGTGGCACCCGGACTCTGGTCGGAGTGGATTCGGCGTAATCTTTCCCACCTTTTTTGGAAGTTTACAAGGGGAAATCCCGATCGAGTTCGCCATTCCGAATCCCATATATCATCCTGAGCTGCAAACGAGATTCCGCGAGTACGAAAAAATGGGTCGATCTCTTTGTTGGTGTTGTATACTGCGTCGCACAGGTTGATATATGTTGGAGACCCAGAGATTTCTTCGTCCAGTGCGGAAGCATCGGAAGTGTCCGCTTCTGTAGTTTGCACCAATGCATTCAAGACGGCGGTTGCATAGAGGGAGCCGCCTGCTCGCCCACAGGATGCAGTCTTGGCCCAAGAAGTACTTTCTTCCTGTGCATTCTCAGCCGTCAACCCGGCGATATTCAGCGTCTTATTCGACTTTTCCATCGGCGTGATTACCCAGCCCCCGGAGAAACAGGACGTGACTAAAAGATTGAGTTCAACGCCTGCCGCAACATCAAAAGCCATTCGAGTCAGTTTCGGCCCGCCGATCGCAACGCCAGATGTTGTATCATCACCATGTCCGAACACAAGTACCAAAACTTGTTGATTTTCGGCCGCTGCAATCTACGTTTCTAATCGTAAAGTAGCCAAGAACCTTTCGAGGAGATCCTTTGGCGGCACCACTTTCAAAGTGTTGCTGTTTTCAATACTTTCAAGGCGGTCCTTATCCAGAACCACTCTCTGGTCTCCACTTCGGCTCCTATGCGCGTACTCAGTGTATTTCTGCACCAGATATCGTGGTTCAAGGCAGGTAAACTATAATTGGTTTGCCGCGTGAAAAGTGTCTGTTTGTTGCGTCAGTCCGGAGCATGTTCGCGTCAAAGCATCTGCCGCAAGGAAGCCTCACCTGTGTTCTCAAGCAAATAATGGAAGAGGTAAAAATCCGATAAAAACCAACCATCGCACTCTGGTGATGCGGAGTTTTCTTGATCATTGATCCTACACACTGCTAGAATTCTAGTTCGAGGCTGCACGTCCGGGGGACAGACAGAACAGAACTCTTGGAGCTCAACGCCGGTTTGCTTCGCATAGCCTCGAGTGCTGTTTGGCTGGAGTCCCGTTGACATTTTCGCGAAGACGCTAGTTAACGGGCACCAAGTGGATCAGTCGTAGGTTATGCTAAAAATAACGCGATGTTCCTGAATCCTGAGCAAGGGATGGAAAAAAGAAAACATTTGTGGCAGTTACGCTTCACTCAGTTGCGTCATCCTCTCATGTCCTCGACGTCAGAGATTTTACCAAACTCATCAAGAGTTATTTTCTCTTTAACAACTGGCGTTCTAGGAGCGGTCGAGAAACAAACGAAAAGATGAGTTCAAACAACTATTTACACCAACCCCCCCAACCGACTTGGTTCATCTTATCGAAACCACGAATTATCATGACGAAATACAACGCGCTAAGCTTGTCAGCGCTATGAATAAAAATGTTGTTGCAGTGTTGAATGCTGGAACCGATGCCAATCACAACATCTACCGGATTGTCTCAAAGCCATATGCCCTGATTGCCGATCAGCAATATCCAACAGAATTTCCAAACCACTGTCAATCTCTGAAAGAAAATAAAAATCATACAGACATTGAAAAACCACCCAAACATGCATATCAGAATTCATTACATGAAGCAAGCAAAAGAGTATGCAGTTCCTAACAATTGCAATATGCTTATAAGAGAAGATAAATATCATAAGTATAAAAAGCTTGTACAAAGAACTAACAAGCAGGATATTGAAAATATTCCTTCTAACTCAGAAAAGCTTTAAACATATATTGCTTTTTGACACGATGCTAGATCCAGCAGTTGATGCTTTCGGTTGGATTGATTTCTCAAAAATTACCAATGATGAAGGTGAAATTGACCTCTTGTTCTGCACCATGTGTAGCTACTAATCCACCAAATATTAAGACAGTCAGAAGGTTCCCACAACGAAAAGAGATTTACAGCGCATTCTGAAACTCGAAAACCAAGAGGAATGGGTTCACTGGCTACAATCAGAACTGGTAAAGCCCTTTTGGGTTGAACTTTGGGACAGTTATCTGTCAAAGCGGAATAGCACTGAACGATCAGTTGGACTCGGTGAGATTCAGGCAATTATACTTGGAGAATCGGGTGATGCTCAATACCGTTCACTTTATCCCAACAAAAGTGAGTGGGATACTAGCGATCATTATACCCGTTTTCGTTACTGGGTAAGCGATGCGAATCGCAATTCAACTCAAGGAGTGTTTTACCGCAAACATTTTTCAAGAGTCTTTATAGACAAAATTGTGTGGGGTCTGAAAGGGTACCAAACACAAATTGACTCTCCATCCTATATTGCAACCTCCACTGGTGGGATAGCAATATTTGGAACAATTCATCCTAGTAAGTCTTCAATGAAATGTGTGGCAAACGGCTGTTTCGAGGCTTATTGTAATATTAGGTTCCGACTACGCATAAGAGGGGAAAGGGGTGCATAATACTTTATACGGTGGCCTAGTTATAGGCCACCGTACTTTACCAACCACTGATCCGAAAAAGTCGGAGGCCAACAAAACCGAAATCATTATTGGGGAAAGTTCAGGCGGACCCAGGGGAAGTGGTGCAAGTGAAGCAAGTGAAGCAAATGAGGTTATTGAAGGGGTTGAAAGCGTTGGGGATGTCGAAGAACTGACTGCCGGTGAAGTTCTTGTGTACACTAAAATACCTGAAGCTACCAAAGGAGATATTACAGGCCCTGGCATCGAAGCCTGGAGTAAGGATCTACAGTACGAGGTCAAAAGTATTATTAGATTATTATTCTTCATTATAGTCTTATGCAGTCGATGACTATGAAGACTACCTACTAGCTTTAAAGCAGAGCAGGATTAGACAGCTATCAGTACAAAGTAATTTGAATATACATAAAGAGTGAAGGAGTATTTCCAGGCAGTCTTCAAAGGTCACAAACACGATTTGGAGGGTCAAAAGTATTGGCCACAACATGAAATTGAGGCACCTTCAAAATTCGAAGAAGAGTCCATCTTTAACATGGGAATTGGTCTCATTTTATTGTAGAGCAATATCTTTATTCATACAGCTCCCACTCTATCGAAGTTACTGAGAGAGAAATAACCAAATTGAAATGAAGTACATTGGATTCTGTATAAAATATTATATTTGAAAGTATCTACGGAGTACTCAAATACAGCAAGCTTGGGGGCGTGCTTCTATACGGAATTCTGGTCGGATATCGAGAGACTGTTCGGAGCTTTTTCCCCCGCGAACGCGAAGTCGCGTTCGGAATAAATGGGAAGATCAATCAGATAAGATTAGCAGCTGAGACAGCAACAGTGCAGCGCTCCCTCCTATTGGCCCAGGCCGATACGCCATTGTTATGTAATGTGCTTGGCGAGGAATTCGCGGCTGAATCGCGTGATCCCGTGACTTAGCGCCTTGCGCCTAGCGCGATTCGTCGAGTATTTCAGGCACCTGCTGTTCTCGCACATCGCCTTCCTCCTCTGTTTTCATTTCCTCTACCCCAAAAACGCGTCTCTTCGATCCAAACTGCGTCCTTCTTTTGAAGTTTTACTCGTCTAACGATTAGCAATGGCTTCCCAATCTACTCCTTCAAAGCAAGTAGGTGTTTTGCACCCCGATCACACTCTCTTAGCTTGTCGCGTTCTGAACCTGCTGACGCGACTGGTTGCCATCGATAGACTGCATCTTCTTTCGAACAGCTGAAAATGAGCGACTCGCCAGTTAAGCAGCTCCAATTCGACATGACTGACAAAGAGAACGCTCCATTGGCCTCCACTCCTGGCGTTGGCCTGAAAAAGGTCGACATCGACACCATCAAGCCCAGTGCCCCAGAAGAGCCAAAGAAGGCTCTCTCACCAAAAGAGCTTGAAGCAGAAGAGCCTTTGCTGCAGGAAAACCCTCAGCGATTCGTTCTCTTCCCGTTGAAATATCACGAGGTAAGCCTGCCCCGACGCGTGACGCGTAAAGTGGTTTTTGTGAACCGTGTTGACTAACTGGGATTGTGTTACCGTAACCAGATTTGGCAAATGTACAAAAAGGCCGAAGCATCTTTCTGGACTGCTGAAGAGATTGACCTGTCGAAGGATCTTCACGACTGGAATCACCGGTTGAACGATGACGAGCGGTACTTCATCTCTCGCGTCTTGGCTTTCTTCGCTGCTTCCGACGGTATTGTCAACGAGAATCTTGTTGAGCGATTCAGCGGTGAAGTCCAGATTCCAGAGGCTCGTTGCTTTTATGGCTTCCAGATCATGATGGAGAATATCCACTCTGAGACTTATTCCCTCCTCATCGACACATATATCAAAGAGCCAAAGCAAAGAACCTACCTCTTCGAGGCTTTAGACAACAGTATGTTGACTTGTGTTGTCCCGGTTATGTGTTGGGGGCCAGACTCGCTAACAACTCTAATAGTTCCTTGCATTCGTAAGAAGGCTGACTGGGCCATTCGATGGATTCAAGACAAAGATTCCACTTTCGCTCAGCGCCTGATCGCTTTCGCCGCCGTTGAGGGTATCTTCTTTAGCGGCTCTTTCGCTTCCATTTTCTGGCTAAAGAAGCGTGGTCTTATGCCTGGTCTTACCTTCTCGAACGAGTTGATCTCTCGTGATGAGGGTCTCCACACCGACTTTGCTTGCCTGCTCTTCTCCCACATTCGTCACCGGCCTACTCCCGCAGCTGTTGAAGCTATTATCACAGAGGCGGTTGAGATCGAGAAGGAGTTCTTGACCGATGCCCTTCCGTGTGCCCTTCTCGGCATGAACTCTAAGCTCATGTGCCAGTATATCGAATTCGTTGCTGACAGACTCCTTGTGGCCCTTGGCAACAAGAAGTTCTACCATGCCACGAATCCATTCGATTTTATGGACAACATTTCGCTGGCCGGCAAGACCAACTTCTTCGAGAAGCGTGTTGGTGATTACCAGAAGGCCGGTGTGATGGCTAGCACGCAGAAGAAAGACGATACTGAGGAGGCGATTGAGAACGGAGGAGCCTTCAATTTCGATGAAGATTTCTAAGTCAACGTCCCCTCCATCTTCCCTCTCCTCTGGCTGTGTTTATAGCCTCTATTAATGAGCAACCCGCATAAGAGGCAGGCGTTCCGGTTTGGATCTAGCAATGTGTATATGAAGGATTCCCTTGTATGTTGTTATGCGATACCTTGATTTTTCCTTTTTTGTTGTTTTCTGTGGCCTTATACTGTTCAAAACATGGATTATATGTTTGGTCGAGTTGGAGTTGGATAAGGCTGTAGGATTACCCGAATGTATACAATAAAATCTACCATTCCTCACTTTATCCACATCGCGGTGAACTGTTAGAAACTAAACGGCTAGAAGTACTCCATGCTGCCAATGTTTACCGCGTTGCAAGAGACGTCAAGTTTCGCTATCCTTGGGTTGAAGCCATTCTCAATGACTATAGATACTGGAACCTGAGGGCGTGACAAGTCACAAGAAACCACCCCTAAACTGGCAATATCCGGATAAACATCCTTTGCCCAATATAAAATTCCCTCTATCCGCCAGTGAGGTCAAGGTGGTCACACATCTCCCACACTTTGTCGTTTCTCTAGATCAATCCCTCAAAAAATAAATAGCCAGCCTATCTCTTCCCCTTCCCGCTCTTCTTTTTCTTGCCGCCTCCACCCCCATTCCCCTTAGCGTTGCCCTGCGCATCACTCCCAACTCCAGTCACGTCAGCAACATCAAGCATGTCCGCATCCCTGCCTGATACACTTGTTACCGTATGTGATTGCGCTTGGGTGGGTGTTTCTGTCAGCGCAGGCGTGGCGACGGTGGGGGCGTCAGTTATGGGTGCGCCCGATGCGAGTCGACCGAGTCCCGCGATGAGACGGCTGACTTCGGCGGCTTTGGTGGTGCGGTATTTCAGGCAGATGCCGGTATGAGGATTGTATGTCTTTAAAGTGAGGGTTGCTGGGGTGGAGGTGGACTGTGAAGAGGTTGGTGGTGGTGCGGGTGTTGAGGAGCTGGTGGTGTCGGTGGTGGGTTTCGATTTGCGGGGGGGTTTTGGGTAGGAGTATTTTGTTGTTATCCGGGTCTGTGGGAGTGTTAGTTGATACTGCTCTGGGGATAGTTGGGCGGTGGTGAATTTGGGACGTACGGTGTGCGGATATGCTTGGAGGAGGAGGGAGGATTGCTTGAGGAATTCTTGTGAGTTGGAGAAGTAGGGCATTTTTGGGGCTGTGGTGCGTGGTGGCACTGTTTAGGTTTCTAGCAGGTGGTCATTTAACGGCATGAAATTTGATATTTGAGCAAGATTGTAAGATATGGAGGTTGTTTGGCCAGAAAGGTGGTAGCAGCATTTCAAGTAGCCAGGGAAGCACAGCTTCTATGTGTGAAAAGGTGATAGTTTGTGTTGAGGCCGAAGTTTACTCTCAGGATCTCAAGCTCGGTCATCACTCTCACCCCTCCTTTCAACCTCTGGCTAAAGTCCAGCATAGAGGAAGATCTATTACACATAGAACGCCTTCTCATCGTGCTCACTACATCGGCAACTTGCTCACAAGGCTCATTTCTAGAGTCTTTTAACCATGGGAGATGCTAGATTACCCGATATCGACACCCTGCCGACCCTCCCGCCATTGCATTGCAACGAAATCCTCGACACCCTCTTCGAACGTTCGAAACCCTTACATTCCCTTGCAGAATCACTTTTTCTCCAGAAGGAATGCACGTCATATCAAGCTCTGATTGACTTTGTGAGGGCGCGACTTACTGCCCTTGCTTCCTCCGACAATCCGGATGACAGGACCATCCTTCTAGATATTCTCGGCTCCCATCCGCGACTAGGGGAAAAGACCTCGCCACCGAATTCCGGGGAGAGCAGGGCCTTACAAGAATCACCAGCGCAGCATCTAAGCGAGTTGAGCAGAGCAGAACAGAGCAACCTCAACGAAAAGGCCCAGGAAGGGAGCGCCCAACAGTTGGTAGCACTGAATCGCGAATATGAGCAAGCGTTTCCAGGTTTGAGATATGTGTATGGGATTAACTGCCGCATTATGTACGAATCTAGTCTAATGCCAACTGTGTTTTATACAACAGAACATTTGTAAATGGGCGCGGTAGAGATGCGATTATGGAGGAGATGCGGCAGCGGATTGATCGACACGACATTGAGCTTGAGGTATTGGAGATAATACAGGTGAGTCCTCGTTTATATCCATGCTGATTCTGCGCCTCTTATTCAAGCGCAAGACACTGAAAGAGTACGAACAACCGGCTTGTGTAGGCCATGTGCGATATCGCGGCAGACAGAGTGCGCAAACTCCAGCCGAAAACCGAGAATGACTTGTGCGACTGATGATTGATATGAAGCCGTGGTCCTTAGCGAAAGAACATCTCCGTGTAGATAGATCTTTTTGATATCTCCTCAATATAGACTGATGGAAGCACCGACGTCATCCCGGCGTGCTTAGCTAAGCTGCGTTGTGGTCGAGCCGCGCGCAAGAGTCGCCAGGGAAATCTGGCTGTTGAAGCGACTCGGGAAAGTTTCGAGTGCGTCCCCGTGGCGACGGGTCATGAGAATAATGGACCTTCGACCCCCCGATGACCACGGTCAATCTGTTCTATCTTGCAGTGCGTGCAGCATGCCATTCTAATCAACGGCGGTTCTTGGATTCGTCGCCGTGAAAAGGTCACGTTCAGCACTTCTTGTCACCCACGTGCGGTATTTAGTGATCGTGTCCCTTCACGATGCCATTGTGAACGGGGGTGAAAAGCAACTTGGTTTTCCTTTGGCCTTTCTTGTCTTGATGCCAGTAATCGTGCATGATGGCTGCAGAAACCTACGCCAGGACTGCCAATGGTGTCGCAGCGCCGTCGTCCGGACCGGGAAATCGACCCGCATCGTACTCCAATAATACTGCGAACGGAGTCAGCGGGCTCAAGTCTCATGTCGATGAGAAACGTCGAGTCAATGGGGGCGACTGTAAGTTTGTTTCTCGCCTTCTTTATCCGCTGTTTGAATGTGATCTGTTTAGATCAAGGCTGCGGCAAATATTTCTTTGAGAGAAAATCTGGCTGCTAACGAAGGTCTCTCTTATAGATCCAGCAAATGGCAGTTTGGCACATGGCAGCCAACAACAAGCGGCAAGCAAAGCGTCGTCTGACGGGCTATCGCATGAACTTTCGAACCCCTCCACCCCCGCCCTTACCAGAAATTCAACGTCCAAATCAATGCCAAAGGGCTCCGCTGCCTTATTACAGCAGAGGCAGCAACACTCGTCGTCTTCCACCACCATCCCCACACATACAGCTGCTCCAATTGACCCTCTGTCGCAGGTACGTGCTGTGCAACGGCGGTGGCGATTGACATGCTGTTTTGGAATCTAGAACCAAATCGGTTCTGAAACCCCAGTTTGATTTTACTCTTCTGCTACAAATCGGTGCTTTTGCGGTCTCTTCCCATTTATCCAATTAACGCCTTCTCTCTCATTAACAGCAAATCCTGCAGCGCACAAACACGGAAAAGTCCATATCAAAGCTGCGCACCCAGGCGTCCGTGGATGTAGACGCGGGTCCTTCTGAAGGTGGACGTTCTCTCACACATGAAGACTCGCCGGTGAACAGAACCGAGAGTAATAGTTTGACACAAAAATCATCCAAAGAAAAAAAGTGAGTATTCGCTCTCGACTTTGCAACTTCGCTCAAGTTGTGCCGGTGGTTCGATTTCAGCTTATTCTTTGACATCACTCCGCCCGCCAGCGTTACCCTGGATTCGAGCGTCGGGTCTAAAGTCCGGGGTTCCTCCATCCCCAACAAATGTACCTGAGATTGCGTTTGTGTTATTGTGCTGCCTAAAAAGAAAAATGTGTACTAACGCTTTATTGGCGGGAATAGAAAGGGTGTTTCATTTCTCAGCCGGATAATTGGTAATAAGAGAAGAGACGACGTCTCCGAATTTAATGACGATGTGTCGGAATTGGGAGAGCATCGTGCTGCTGGGATGGATGCGGAAATTTTTGCGCAGCCAATAGGCTTCATTCCCCGTTTCCCACCGCCTCCAAAATATATCAAGGTTCGCGCTCAGTATAAAAAGACCAAGGATTTCAACAGAGTCTTCGTCGCCCAAGAATTGCGAGGGACCGCCGAGCAAGCAAGCCGTGCTGCGGAAAAGCATGCGACAATCAATGTTTTCGAATCAGATGCAGCCGCACAGGAATGCAAGGCAATATGGGCGACGGTGTTCTCTAAAGATGGTCGATATCTAGCTGTTGCGGGACAAGACCGTAAAGTTCGGGTGTGGGCCGTGATAGCGACACCTGAGGACCGACAAGCGCACGAGATTGAAGAAGAGGCTCGTAACGACGAGCCGTTGATGCGCCTCAGTGCGCCCGTGTTCAAGACACAACCAGTGAGAGAATATGAAGGCCATACGGGAAGTATAGTGGACCTCAGTTGGAGCAAGGTATGTAGGGATAGTTCCTTGCTGAGAATTCATGGACTAACGTATGGCGTAGAATAATTTCTTGCTCAGTACATCCCTTGACAAAACTGTACGGTTGTGGCATGTGACCAGAAATGAATGCCTCTGTTGCTTCAACCATAGTGATGTGGTGACATCGATCGAGTTTCACCCAAAGGATGACCGATTCTTCCTCGCCGGCTCCCTGGACACCAAGCTACGCTTGTGGAGCATCCCCGATAAGAGCGTTGCTTATGTGGCGCCAGCGCCAGATCTGATCACTGCTGTCTCATTTACACCCGACGGGAAATACGCAATTGCTGGTTGTTTGAACGGGCAATGCGTTATTTACGAAACAGATGGCCTGAGGATGATATCGCAGATCCACGTTCGCTCGGCAAGAGGGCGCAATGCCAAAGGGAGCAAGATAACTGGAATCGACACGATCATTCAGCCGCCTGGAAAGGAGTCGGGGATCGTGAAGATTCTCATCACCAGCAATGACTCCCGTATACGTCTATACAATTTCAGGGATCGAACATTGGAGGCAAAGTTCCGAGGAAATGAAAACTCGACTAGTCAGATCCGGGCGTCGTTTAGCAGCGACGGGCGGTATATAATTTGTGGGAGTGAGGATCGGCGTGTTTATATCTGGCCTGTCGTGTGCAATGAACGGTTTCCGGAGAAGCGGCCAATGGAAAGCTTCGAAGCTCACTCTGCAATGGTAACCACTGCTCTGATGGCCCCGATAGCGTCGAAGCAGATCCTCGGTTCGACGGGAGATCTCTTGTATGAGCTGTGCAATCCACCCCCAATCACCTTGGTCAGCCAGACCGGATCTATTGCCTCGAGGTCTATAACCGAAAATGGAGGGAACGAGGTTTCCTCAACTACTCGCCCGCCAACTTCTTCAAATCCCCCTAAAGCAGAAGAATCTCCAGCGTACGTTGCTCGATCATCCCATCCAGAAGGGAATATAATTGTGACGGCAGACTATAATGGTATAATTAAAGTATTTCGACAGGATTGCGGCTATCATCGACGCCATCACGAATCGTGGGATGCGACTTCATTTTCAAAACGATTACTGGGACGGAATAATTCCGTGTCCACAAGGAGGAGCATAAGATCGTTAGGCAAGGAGTCACTACACAAAACACCTTCCGAGCAGATTCTATCCTGGCGGAATTCAGTTCTTGGTGCTCGGGACAATGGCAGCGTTGACAACCTGCGGACTCGGGCGAGTAGTACGCGGAGCATATCGCCTAACCGATCCCTCCGGAAAATCAGCAGCGCCCCGAGAGCAGATACTTCTCAGACGATCAAAAGGCCTGCGCACGATTCAGTAATCTCGAGACCTATTGGCTCCAGCAAGCTGGGCTTCAGCCATCCATTTTCCGGCGCCGTCCCGACGGAGATTGATCCTGAAAACCGTGAAATTGATGCGCCCGAAGAATATGATGGTTCTGCCAGATTTGCTCCGGCGAATCCAGAGTTTATGGAAGGCGATCAGAGCTTTACGTTCTGGAATAAAGCCCAATTTGCTTCGCAGGCGACAAATAGACGCCGATCGTCCGTCGAAGACGACGAGGCTGAAGCGCGGCAGCAGCTGGAGAGCCTGACGAGCGAGCAGAGCTCTGACGGTCGGGCCATTGAAGACGCGATAGATGAAGATGAGGAGGAAGACGAAGAAGAATTGAGCTGTCCACGATGTCGGGGGACGAACTTTCGAGCGACGAGATCAAAAATTGGAGAGCAACGGTTGAAATGTGTTCAATGCGGAGCATTCGCGTCATGATGATTCTTTTTTCGTTCCCTCATTTCATGGTTGTTAGGAGTTTGCTAGTCGGATTGGGCAGCATATTCTGGAGTGTTTGGATGAGTTTATGATGCGATGGCTAATGGCTAACTAATGGGCTTCCCAAGGGCATTTTGCGATTGGGATTTGCATAGCTTTTTATATTTTCAAACACTGTACATAGGAAACGCATGGACTCCAAAAAGCATGTTACCGTGTCGAGTACATAGGATCATTTTGCACATATAGACGCTGTCAAGAAACTTCATCTTCGGATGCTGATATCGCTGGAGCAAGCCGCCATCCCCAGGCATCAAGGATTGAAATGCTTCATCCAATCAGTCCTCCATCTCACGCATCCAATCGACGCGAAGAGGCTGCTTGCAGCTTGTTCGGCGTGTTGATTGGATGCTATACGGAGCTTGCCGTCAAGGGTCCAGAGGATGTTTTGAGCGTCACCACCGCTGCAGGCCGGAGACGGAACGTTATCACAGGGATCCATAGCTAACCAACTCGTTAACTAACCCTGCTCTGCACTCTGCATTCCTCTGCATTCAACAGAGCAATTGGGGCTGTCGCAGCGAGTCCCGTTTAGCTGCATCCACGCGCTTAAACCAGCCTCCCGCCTTCTGCGGTGTCGATCTCCCAAGCTCAAGCTAGTCCACTCCCAACTTCACGACCCCGTTGCTATCCCCCCTCTCTTCGAACGACGCAACTCGCAGCCATCGCGGACAGGGTAGGTCGACCTGGTTTCTTCAGCCTAATCACACGACGTCCCCGCTACATCGCGAAACTGACTCGGTTTTTCTTGTTTGATGTGCCGCAGGGCCAATCGGTTTTCCTCCCTGCCCCCCCTAGCAACCTTGCAGGAGTCATCAGATCCCGTCTTGATATCACATCTTGCCCTCGCTGATTCTCGAGGGACCCCGTTCCGACTTGCCGCGCCCCCCGTCGACTCGTCAGGACATCCTCCCCCCAGAACGACCTCTTATCCAACCCGACTGCCCCCCGTTCTCCTCCAGCCATCCGCGACGCTAGCTCTCTCGTATCGATCCGGAGCGATCCAACGAGTGGAAGGCGTCCACAGACGAAACCATCGAGCGCTCCTTGGGGGTTGTCCCGTCCCCCCTTCCGGCTCGCACAGAAGCATTCAAGAGACATGGGGAATGCATGCGTCTCCTGCCTAACAGGTATATTTGCCTCGATCGACAGATGGTGCCATATTTCTGATCTGCTGGCGCCCATCAAAGGTCGATCGAGAGATGGATTGTACGAACCGGTTCTGGCCGATAACGAGCGCGAGGCTGTTGCGGATCTGTTGCAGTATCTAGAGAACGTACGTACAAAGGCCTCTTTCGATCTATGGAGCTATATACACTGTCCATGGTGCTTGGATGATGTTGGGGTCGCTGACATATGATCACAGCGAAATGAAACCGACTTCTTTTTCGGGGAACCGCTACAGGCGCTTAGTACGCTGGTGTATTCAGACAACATTGACCTACAGCGGAGCGCAAGTCTGACGTTTGCGGAAATCACAGAACGAGGTCGGTTCTCTAGTCGGATATAATCTTGACTTGTTTGGGTCTACATAGATAAGCTAATGCTAGCCTTGTTGTAGATGTTCGCGAAGTCGACCGGAACACACTCGGACCCATACTCTTCCTCCTCCAGAGCC
The DNA here is from genome assembly GCF_000003515.1 of Uncinocarpus reesii 1704. Lineage (NCBI taxonomy): Eukaryota > Fungi > Ascomycota > Eurotiomycetes > Onygenales > Onygenaceae > Uncinocarpus > Uncinocarpus reesii. The sequence continues at coordinate 604,990 of NW_003052498.1, read as the reverse complement.
CCGATATTGAAGTGCAGAGAGCCGCTAGTGCGGCCCTGGGAAATCTAGCTGTGAATAGTATGTTTTGGCTTGCGAGGGAAGAAAGTGAGGCCATGCTAACGGATTTTCAGCCGAAAATAAGGTCTCTATAGTAGAGTTAGGCGGCTTAAGGCCCCTGATACGACAGATGATGTCGCCAAACGTCGAAGTCCAATGCAATGCAGTTGGATGCATCACTAATCTAGCCACCCACGAAGAGAACAAGTCAAAGATAGCGAAATCAGGAGCCCTGGGGCCGTTGACGAAACTGGCCAAATCCAAAGATATGCGAGTGCAACGCAACGCCACTGGTGCTCTGCTAAATATGACACACTCAGGTAATGATTACTCATTTCATCTTGAAATTCTCTCTTTCTCTGACGTGGTGCCTATAGACGAGAACCGACAACAACTTGTGATTGCTGGCGCCATCCCCGTCATGGTCCAGCTACTTTCCTCTCCAGATGTTGATGTCCAATACTACTGCACCACTGCGCTGAGCAATATTGCAGTGGATTCCGCAAACCGCAAAAGGCTGGCACAAACTGAACCGCGTCTGGTCCAGTCTCTCGTTCAGCTGATGGATTCATCGACGCCAAAAGTACAAGGCCAAGCCGCCCTTGCACTCCGGAATCTAGCCTCCGATGAAAAGTATCAGTTGGAGATAGTGCGTGCCAGAGGGCTTCCGCCGTTGTTACGGCTATTGCAGTCATCCTACCTTCCGTTAATTCTCTCCGCCGTCGCCTGCATCCGAAATATTTCCATTCATCCCCATAACGAATCGCCAATTATAGAGGCTGGTTTCCTCAAGCCGCTCGTGGAGCTTCTAGGTTCGATATCTGATAGTGAAGAAATCCAATGCCACGCTATATCAACCCTTCGGAATCTCGCGGCTAGTTCTGATAGAAATAAGGAGCTTGTGCTGCAAGCTGGAGCAGTTCAGAAATGCAAAGAACTTGTCATGCAGGTCCCTTTGAGCGTGCAATCAGAGATGACGGCTGCAATCGCCGTTTTGGCTTTAAGTGATGACCTGAAGCCGCATTTGTTGCAACTTGGTGTGTTTGATGTTTTAATACCGCTCACGGCTTCGGAGAGCATTGAAGTGCAAGGAAACAGCGCTGCTGCTTTGGGAAATCTTTCATCCAAAAGTAGGTTCTAATCATGAAGCCTACATGCTATGCAGTTCTAACATATCTTTTTCAGTTGGAGATTATTCCATATTCGTACGCGACTGGACAGAGCCTAGTGGCGGTATTCACGGATATCTGGATAATTTCCTAGATAGCGGTGATCCCACCTTCCAACATATTGCCGTCTGGACACTACTACAGCTACTCGAGTCTGGGGATAACCGTTTAATCAACCTCATCCAAAAGTCGGATAAGATTACTCGCCTTGTCAAAGAAATTTCCGAAAAGTCGATTGAAGCTGAGGAGGGCGAGGAGGACGGCGAGGGCGAGCTTATTACTCTAGCCCAGCGATCACTCGAACTCCTTGACCAATTTTCAAAACAGAACCTTATTGAGGCATAATCTTTTCAGCAGGGTTTTCACATATGTTGCTTTATCTTCTTCACCTTCGGCTTCGATTATTTCTTTTCATTTTCATTTTCGTTTTCCTTCCTTTACAGCCTGCATAATACAAGCCGAACCATAGGGATACCAGTTGTTGATGTTGGTTTTCTTCATATTTCCTCTATATCCCTTGCAAGGAGTTTTAGGTGCAACGCCCCCTTTTTCTGCTTATGATTAGTATGTATGGTATTTGGCTTCTAATGTCTGAGAATTGCCGGACGGCGTGGCTCCGTGCCTCGGTTTTCGACTGTACTTTCAAAGTCAATCGGTTGTCTGATGCGTTTCCTTGTCCTGTTGATGAGTACATTGATGTTATGTCCGGTTTATATATAGGGGTTGCATAATACATATTGGAGGTAGTCAAGCGTTCTGAACCGAGAATAAAATTTCCATATGCTTGATGTATGTAACAAGTATGAAGAAAGAAAGTGTGTATCTTTGACAATCATCCAAACCTATTCTTACATGTAGTTGACTATTCTATGCACGGAGTAAAGCTGCGGAAATTGAGTTTTGAGGTCTAACTTGTGATTTTATCCTCCAGAGCTTGAACTTTCTGCAAAACGGCCATCAACACAACCACATCCAGCTTGAAGGCCCTAATTAAGAGCCCACACTCACTACTCCCTCACTGCCTGCAGCTTGACTGATCATGGGAGCTCCCCAGCTCCCTTCAATCGCCGTCCCCGGCCAACGGCTAGCAGATACTTCCGCGTACACCTCCGGGCCCGGCACTTATATTCACGAGCACTCGATCCGCGCCTCCATCCCCGGCCCCGTCATCGTCCAAGAATCAGATACAGACCAAAAAGGCAAAAAGGCCAAAATAATAACTGTCGCGCGCTCCTCTGCGCCATCCACCGCTCCCACAACCAGCACTCCCGCCCAACCCTCCGGCCTCGCTCTAATCGGCTCCACGAACAAAAGGATCCCGTTAAAATTCAACACCCTCCCCACCGTTGGCAGCATCGTCCTCGGCCGCGTGACCCGTGTTCAAAAGCGCCAGGCGACCATCTCGATTCTGCTTGTTCTGCCTGACCAGCGGGCCACGCCCACCCTCGATGCGGAGGGTGCCTCCGACGCGGATCTTCCGTCGATTCTCGCCAGTGCTAGTATATCAACGGCCTCGGACTCGCTGAATGCTGATGAACTGCGTCCGCAGGCGCTGATTCGAAAGGAGGACGTGAGGGCGGTGGAGAAGGATCGCGTGGTGGTGGAGGAATCGTTTCGCGTTGGGGATATTGTGCGGGCGGTGATTGTGAGTGTGGGTGACCAGGTGGCGTACTATGCGAGTACGGCGGGGAACGAGCTGGGTGTGGTCATGGCGAGGAGCAGCGCGGATGAGGGTGGCGGGAATATGATGTTTCCGGTCAGTTGGAAGGAGATGAGGGATCCGGCGACGGGGAAAGGGGAGATGAGGAAGGTTGCGAAGCCGTTTTGAGAGTGCTCAGGGCTTTGTAGCGATGATGTTTTGAGGGTATGGGAATATCGGAGAAAGACCCTGGAGGATATGGTCTAAAAAATTCCAGATTGCGCCGGGATACAAAGCGTGAGGTGATTGCATTCGCTGGCCCTCTGCTGGATTTCTCCCTCGGAGGATCATGATCACTCCTAAAGGGCCGTGAAGCCGCATCAGCACGAGAAAATGGGGGATGATATTGATGAGGTTGGGAACGCCGTCCGTATGAGGGCTTGATACTTCCATCATAAAAGCTGGATTCGAGTCTGACAAAAACGGACTCCAATATAACTACGAGAGAAAACGTGAGATGATAGAGCAGGGCTGAGGAAGATGAAGCATAGCTTCGTTTGTCCCTATCTATCATATTTTGAAATATCACGTTCAGAACTTTTCGAAGAACCTTCAACAGCCGCCGCTCCATAAAGATGAAACGGAATCATGTATTAGACAAAAGGGATAGACAACTAGACAGTTGAACCGGCAATCATCTTTTCAGCGTTTTCTGTTTTTCTGCGTCCTTGATCAATTTCTTTCCTTTCACCACCAATCCTTTCCTACTCCTAACCGCATCCATATATCTCTTAGCAACATTTTCCTTGTCTGCAAACTCTCCCAGATCTTCCAACTCTTCCTCTGTTGCAGGCACCCAGAACGGATCTTCATCCAACATCTCGAAACCTGCAAAGATGAGCTGCGGCGAGGCAGCGCCTGATGTTCGCTTGCGGATTTCGTCAGAAAATCCGAAGGACTCAGCCACTGGGAGCAGGGAGAGGATGGTGAAGAAGGGTGTCCCTTCTTTCATGCTTTCAGAGAGAATACGGCCGCGACGGCGGGTAATGACGCCGTAGACACGCCCAAGGACTTCCGCTGTTTTGGTAATCAAGTCAGATTCGTCTTTCGTTGCCGTTTCAAATGTATTGGAATAATCACTTACTCGAGGCTTGGATTTCGCAACTATACATTGCCAAAAGGATGCGAGGGCTCCAGTCTAAAAATCCCTGCCACACCGCGTCGCGTATTAATCGGATTACTTCACCAGTCAGACGTCCGACGTCTTCATCTCCGGCTTCTGTGAGAGAAATGTCATCTATAAAAACAGCAATTCCCTGAACGGGTTCATGACAAAGAGGCCCTTGGTTGGTTGCGAGCTGAAAAGCGTATGAGACTTTATCGGAAAACAGGCCCGCATTTCGCTTCTTATTGCTACGGTCTCCGTTTTGCGAGTTGTCAACACGCTGTGCAAGTTCTGGGAAGCTATTATCTCTAGTTAGTCAATGGCCTTATAGCTGGGCAATGGCAGACTGACAGTTTTTCGAACGCTCCTATAGATGTTGCATCGAGCAGAAGATTTTGTCCGACTCTTCGAGGGCCAAATTCTACGATTTGACCGATCGCGTCTTTCCACACATCTTTCTCTTTTGTCTCAGCAAATGCGGTGCCGAGTTCCTTTTTGAACTCTTCTTCCGAAAGAATGTTTCGACTAGACATGCTCCCGTCACCAAACTCTTGACCCCCTTCCTGAACATCTTCTTGGGCTGCACTTTCATTGCTTTCTTCTTCTGAAGCCTGCGCATTTCCGCTTCTTCTATTCGCATACAACCGTTTAATGCTGCCCGGCGTGCTTGCCTAAGAAGTCAGTCACGGCTGTTGGTAATGGTCGCACTCTCAATCGGATTGTTAGCTGTTTCGAGGCTGAGGTTGCCAGGACCGTGCCACGAGGTAGTTCAGGGTTCTTAGGCAGAGCCATTTCTGCTGCATTGATAATAGTTTCCCGATATGGGACAATGGATTCGCCAGCCTGGATTTCACATTTGGCATAGCGTTCTCGCAAATCCTTTAAGCAACGCTCAAGGTGCAATTCTCCGGCGGTCAATATAACATGCTCACCGCTAGGCAGCACTTCATATTGAGCACAAGGATCGCTTCGCTCCAACATTTTCAAGCCATGGATCATTTTATTCAGATCAGCAGGGTTGACAGGCTCCAAAGCAACGCGGACAATTGGAGGACTGCTTAAAGAAACACCAGCCAAATTCACGGAGCCTTCCAGCTGGCTGCACAGCGTTCCTGTTTTGACTATATGGCCTTCTAGACCACCGATTCCAAATACAACACCGGCTGGTACACTATCCAGACTTTCGAGAGACCGCCCCATAAGCAAATAGAGTGCCGTTACGGTAACCTTTTCTGGTTTTGGAGCCGCGTGAGGGTGTTCTGGAGAAAACTTTGGCGGGAGCACGTAAACTGAGTCACCAACCGACAAAATCCCAGAATACAAGCGAGCAAATCCAATGAGATGCTCTGGCTCGACCTTTTCCTCCGCTGCATCAGTTCCGGTGTCGTTGAGCCCTGTGGATCCCAGTGCACTGGTTAGTCGGGCAAAATTGTCATCAGCTTGCTCGTTCGATTCCGCTTGAAGTTTCGCTAACTGCTCTCTTTTCCGCCGTGCGAGTTCGCGTGCCTCTTCTGCTGTTAAAGTCCCGCCACCACCCCGTCCCGATTTGGACGGTAGCTCGCTTTCTGGGACAGATACCATTTTACTGACGTACGCCACTACCGGATCATCCTTTCCAGATCGGAAAGTCTCCATCGCGGTGCGGACGGGGGGACTAACAAATGACGCGCCAGGAGAGTCATCCAACATATCGGGAAGTCTGATGGCTTGAGCTGCTGGCGGACTGGGAAGATACTCAATAACGGAGACCAAAACAGCAGTTGACAGCGGCAGCCATGCCGAAAAAATTGCTGAAAGGATATTTCGAGGATCTCTCGATCTAAGAACGTAGGCTGGTATGGTGATAGAAAGAGATTTTGTGATCTTCTCCAACAATGCAGAATCGCTAGAAAAATATCAGTATCCGCAATACCACAAAATCGCCAGGCTTGATCTCACCCTGTCTTACTTGCTCCGCCTGTAGTCGCATTGTAGACTGCCCAGATACTTTCTAAAACCAACTGGACAAACATGGGTTTCAGGTTTCTTCCCTTGAGATGCTTCTGCCCGAGCACTCGTTTTGTCTTAGGGTCAAGGTAATAATCCCCCCAGAGCACCTTTTCTAGAGTAGCTCGTTTAATCCCAAGTTTCTTTTCGTAAAGCCCTGAAAATTGCCGTATAGTGAAGGCCCAGCCGTCCGTAGCGCTGCAAAATATAACATTGTTCTTCTCGGGGGCAAAGTACAGATCTTCGTCGTCTCCTTCTTCAAAGTCTTCAATTTCATCCGCTTGAGTATCAGCTTCTGTGCGCTTTTTTGACTTGTCTTTTTCTTTCGCTGCAGCGGCTTTGACCCGCTCCTCTACTCTCTCCCGCCACAGGAGGTCTTCTTCCATACGCTCTCCCTGGTAGAAACTGCCAATAACTGCATTAACCTGTTCGAGCAGTCTACTCAGATGTGAGTAGGCTTCGCTGGCGCTCATTTTCAGTTCTGTTACCAGTCGATCAACCTTGTTGAAGACTAGAATGGGCTTGAGGTGTTCAACCCATGTGTGGCGCAAGACCGTGACGGTCTGACTGCATACCCCTTCGACGACATCAACGAGCACCAGAGCACCGTCACATAACCTAGAGGCAGTGGATACTTCGCTACTGAAGTCGATGTGGCCCGGAGAGTCGATCAGGTTGATCAGATACTCTTTCTTCTCAGGCTCCGTTTCGGCCGCGGATCTTCGGAGCATAGAAAAATAAAGAGAGATGGCAGAAGATTCCATCGTAATGCCTCTCAGCTGTTCATCAGGGCGGGAGTCCAGGTAGCGGATCTTCCCCGCCAGCTTTGGCGAGATAATGCCATTGGTGGCGATTAAGCTGTCCGTCAAAGATGTCTTTCCGTGATCCTACATCAGACAGGAGAAGAGAGCTTAACATAATGGCGCTCCAGGGAAACATGGACGGTTCACCTACAACATGTGCGAGGATACAAATCTGCCAGGAACTGTTAGCTTCTCATATCGTGTGGTTGGTAGGGGTTGGCAGTGAGATAGGAGGGGCCCATCGTGCATTTCGAATATCTTCAGCTTGACGCTGGAGCCGAACAAGCTCTTTTAATTCAACAACAGGCATTTGGACAGCAAGTGGTTCTATTATTATTGATGTGATGTAGGCCTCTATAGACAAGATGCGAGATGCTTGCTCGCTATGTTAAGAATGGGTTAAAAGGTTGAGTTCGCGGCGGAGAAAATGGCCGGAAAATGAAATTTAAAGCAAAGAAAGTGGCATCGATTTCAGAGACCATTTCAACGATGCACCCGTCCAGATTACCTATCAACTCGATTTATTTGCTATTGAATCACAGATGTCATTGTTAACAATTGTGAGTCATCTTTATAAACATGCGCTAAGCAAGCACTTCTCAGATTCATTCATCAGATATCCATTCTGGAGTCACAAGCTAATGACTCGCCTCTGGACGATATATCATCACCAGTTATTTTTCAACTTTATAAGAATACCAGCTCAGTAAATTCACTATATACATTTATTGGCTAACTGGCGCTGCAATAGCTCGTCATACTTGGCTGGAAAGGTGTTCATCACATCTTATACCATCAGTATAAGAGAAAGATGGCGGAGAAGCCGATCTGTGTTTTGGGCCAAAACCAATGTCCCGGCCAGGAAATTGTTGTGGACAGTAATCCCCACTTGACCGCCGCTTTATCATATTTATCATATTCACTCCTGCGGCTTCTCATCGGCCCACAAGGGTATACAAGGACTCTACTTCCCGGAAACCCGGTGTGAGGTCTGTAACGTGCAACGGTATATGAGACCAGGACTCCATAGAAAGGTTTGGATAGGACTATCGAGTCCTAGGAGGGGAGGCAACTTTAGGATAGCGGATTTAGCCATACCGATATTTGGGGTCAAGTTGAGAATGATTTAGATATCAAGTTTCAACGTCCTCGTCAAATGATAGCTTAATCTTCTTTTTCTTTTGCTTCTTGTTCGGCGGGCCGCTCTCTCTAGGCTGGGTGCCTTTCTCGGCGATTTGATCGTCTTCGGCTACAACCATGGCAAATTTCTTCTTTTTCGAGCCACCAATCTCCGCAACCTTTTGGCCGCCAGCTGATTTCAGTAATTTTGAAGCAGTTTTGTCGCTCTTGCTAGCATGATTCTGGTCTCCGCTTCCTAACCCATCCGAATGTGTCTCGGCAGTATTCCCAGCTGCGTCCTGTAGCATAGCCTGATATTCTTCCTTGGAGATTACTTCATTGCTCTCTTCATCAACATAGGTAGGCTCATCGTCTGCATCAGGATCTTTTGCCTTGATTGGGCGCACGTTAGATGGCCCATGGCGTTGTCCAGTTCCGTCGCCATATTGGCCTCGTAATCTGCGCAAAAAGGCAGGTTCGTTCTTTTCTAATTTTTAATGTTAGTCACTGCAGGTCAACGATAGGGAAGAGTCGGCGACAAACCATATGTAAGGTTCTTTGCTTTGAAACTCATGGTGAAGATGCGCTGGGTGAGAGTGACCAAGGCGCCAAGTGGGAGGAACTGGCTGCTAATGGGGAGAAGAGAACTTGCAATCTAGATAGAAAAGGACTCCTATCACATAGCTAGTATACTTCTTCCCCGACACACTCCTTTGCTTTGGTTTCTTGTGCTTCAACGAGCAAAGTCGACGAGAAGAGACGCGAAAGTCGGCGGTTGCGGAGCGGAAAGACTCTGGTTCCGGCCTCAACGCGCAACAGCCTTCAAAGCGAGTCGAACTTGATCAAGAGAAGCAATCCCAGTCTACATCACTAGCCAGTGCAGCTGCCTACCATGCTTTGCGCAAGTGAGTCTTCCTTTGAACTAATTGCTTAGAAGACGAATCCTCCTTTGTGTGCTGACGTTTTGCTTTTAGTTTCTGGGGAAGCCCCCCAGGTTCCGGTTGTCTCGCGCACAAGCGGTTCGTGAAAGACCTTGCGACGAGGAGCTGGGAATTGGCTGACCCATGATAGGAAATGTTTTCGAAAAGCGGCTGATCGAAGCTTACATTGCGGAGCACGGTAAAGAGCCCGTTACGGGAGAAGAAATCACCATCGACGACCTCATCGAGCTCAAATCCGCCCGTGTTGTTCGCCCTCGACCGCCGACACTGACCTCGATTCCTTCTCTCCTGGGCGTCTTCCAGGAAGAATGGGATGCTTTAGCTTTGGAAACATTTACTCTAAGACAGACTCTTGCCCAGACGCGACAAGAACTTAGTACCGCACTTTACCAGCACGATGCCGCAGTGAGGGTGATTGCAAGGTTGCGCAAGGAGAGGGATGAAGCTCGTGATGCTTTATCGAAAGTCTCAGTGGGTGCTGGACGAGCGTCCGCTAGCGGCGACGCAATGCAAGTGGACAGCACCGGGCTTCCCGAGGCTGTGGTGACGCGGATAGACGAGACACAAGAAAAGTAAGATCTCAGCACAACCCTCTTGTTGGGGCTCCTACTAATTACCTTTTATAGATTATCGAAAACACGCCGCAAGCGTCCTATACCCGAAGACTGGGCGACGACTGAAACAGTGCAGCAGTTTAAACCTGTTACTGCATCGGATCCCCTTTATCCCGGCGGGAAATCCTTGTCATTAAACGAATCTGGGGAGCTGGCCTTGGTGGGCGGCGTCGATGGAGTTGCTGGTATATACTCATTGACCGACAGATCAATCATTGCATCTTTGAAAGGGGGTGGTGGTGCGATAACGGATGCCATCTGGGTGAAAGAAAAAGCTGTCATCTCAACATCAACCGGGTTGGTGAAGGTCTTCGAGAATGGAGACGAGATTGCGAGCTTCAATTCGCACGCAGGAGAAGTCATGGCTTTGGCGAAACATCCAACTGGGGATATTGTAGCTTCTGTGGGCGTTGATAAGAGCTACGTGCTCTACGACCTCACAACTGCAACTGTTGTGGCTCAGATCTTTAGTGATTCCGGTAAGAAACCCTCCGGATATGAGACTAGCATTTACTAACTATTATCGCAGCTCTATCATGCGTTCAATTCCATCCAGATGGCCACCTACTCGCGGCTGGCGCTGGTGATGGGCAAATAAAGATATTTGACGTCAAGACTGGAACCAATGCGGCCAGCTTCACCTGCTCCGGAGCACTAAAGACAGTATTCTTTTCAGAAAACGGAATCTGGCTAGCATCTGTGACTGAAGGCTCCTCGAGCGTTTCTATCTGGGATCTTCGCAAGTCTGAGGTGGTCAAGGTTTTGGAAATCGGCAACAGGGTGGATTCTCTCAGCTGGGACTACACAGGACAGTTCCTATTGACCGGTGGACCCAACGGACTAACCGTCCAGCAATATTCGAAATCGGCAAAGTCGTGGAGCGAGCCTCTGCGAAGCGCGGTTCCTGCAGTTGCTGTTGCATGGGGCAGATTGGCTCAGCAGATTGTGGCTCTGAATGCGGAGGGCGTTATCACATTAGTGGGATCAGGATGATCATGAGGGCAGCTCTGGTTTCTTGCTTGTACTCTAGGTAGTCTGGTGAATCTGTTAAAAGCGGACTTTATTTGTTCGGGCGGTTTGAATCTAATACAAGGAAGAGGTTGCTTGGTTGGAATCCGCCCTTTGATCTCATGACACACACAAGCCGTGGAAATCCCTGAAGGCCAGACTCAAGCCCGTTTGGCTCGCCAGCTTATTAAAATCAGCCCAGGGCCCTGGCGACCGGTGGTGACCAGAGTGAATAATCTGGCTCTTGCAACCTTAACTTTTGGGCATGGAGATAAGACTCGGCTGCAACCAACTCATCTTCGCCAACCATCCTCTGTCAACCTCCACCGTCTCCCTCCTCTTCCTCCAACGTCTCTCGCTATTTCTGCCGGATCTCTGGCGTCGAAGCTAGTTGCAATGAACAGGACTCCCTCTATACAATTTCTGACCTCCACACCGTCAAGAAAGGTGAGTTCTTCCTTCCGGGAGCCAGTGGCTCGTCGCGGGGTGCTTCCTGTCCGCCCAAGGTTTCATGCCACAGGACTGATAAAGACATGCTCTTTCCACGTTCCCAGCGCCGCCACGATGAAATCTCAAGCTCCAATTCCGAGAGCAGAAGCCAATCTCCCTGGACAACCCAAGGAGAGCCATCAAATTCCGCCACCAACAGTCGATCGGTGAACAATCCTGGCCCGCAGACCCCTCAACTCCCACGAATGAGATATCCAGGCGACGGGTACGACTACAGAAGGCCTATCATGTCTACTGGAGTGCCTCCTTCCCTTCCTTCCTTCTTGCAACCCCAGCAGCAGCAGCCGAATGTCATCGACTTGACCCAGGAGGATCAGAGCAGCTCCCCTGCTCGACCGCCGCAGAGACCCCAGGCTCAGAATCTTGAAAGCAGACCCGCTGGAGCAAGTCGGCCACCACGGTTTGGAAGGAATATCATGGCAGATGTGGTCGATTTAGAGCAGGAGCCAGCGCCGCCTATGAGCAATGAGCAACAATCTAGTCCGGAAGTACAGTGGCTAGGTTCGGTCTCGCGAGATCAGACCCCAGGACTGAATGTACAGCACAATATAACATTCCACCCCCGACGTAGTCCTTTAAGACGAAACCTTTTGCAATATCTAAGAGACAACTACCCGCTGCAGGCCTCAGCGTTGAACCGAACCGGGATTTTCGGGCCCGAAATGGCTAGGGATATTGTTACTTTCCGTCAGACAATGAGCCCTTTCTGGATTGGTGAACCGCCTAGGCCAGGAATAGATCTGACCATTGATCTGGATAATCCTCAGATGGATGTAACGCTAGTTGGGGTTGGATCGTTAAGTCCGGATGGTCGCCGGCCCTCGCCACCTTATCAAACCCCTCCAGCCCCTACAGAAGGATACACGAGAACTGCCGGTGAAGAAGATGTTGTGGTGTGCCCAAATTGCGAACATGAACTTGGAGCTGGGGATGATCCTATACAGAAGCAAGTTTGGGTGGCAAAGCCATGTGGACATGTTCGTTTCCCTTCTATTCCTTTCCGATACCGTGCTAATCGTACAACTTTGCAGGTTTACTGCGGGCTATGCACAAAACATCGCGCTGTGTCCCGTGGAAAGAAGTCCGCCATGCCTGCAAACAGAAAGCCATTTGCGAAGTGTGTTGTTCCTGACTGTGGAAAGTCAGTCAGCCAACCTAAAACGATGCTACAAGTCTACCTTTAAATTTTTTGAGATTTTGTTTTACGCCGTTCTAATACCTAGAATTTCGACTTTTACAGCGCATTTTTTGGAAGCGGTATCATGGGGAAAGAAGGGCGGATCACAAGGCGCACATCGGCGATTTGTTTCTTTATTATGGCTCCAACACCGTGATTGCTTCCTTCAGCTAATCAAATAGTTGTGGCGTTCGCAGTGATACTGCTTTCACTCGTCTTCAGAGATTTGCTACATGATGACATTCAAAGATCAAGTGCTCTAAACCCACATTTCTTTATGATACATAGCTTCCCAAGTGAATGCCAGCCTTCAGTGAAAACCTAAACTCCTGCGCCTAATATATATTCCGGATATTGAACAGTCACACTCGTCATATTTTCTTGATATCCCCATGATAAGGATCCCCAGATACCTCTAACACTCTCGTTTGTGCTAGCCACAGGATTTCGTACTTTTCTCAGCTTCTCCCCGCTTGCTTCTTTCAGAAGAGTCGCCTTCTGGAGGATCTGCTCTTTCTCGAGGTTTCGGACGCAGACGGCCTTTTCGCGGCCATTGATATAGTGGCCCTTGATGAGAGGGTGCTTGCTCGGGCGCGGTGATATCCGGATTTCAATCTGGGGGTTTTCTGCCGCGAATTTGGGGAGGGTATGGCGGAGGAAGGCACTGGGGGAGCGATTAGTTAGCGACGCGATGCTTGGGTGTTGACGTAGACTTAAGGGGAGTGGAATCCGTACTTCATGCCTTTTGAGCTCCCGGCCCAGTCGCAGTAGTGAAAATCAAGACGCTTGCATTGTAGGATGAATGCGCTTACACCGTTCTGCGCCCGCGGGTTAGTTGTCCGTCCGACTCAAAAGCACGGCAATTGGATTAGACATGGGACATACCCGGCCGGAAGCTATCGCCTTCACTCCCTGGATCGGCATCGTTAAGACCGTCTTATCCGTCCTGCTGTGGTCTGGCTGTGGTCTCGGTGAATTTGTGCTTCTGCTTGGGAATTTCTGTAGCGTGAAGCTCAGGACCGCTGATTGGCCGGTTGGCCTGGGAGAGCGTGACTCCGGCGCTTAACCTAATTGGGCTTTTCTCCCTCGTCTTCCAACTTCAACCGTCTTTCTTCATGGACAACACGTCGCATCGCCATCGTCAGCACTATCGCCTCGACTGCGCTGGGACGTGTCTTTTTCCCGCTCTCTTTTTAACGTGCATTTCCATCCCTTCTATGCTCGTGAGCTGCTACAATGACAGATAAGCTCCCAGCGAATCTGCTGGCTTTGTTTGCGCCCCGGCCGCCGCTCAAGTACTTGAAACCCATCGACCGGGCGCCTGAGGACACTAGGCCAAGTGATATTGGCGGAGTCGCGCAGTTTTTGGGTGAACTCCAGAACTATGCCGAAGAGGTGCCCTACAATGCTACTGAAAGTTGGTTGCAACGCAAAGCCAGACAGAAGCTAGAGAAGAAAGAACAGTTGGAGAGATATATCACCGAGGGCTTGGAAAAATGTACGACGGCCATTTGCTGTGCCAACTATTGCTCGTCGCAGGACTTCGCTATCATGCATTCTGTCTGCTAAACGTCATTATAGATGATCCTAACTCTGATCCGCAAGTCAGGGGCGACCCTTTCAGAACCCTGTTTGTGTCGCGTCTCAGCTACGACGTGAAAGAATCGGATCTGGAGAGAGAATTTGGGAGATTCGGTCCGATTGAAAGGGTGGGCCAGAACCGATTTAGTATATGGCGAAAAATCACTGACCTAAATCTTTTGTCCAGATTCGAATAGTTACCGACCCGTCGAACACGAATCCGAAAAAGAAGCATCGAGGCTATGCCTTTATTGTGTATGAGCGTGAACAGGATATGAAGGGTACAGAATCCCTGAGCGATTTCAAGTTTTTCCATAACTTCCCCCCCTCTCAAAATCCCCCCCTCTTTTTCCAATCAGGTCGTCAAGACAGGTAATGTAGAAGTCATGACTAACGCCATGAAACCCATTCGATATTATAGCGGCATATAAAGAAACAGATGGTATTCGCATCAAGGATCGACGCGTTTTGGTGGATGTTGAACGAGGTCGAACCGTAAAAGGCTGGAAGCCTAGACGATTTGGGGGCGGTCTTGGAGGAAGAGGATATACAAAGGCGATGCCTTCACGGCCGATGGGCCCTGGCGGATTTGGACCTCCTTCTGGCCCGGGTGGGTTCCAAGGTGGTGGCTTCCGAGGCGGATATGGTGGAAGAAGTGGTTTCCGTGGTGGTTTCCGAGGTGACCGTGGATTTGGTGGACGTGGAGGTATCGGATATCAAGGCGGAAGAAGTGGGTTTGGCGGCCCTCCTAACGGAATAAGCGCTGGACAACCCCCACCAAATGCTCCCTCTGGCCCTGGAGGAGGTCGGGCAGGTGGATTTGGTTCGGCTGACGATAGGCGTGGTGGATACGATGATAGGTTGTACAGGGGTGGTTCCAGATACGATCGATCTGGAGGTGTTACAGGAAGCAACCGCGAACCGGTAAGGCCTAGGGATGGTTATGACAGAGACAGAGACAGCCACAGAGACCGCGATCGAGATCGAGACCGTGATCGTGATAGGCGTGATCGCGACAGAGACCGTGACCGCGATAGAGGCCGTGACAGAGACAGGTATGGCCGCCGCGATGACGACCACTCCAGAAAGAGATACCACGATGGCGATGAGTATGATGATCCGCGCAGCAAACGGAGGTACTAGACATGGACCTCGTTTCCCTACGGGTTTGTTGGTTACTTTCATTCGACTTCTCCTTTCCCTCTCGGGCACATCTCAGGGTAAGGCGAACGATATATTTACGGCTGATTGTTTTGCCATGCGTCAAATTAATGGAGGAGGGTTCACTAACAGGCCCCCTACCACTCGCCTTCGGCCTCCAGCCATCGCCCACAAAATTCATACTACTCGTTTGGCCTTTCGGACAGCTCTTTTGCTACTTGGATTGTCCCGACACCTATGACCACTAGGGGTGGATGTCCTTTCAAGTCTGCGCCTTGTTGTGCTTCTGTTAGTTCTGATGACTCGTTTGCTTTCTCGTTTCTGATTTTATGGGGTAAGTATGTATATTATTTTAAGCTGGAAAGTATGGGCGATTAGGTATCTTTCTTCCATGACAGAGTTTCAGGTAAGATCAAGGTAAGGCTGTTTGGCAACGTCCAAACATTCTTCGGTTTGGTCCCTTGTAATCTCATGCAAAAGGATCGCCGCGGCCACTTCATTTTCTTTGTGTAGACTTTTGCAAGTTAGACATTTGTTCAACAAGTAGGAGCAACAACAGTAACCGCTACGACCCGATATACCCCATAACTGATAAATTGAACTCCTTGAACTCCTTGAACCAAAACTCCAATGGACATGCCGCGAGCCGTTTTCAGCATGGGTATCCTTCCATCTCCTTTTAACTGTCGACTTCCATATTTTCATCTTTCCGCAAGACCTCCACTTTGCCAGTTTCTTTATTCCAGTGCGCTCTCATCTCAACCTTGAACTCTGCAACTGCAACCCCAAACATCTTCAATAGCGAAGTCTGTCTTGAATCCAAAGTTTCTCCCGCCTTGCATACTTGATATCCGTCCTGCATTTCTAAAGTCACCTTACCCCGGACCAATCTGGTCGGTACACCCAATTTCCGCAGCGTCGGCTCAATTGTGTGGCTTAGCGGCTCGTCGTGCTCCGCGGGTATCTCGCCCGCGTGAGCGTATACGATGCCAGGCGGGATCGTGAATGCGCGAGGAGATACATTTCCAGCGCGAGCAAAGTCTGTCGGGTGGAATGAGGAAAAATAGCCGAGGACAGATTCGGGGGCGCGCGTGGTGAAAAGGAGCCCGATGGAGCCGTTTAACAGGGGAGCAAGTTTGTCAAGATTCGGAGCAAAAGCGGTTTCGGGGGTTGTGCCGAGTGCGACTGCCATTACTTTCGTTTTGCCGAAAAATAGACTGGTTGGTTTGTTAGGACGATAGAGGGGAGGATTGGGGACGAAAGGCCACATACCGGCCATCTTCTGAGAATTCGGTGCGCACATCTTTGAGATAGGTGTTCCGCATGTTATCCACGGAGAAGATGAAGAGATGGTCATATTTTGATACGGCTTCCTGGACGTTTGCGTATAGTCGGCGGGTTTGCTCTTTGTGGGATTTCTTCGTGACTTTGGATTCGTGGACAACCTTCGCACGCTTTGAGACAGGCATGACGGGCGGCGCTCTTTTTCTTTCGCTGAACTTGCTCTGAGAGGAGACGACGGAAGGATTGCCTTGAAGGAGAGCACAGAAAAGCAACCCAAAGCGAGCTGTTTCTTCGGATGAACTCAAAATTTTGGGATTTTTTGAGTTTCGATAAGTCTGATTAGGCTAGTCCCGATTTGGAAGAACCATTGATTAGATAAGCACACTAATCAGATAAGATAAGATTGTACGTCTTCGACCTCAACGCAACGAGAAGCCCCGTGAACGACGGAATGAAGTCAGCAGCTGATGGAGAGAAATATATGTATAAGAAGGACGATTAATGAGATGCTACGCTCGATACCCCTCAGCCCTGTTGCACAATGATAGATTTTATAGACTACATCCAGCTCTCCTTCTCCGATGCCACTCGCTGGAACAGAGACAACTCCTACACTGCACTCACGGATACCGCCAACGGTAACACACTCCCGTTCCGCGAGGAAATACCATAAGCGCGGCTAAGTTCTGACTTATCTCGTCCAGCTCTCCTCGACTTCTCAATTCCTGAACGCCTCCGCGTCCACCTCTCATCCCTCTCGACGCCTCAATTCGCGACAACATACACTTTGGGCACTGTAGGCCTTATCGATGGCTCAATATCATACCTGTTTAGCACCTTGCCGCTGCAAACCACACAAAGCCGGAGTACTTTGATCCCACTGCGCAAATTGGTTCCCGGATATAGGCAGATCCATCCACCATTGGCGCCAGAGAGTTGGGACTCGGACGGACCTGGACATGAGGGATCAGACGGCCAAGAGGACGAAACGACGCCATGGAAACGGCGAAGAGAGACATTACTTCACGCAATACTACACCTGCCGCCTCCCACCACTTTAAATGGCTTGTTCCTTCGGCGACTCTCACCCACAACCCAGCTCTCGGTGGCAGTATGCTCGACGCAAGCGAAACCGTTATCTAAGTCTACTCCCCAAGCGTCGATCTTGACTCAGCTGTCGCATGATACCGGGAAATATAGTGCAGAGTTTTTGTTCAGCACCGACAATGCATTGCTGGGATTCAAGGGGCTATATAACTTTGGACCCGACCCCAGGGATAGGACAAATGCGCAGCGTCCCCAGCGAGCATCTCAGTCTGTCTCGTTGCTCTCTGCGGGCGGAGAGATGTATTACTCCCCACTATCCTCTGTTGTAGGCTTATCAACAGGTCTACGATTTACTACGTTACCAGCAGCTTCGGAAACTCTGCATTCGCCCTCTTCCTCCGCTTACCCCGCGCCATCACCGATCTCTACCTTTCCATATACCCTTACGCTTACGCTGACGCCATTAACGGGGTCTTTATCGACAACATATTCCCTTCTTGCATCGCCGAATTTGGCATTTAGCTCGCGATTCGGATTCAACGTGTATAGCTGGGAGAGCGAAATGGTCGCTGGGTGCGAGTTATGGCGACAGAAGCGGAAACCATATCCATACGTGTCTGGCGAGAAAGATGATCTCGCCTGGGCGAAGAGGAAGATGGGCCTACTACCCCCGCTTCCTGCACCACCTACCCCGGCTAAACGTATGGATTTGACTGCTGGTGCAGGAGAATCGGTAGAGTCGGATTCCGTGATAAAGCTCCGAGTGGATCAGTCTTTGAACATTAGGTTACTGTGGGAGGGTAGAGTCAAGGATCTCTTGGTCAGCGCAGGGGTAGGCCTGGGACCAACATCCTTATCGACTGGTGGCGCCGCATACGGATGGACTGGAGTTGGCGTGTCCGTGCTATATTCAACATAAATCCCTAATATTATGTGAGGAATTGAAAACGGGACGCAAGTGGATTTTTCTATCAAAATGATCCAAGTCCTCCGTAATCAGGTATGTTACAAAATATTTTAAATTTCAATTCTGAACTTCATTTCAAAAAATTCATGTGTTGGTACTTTTGTTTCTCGTTCATAGACGAGCATTGATGATATCAACGACTGTACAAGCGTCAGTATCTCCCTCGGATTGGTATTATCGTGATGGAACTTACAGGCTGGCTTCAAACTGGCACCGCCCACCAAAAACCCATCCACATCGGGTTGCTTCGCGAGCTCTTGGCAGTTTTTGTCGTTAACGCTGCCTCCGTAGATGATACGGATGTTCTCAGCAACACTGGGCGAGATGCTGTCCGCGACGAACTTGCGGAGCGCAGCATGGACTTCTTGGGCTTGCTCGGTGGTGGCAACCTTGCCCGTTCCAATAGCCCTAGAGAAATGATCCAATTAGCGAGAATGATTTTGGATGATCAAGGGAGATAAAACGTACCACACGGGCTCGTAGGCAATAACAACCTTGGCCCAGTCTTGAACACTGAGTCTGGAAGCCACAGCACCCAGCTGTCTGGTCACGACGTCGACGGTTTTGCCGGATTCGCGCTCCTACAGGGTTCGGCTTTATCAGATTTGTCTTCATCCAAGTGTCCGTTTAGACGAGAATCGAACCTCGAGAGTTTCGCCAACACAGAGGATAACGCCCAACCCGCCGTCAATAGCAGCCTTGGTCTTACGTGCAGCGAACTGTCATCATCGATCAGCACATTGTGCACCCTCTAAATCGTCCTTACTCCCAAAGAGTAATTGGAGATCACTGTACATCATCATCCTCCTTCAAGATCACTCTCCGCTCACTGTGGCCGACCAAGGCCCACGAAACACCGCAGTCGTGCAGCTGCTCTACGCTCAATTCACCAGTATACGCTCCCATGGGCTTATCAAACACATTCTGCGCCGCGACGCCGAATTTGGGGTCGGCTTGGCTGCGGGTGAGGAGGAGGTAGAGAGCGGGAGGGGACAGGACGACTTCGGTGTTGGGGTCAAGATTGGCGTTGTTGAGGTTGCTGATGATGTCGGCAATGGACTTTTGGGTGCCGTTCCTGGTGGAAACATTGGATGCGTTAAGACCAGTTGGCCAGCACTTTGCTTTTCCCGGTGTGTATCATGACGCGGGGTTGTTTCTAGACTCACATCTTGAAGTTACCGCCGACAAAGAATTTGCGAGCCATGATTGCAGGGTTAGATCTGCTGGACAGAGTTGGAAATGAGGTTTGGGGGGGTAAAGATGAAGTTGAAGAAGCAGAATGTTGTGACTGATTGTGGCTATTTGACTGTTGGTTGATGCAGAGGGATTTTGATCGCGGGGGAGGGGCACAAAGCAACGGCAGAATGCTCTTCTTTTTAGGGCGGGTGCATGTCGTGTGCCAAGCCCGTTGTTGTCAAACTGATATATCAGTCATGATTCAACTACAACTAAATATCGGTGATCAAGGAATACAATTCGGATCCAGCATATGACTAGGTAACGGCGGAAGTGCTGGGCTGCAGACTCTGGTCAATCAGATGGAGTTGGGGTTGCCAATGTACTACATGAATGTACTACGTGCCTGGATCTAAAAGGAGTGTTACAAGTAGTTCGTGGATCACATTATCAAACTATTAATTGAGTATCGGTACATAAGGTACATATGGAAGAGATATTGAACATTTAATGGAGCCGCGGGCGGCCACTGTTGAAACAGTGAGAGGTTCAACCTGATAGACAACCGAAATCAGGCCCAGAATTCTAGGGAAGATCACAACAAATAAGGGAAAGGAAACCAAATTATACTTGATACAGGAGCCAAACAGATTCAGAAATTGGCTCATCTCTCGGTAGATTCAAGTATGGAAAGTTGACTGTTCCATGCTCGACTTGTAGATGAGGAGCTCTCCATGAACAGTTCGATTCCAACCGAACAAATCATGGAGGGAAAGGAGTAAATGAGAAAGCACTTAGGCGCCATCTCAGCAAGAGGTTTAAATAGGCTTCTGCTCAAAGGTGAACACCCCTGGGCAGACAAAATCCTTCATGAACAAGAGGGAAACGAGAATCGCTTCTCGGGGATGTGTAGCGGCAACCACTGTATCCAGTACCATTTGAATGGCATGCAGGATAATTTATAAAAGTCAAAAAATCAAAGGTAGGAATGAAAATAAACTGTTCCCGAAGCAACACGATTGCTCGTAATGAGTATTGTCCCCTTCCATTCGCCCCTTTTTAGCATACCTTGCAAAGTATTGGCACATGTAATCAATGAAAATATCGGAATCAAAAGCAAAATTAGATAAACAAAGCGAGAAGTTACCGAAATAGCCGGCCTCCATAGTGGAATGAGTCTCGTCGACGAGGAGGTTCCACTATAGGACGACGTTCCCGGTCTAGTCGCTCCATCCGATCAAGCCGATCGTATGAATCAAGGATTGGCGATCGTTCAGGTAGGTCAAAATGACCAACCCTCATTTCGCGTCTTTCAATATTGCGCTCACGACGTTTAAGGTCGTCCTCCATTTGTTCGAGACGCTTTCTCCATACGTAATCGTTAATCTCTTTCTGACGCTCCAATCCCTCCAGTTCCCATTTCTTTGGAACGACAATATCATTTGTTAAGCTGGGATAGTGAAAAGAAGATAGACTGGGAGGAGGAAGGCGAGTCCGTGGACTCCGGCTGGCATGAACTAACTTCAACGGTGGGCGGGCAGCGTGCGAGACCGACGCGGAACGGACGAGCTGTCCACGATGGGAACTTTTCGCTAGAATAAGATCAACTTCGCCATGGCTATACTGGCTGTCTCGTCGCCGCGGGCTAACAGGGTAATTGGCGTTGGGACGACGGTGAGTGCGATAAGCGATTTCCCGCTCACGCCTGCCTCTAGACGTATGGCGTGATCGGTAGTGCTTATAATCTTTTTGCTCAAAATCATTGGGCAAAAAGGAATCATCCGTCTCAGAAGAATCATAAGCAAGCTCGAAAAGGTCAGAGTCGTTATCTCCGTTACTGCTCTCTGCATCGTGCCACTGATCGATGGCACGCTTTTCCTTGAAAGGGCTTTTCGTTCCCAGGTGAATTATCTGAGAAGTTGGCTGAATTTGTTTCGTTTGCGCTGAATGTCCTTTCCCAGATTGTTGATGGATAGGCCTTTGTTTGGATGGAGGGGGAACCATGGCTGGTGGCGGAATATGCAAACGAGGCTGTGGTGGAGGTCCGTTGATTACCTGAACTCCGGGTGGAAGCTGGTTTTGTGCAGGTGGATGCATTGGAGGAAATCCACCGCTGTTGGCGGGTAGTCGTTCAGGAAGCTGTTGGCGTGATTGCGGATGGGGGTGTGGATGAGGTTGAGGCTGTATTTGTGGGAGAGGCCGGGGTTGAGTCTGCGAATCGGGCGGAGGATGCGGTGGGGAGTGCATTTGTGGGGGAGGTTGGAATTGAGCCTGCGGATGTGGTGGAGGATGCGGCGGGGAGTGCATTTGTGGGGGAGGTTGGAATTGAGCCTGCGGATGTGGTGGAGGATGCGGCTGAGGGTGCATTTGCGGAAGAGTTTGGGGTTGAGGCTGTGGATGGGGTGAAGGATGAACTTGCCGGGGCGGCTGGGAATGAGATTGAGGATGCGGTTGCGGAAGCAGTTGCGGAGGCGGGAGCGGCGGCGGTTGATGTTGCTGTGGATGTTGCGGACGAGGGTCTGTTTGTGCCATATGTACCGGGTTCGTTCGCGCAGCCGGGGGTAAGGAAGGATGAGTGTTCTGGGGGTGGGATCCCTGGATAGGAGAGAGTCCTCGTCCATTTCTTCTGAGCTCGAATGCGGTATCGTTCTTAAAACGAGCAGACGGTTTCCGAGGGGATGAGACTCCAGGTTTGAGAGTCTTTTCCAGGACCAGGTTAATTGTGATAGTGACATAGGTCACAGTAAAACCTCGACGCCCGGTATCCTTCGTGATGGCTTGGATATAAACAACGGCCCAATTGAACCGACTGTCTTTCCTTTTAAGTTCCTCAATTAAATCGTCAATCTGCTTTCGCTTTAGCCGGCCGAGGCTGCTATAGGTCTTTGCGACGAAGCCTTTTTTTTGTTCTTTGACGAGTTTATCCAGATCTCCTTGGGATAGATTCATTCGCGATTTGGTTACTCGAGACCAATCCGGCTCCTGGCCAGCAGCAGTGGGCTTTGCCCGATATAGGGACCACCCTTGGTAGGGTTCGTCTTCGTCTTCTTCCTCTTCCTCTTCATTGTAGCTATCTTCCTCGTCGCTGAAAGGAGTATGGTTACGGAACAATGGATCCCGGTTTAGGTTTCCCAGAGTCGCATCGTGAACTAGCGTAGGGTCAATACTAAGCCTTTTGAACTGAGTATTTATCGCATCCAGGGGTTGAATCCGGTTGACGTTGGACCCGCCGTCGTAGGCTCGCGCCATTCCATTATGCAAGAGCTCGGGCTCGAGATGGGGAACTTGCGGAGGTGGCATTCGCCGCATATTCGGATTCTCGTTGGTCATGGTGGGCACCGAGTGACCTAAGATGGGTTGCTTGTAAAAACGATGGTTAATGGCTATGGCATATGATAAATAAGCCGTGAGGTTGATTTCGAAAAGCAATTGAATAGAGGCGAGGGGTGAGCAACTAGATATATATGCGCGAGGCTCATATACTTTCAAAATTTGGGAGAGCGGAAATCTCCCAAAGTGCTATAAAAACCAATATTAATTTTCACGTACTCTATAATAACTCGTGACAAGGCCAAGTATCAAAGGAATCGGCAGTGAAACCGTACAGTTCGAGAGCCTTGAGCTAGGAAGCCTCTTCCCACACACCATCAAAATAAAATAAGGTGAGGCTCAGATGGAGGGGAAGGAGTCGCAAGCCTATTCCTATGTATATTTCACAGCAGACTGAGAGTTCAACCCTTGATAAAGGTCTTCCTCGTTCAGCTTTTGAGTTTTAAGCCTGATGCAACAATCAAATCTGTTGCCTTGCGTCGGAAATGCAACTCTCTGCAGCCAAGGGTGATTGATTGGTCCAGGGGCTGAGTTGGAGTGAAATGGCGCCAGGGGCCAACGCCCTGCACAAGAGAAGCTAACAATTCCAGTGCGTATTCAGTGTAGGAAGTTTCATTGAGGCGCCATGCTTCTCGGAACTATTGCTGAAGGATAAAGGTACTTTGTCCTCTAGGTGTTTGTTTTGTCAACCCCTCGATTCTGGCGACCAGGTTGCATCGCTCGTTCCTGACAGCAATGCACTGATTGCCATGCGCTGAGGGATATCGGTTGACCTGTTATCGTTTTGCGCATTCCCATCCTGTTCGGAATACAACTGCTGAGGAGCATACTCGTTCCTAGTTACGAATAGTAGAAACTGTGCTTTTGCAGTCAACTCCCAAGGTCAAGCAAAGGCAAACAGGAAGTCGTTGACGGTTCATCAAATCGCGCTCCTTGCGGATTCATCACCATGTTCGGGATGATTTGCCAGGGATTTCTACCCCTCATTCCCGTTGGCCGCAGCCGCATGACCCAAAGAAGTCGGTGGCAGTGCGGCTCGACCCGTTTGGACCCCGAAAGTCTGTGGCTGACTTGCTGCAAGATGTCATCAGGCTGACTCCGCGAGATAAAGGCGACAACACGAAGCCTTTTGAAGGGATGCAGTGACAGGTTCAGTCCGATCAGGAGCTGACGTTGAAATGGGCTGGTTGGCGAGGGTCGCAGCTAGGCCTAACCTGGTTAGCTCGCCCGGCGCGGCTCTGCGGTGGCTCTCAGAGGACATGAGTATCTATCTAGTATCAGAAAAAGAACAAAGTGCATTTTGCAAAAGGTCGAAACTGCTTCAGTGCCTGCTAGCCTCATGAGAACTGATGGGACCTCCTGCTGTAGTCATCCATAGCCAGGAGAGTAAATTTCGAATAACTGCAGCAAACCTAAGTTAATCATTCCAATTGTCACAGAAAAGCAAGCGCTGTTCAGCGCTCACAGAGCCGCGGGATACATTTTAAGCGGTCCGCGAACTACCAAAACAACCTCTAGTTCTGCCAAGCATGTTTCCTATCCTTCTTACTTTTGTGTTTTGGGGGTCTTTCACTTTCAACAGTGGATGTTATTCAGCCTGATGGGACTCGTGTTCAGTTTCGCATGTATGAAGGAGGATGCAATATCACATGCAGCTCATACTGAAGTCTCTGGAGAAAATGGAGCTTCGAGAACACGACGTTTGTGAGTGTGGCTGAGGTTTTGTCCGACGGAACAAAATCCCGCATCAAGTGGTTATCAAAGGCAGAGTCGCATACGGAGGCTCGTTTATCTACCACCACAGTCGGCGCAACATCTCCCTTGGGACAGTGGACAAGGGCAGATAAGTATAACCCGAGGCTCTGTATCCCAATCTCGCTAGAATTTCCCAAAGTAAATTCTCCTCCCAGCTCAGACCAAGAAGCCTTCTCCAGGAGAGCTGAGCATCATGACACAGTCACAAACCGGCAGACAAAACCCGAAGGCAAGGCGGATTTTGATACGAATAAAAATGGATTCAGCAGAACGGGAAGCCTCACTTTCTGCTCGTGTCTGTTGAAAACCACCCAGGGTTTTCTGGCTTCCCCAAAAGAAAGGCGACAGAATCCTGATTTCTCGATCAATCCTAGTAATGGCCGTCGCAACTCGATAATCCCCTGGGGGCGGAGGCTAAGTGTGCACTGAGTCGGCACCATCTGCACCCTGCACTAGGAATCTTGCCGATTCGCGCTGAAAGATGGCGACGGGAGTATTCAAAGAGGGCTGTCCAAAGGCAACCAGCCTTCTTAAGCTTAACTACCAATCCTGTCGTAAGAGCCGCCTCTTCAGAACTCTCCAGAAGCCTGCTGCCCACTGGTCGTCGGCAGAGCCTGTAAAGTGAGCTGTAAGAAGTATTGCTTGGAAGCCTTGTAGATGTTTTGGCATTGAGGCTAGCTATCTCGTTAACTAATTAGTTAACTCGTGAGTGCCTAACAACGCTTTGATAATCAGCAGAATCAAAATTTGAATCCTTTTTTGAGATAATCTTGTCAACATGTCACCATCGCCCTTCAAACAATTATGGGCGCGACATGCGACATGTTCCTTTCTAGATCGTGGAAGAGACTAGGATTGAAATCTATCCAGCCTAGCCGAACTTCACTCCTTTTCTTTACACAAATCTCACGCAAACTGCGCCAACAGCCTACTACTAATAGTATCTCGAAAGTGGCCTTGTCAAGAAATGTGTTTCCAACATGTAAGTTCTACTCCGAGTCTCGATTAGCAATCTCTAACGTGATATAGCACTATTTGAATACACCGCTGGTCGGTGGCTTCACCTTGATAAACAACAGCGCGACGCGCGGTATATCAAGTTTAATATGGACCGCCTACTTGAGAAAGTACTTTCACTCCGGCCCTCTGCTACCTCGGTTACAAGTTGCCAAAAGATAGAAGGCGGGTTTAGTAAAGCATTCATTATCGAAACCGATGATGGCAGATGTGCCGTCGCTAAACTCCCTACTTCCGCTGCTGGACCAGCAAGACATGTGACGAACTCTGAAGTTGCAACAATTACTTATTGTAAGAGAAATTTAGAATATTGTTTAGGAATCTAGTACTAACTAACATACAGTGCAACAGAAAACCAAAATACCAATCCCAGCTATCCTAGACTGGAGTGATGACCCCACCAACCCCATAGGCTCAGCATATATTATCATGGAACATGCTGGCGGTGTTCTACTACAGGAAGCATGGACAGATATGCCGTCAGATAAGAAAGTAAAGTGTATCGGTGCAATCTGTACGAGTATTCTGCCAATATCAGAACTTGACTTTCCGGCATATGGCAGCCTTTATTTTGCTGGCGCATCGTTTCTTGATGCTAGTGCCGTGCGAAAATTGCATAATGATCTCAAATACTGCATTGGGCCACATTGCAGAAGTAGTACCTACTGGGATTGTAATGTCGGTGAACCAAGATATTACGCATTCAAGGGGCCTAATAGAGGGCCATGTAAGGTGATATTCCTTCCATTCACACGCTTCACTCGTTAATCTTGATATTTTAGGGCATGACCTTTCCTCATATGCAACTGCTTTGATCGATTCCGGCCTTGCGAGGCTGCCACCAGCTGACCATCCTATTCTCTGCCAGCAGCAATCATCCTTTCAAGGCTCCGTTCACCGGCATCTAGAGCTACTCAAAGTGGGTCAGACCGTCTTCTCGGAGCTGCTACAGCATCCTGATATCCGATCAAATGCAAAACCGACCCTCTTCCATCCCGATCTACACAAGAGAAACATCTTCATCTCCAAGGACGACCCCACCATCGTGACTGGGATTATCGATTGGCAATGCGCCAGTGTTGAACCAGCCTTCTACTATGCAGACGAGGTACCTGATTTCGCCAAGGTTCCTCCTGAGGGAACGTTGGAGTCCGATGAAGGAACTCTTTGCAGCCAGGCATATGAATTAGGATGGGCGCTTCTGGCTCCCCGGCTAGGAACAACCAGAAAGATTAATGAAACACTCCTCCGGCCATTCCACTATTGCCACCGGACGTGGAGAGATGGGTTTGTACCATTCACCCATGAATTGATCCAGCTGAGAGACGCATGGAAAGAGCTTGGTTTTGAGAAAGACTGTCCTATCCCGCCCTTGAGCCCAGAGGAGATGAGCTTCTACAAGGAACAGCTTGGTATATACGATGGGTTATTGGAGTTCAGGCAGGATATGGTCGAAACCCTAGGGGTGGAGGGGGATGGGTGGGTGTCTGAGGATCGTTGGGAGGGAGTGAAAAAAGCCCATCAGTATTTTTATGAGACCATAATGGCGGCTATGGAGAATGATAAGGACCGCGAGGAACTAAGGACAATGTGGCCGTTTGATCAATGTCAACCTCGAGAATGACACGGCAGCTTTCATTGTCAGTCATGAATTTTGTCTTGAGCGGTGTAACCATGTTAGCCATAATTGCAATAGATTTAATGGCCAATGGTCCTCTGGAATCTGAATTGGCACCGCTTTGCCCATTAGCGAAATGTCAGTGGCTAACCAGTCAACTACTTCGCGTTATATCCAGCGCCTTTGAGGGAGTTGCTGATGGACTCTTGGAAAAGATTTCCCCATTTGGCATGGTCTTCGGTGGGAGTCACGTGACGCCGAGATTTCCCCGGCCTTGAACGTTCAGTCATGAAGTTCGACTTTGGAGCTCAACGACAGGAGCGTAAACGATACGATTTTTGACACTGACGGTTCGAGCTTTGCGTATTGCTTGCTTTATGTTTTCTATAGACTTCCACTAACTAGCTAACAAAAAGCCTTCAGGTCTGGGTAACTAACTAATTAGCAGTACACATGCCACTTCCTCCTCAAGTTCAATCCCTCTTCCAAGGAGCAAACCGCTTGACCTTCCACCTAGGCTCCCATAAGTGTGTTCGAATGTTGCGTTCGTGAGTGAAATGCCGAACCGATAGACGACCCTCGCATCGAGCCAGGTCTCGGTTCAAGAGCCCTCTCTACGAATAACAGGTTAATGCCATTAGCCCGGCGAACCTACTTAGCGAGTAATACAAGATATGTGACCAATTGCACAGACCGGCTCCGAGAGAATGGATCCCCTAGCGGGTTGAAGCGCCCGTAAAGAGCAATGTTGTCGGTTTGACAGCTTGGGGTTTAAGCTTTCCCCCGCATTTCCTTAAACTGCTTCTCCGCCTTTGATATGAGCAATAAGCCTGTTGGTAGCTGGCTAAGAGCTCTCAGACGATAATACCCAAACCTTACCCTGGCTCTGCTGGAGCTCTGTTAGAGCTTAGATGAATCCCAGTTTTTTCTCCGCAGCTGCATTGTTATTGTTGTTGCTAGTATTTGGGTTCATTTAAAGTCGGCAATCCTCTGCCGAGCTTGCCTCGGGCGAACAATGCTTCTCCCCTCAACCCACCCTTCTCTGGGCCTCTCTCATACCTGATGGACACTCAATTTTGCAGTGCTGACAGCTTCACTGCACCACAACCATGCCCAGCTCGGCTTTGACTGCTTGATACGCTGATGTGGTTGAGTCAACTTGCTGTAGCCCTAATGTCCCGGTCCCTGATTAAATAGACCTGCATGTCCCGACATGCTGGAACCTCATGCATGTACATTCGGAATATTAAATTTCTTTTGTCTGGTGTCCTCTGTTCTACCCTTAGTATTCCCCTGACGCCATCCATTGTTGAAGGTAACTGAACTTCAAGTTCAACCGCAACAATGGGCAAACTGGTCCCCAACGCGTTCAATCTTGCGGTCGTGATCTTCGTCGCTTTGGGCTCAACAGCTTGCAGCTATGGCATGGCCATTATTAGTTCGACCATCGGCCAGCCCAGCTTCTACAAAGATTTTAATCTCGCCCAGCAGGGCGAGCCTGGCTATGATAAAACTGCCAGTCTTATCGGTGCTATGAACGGTCTTAACTCTGCTGGGTCTGCCTTTGGCTGTGCCTTTGTCTCGTGGTCTGCAGACGCTTACGGGAGATTGCGGTCCCTGCAACTCGGTTCACTAATCCTTATTCTTGGGGCCGCTTTGTGTGCCGGCTCAGTTAACATTCCTATGTTTTTGGTTGCGCGATTCATTGCTGGATTTGGCATTGGGATTCTGGTCACTGCTATCCCCATGTAAGTGACTCCTTCGCCCACAGAACACCGGCCGCGGCATGCGATTAACAACCTTCCGTATCTGCTTAGGTACCAAGCTGAGGCGTCCGCCCCTAGCTCACGTGGTTTCATGGTCTCCATGCATGGTGTTATGTTTGCTGTCGGGTATTCGCTGGCTTCCTGGATTGGCTTTGGATGCTATTTCATGTCGGCGGCTGGCAACATGTCTTCTTTTGCATGGCGATTCCCCCTTGCCTTCCAAGCAGCTCCCGCCATCCTGTTACTTATTGGTTCTCCATGGCTACCGTTCTCTCCGCGATGGCTGCTTGACAAAGGTCGTCAGAAGGAGGCTCGTGAGATTCTGATACGGCTACATCGTACGGCAGACGATCCAAATGATGTTGCTGCCGAAAAAGAATATTTTCAAATGCAAAAGCAGCTCGAACTTGATCGGCAAATCAAGCAGAATACGGGCAAATGGGACATTTTCAAGACCAGTGCGAATCGTCGCCGAGCGTTTGTCGGGTTTGCTCTCATGTTTGGAAATCAGTTCACGGTATGCCCGTCCTTCCCATATGCATTATGTTGGTGATTCTATGATAAACTAAGTTTCAACTGCTCAGGGTGTTCTGATCATTGCCAATTACGGCGTCCTGCTTTATGCGTCACTTGGCATGAAGACATTTATGCCCCTGCTTCTGTCCGCTCTCTGGGTCACGGCGTCCTTCCCTGGCAACGTTTTCACCGCCTTCTTTGTCGACCGCCTTGGCCGTCGATTCTTCCTTCTCACTGGACTTAGCGGCATTCTTGTCACCCTCGTTATGGAATGCTGGACTCAAGCGGTCTATCTCGGAACCGACAATGCCGGAGGCCAAAAAGCAGCCGTCTTTTTCCTCTTCCTGTTCATCTTTTTCTGGTCCACTTTCCTCGACGCCACACAGTTCCTTTATCTTGCCGAAATATTCCCTACGCACATTCGCAGCCAGGGTATGTCGCTAGGCATGGCGGGAATGTTCGCAGCGTCGATCATCGTGCTTGTCAGCGGACCCATTGCCTTGGATCATATTAAGTGGAAATTCTTCTTCGTTCTTATTTGCCCTACTGCGCTCCATTTGGCAGGTGTATATTTCTTGTATCCAGAGACGAAGCAGAGGAGCTTGGAGGATATCAATGCCGCGTTCGGAGAGAAGGTCGCTGTGAACTTTTACGGCGCTACGGAGGAAGATGAGCAGATGTACGCTAAAGCGATGGAGCAACGAGGACAAAGTGTTGATGCGGATGCGGCCGCTGTGCCGTCGGAGGACGAAAAGTCTCCATCTCATATCGAGACTGCGTCAAAGGTCTGAGAGAGGGGGGCTGTATATCCTCCTTAAGCGTCCTTTTACAAAGGCTAAAGGAGGCTGGGAGAAAACGGATTTGTATACCATCTTGAGTCAATATCAGGCATCTTACTCCGTATTCTCTATCCGTAGTAATGTCGATCTCGTTTACTCCGTACACTCCAAGGCTTCTTCTTAGCTGTGAAGGGGAAGTAGGCGATGCTCATACATGTATTGTCTACATATCTGATGGTGCAGAAAGCTCTATTAGAGGCATCTACTGCTAGCTCTTATTATAATATTAGACTGAGTCTCTGCCACCGTGAAGAATGAATTGTTGTGCAGAAACGATCAACATTGTGTATTCATGGGATTAAACCGGGTTTCTTAATAGTTTTTAACTTGGCTCAGTAAGCATGTTCTTCGGGCGCTTGGTTTAGGGGTATAACGTGTCATTTGCATTGACAAGGTCGTGGGTTCGATTCCCACAGTGTCCAACTTTTTTTGCACCGATTTTTAATTCTCCAGGCTTTCTTTACGCCTAAAACGTTTGTCAGCAACTATTAGTTTCATGGTCTTCCTAGCTTTGAGGAGGGTTTTGGGCACCCTGCTGTTGAGTTTACTTGTTACTCTGTACAAACATCAAGATTGGGCATGTGCGGGTTTCTCTCCGAAACAATTCCTCCGTACGGAGTACAGATGGCTCAATAGCGTACGGAGTATTCGGGGTAATATGGGCTGATGCCTCTGTCGTTGTGAGTTAATGCCAAGATAAATAAAGTCAACGCCAAGACGCGACCTTTACGATGCCAGGTGACACGTTAAGCATGAAAGTATTTCATTATTAGTTAATTGAAGCTTTCTCGAGATTCCAGACACCGCGCCTCCGTCCCCTCGCCTTCGTCCCTAACGTTCCCTCAGTGCTTCTTGCGGAAAAAGCCAAACCAGCCCTGAGTGCTGGACTTTGCTTGCCTCTGAACAGTCTCCCACAACGTCTCGTCTCTCCAGCAGCCCCAAGGATCCATGCATTTCCGTTCGAATCTATAAATGAGCTTCTCCCTCCAGCCGTGCCCATACTGAAGCCGGCACATCTTCCTTAGTTCCGCCGCGATCTCAAGGCTAATGTCCTCCCAGGTGTCGTCATCTTTGATCTTAGAGATGGGGACGACATCGAAGGAGTGCCCTGCCCACGGGCCTTTGTTGACTGGGTAGTTAACCCAAGTATCTGCATGATCGGACCAGCAGGTCTTCGCGATGATAACTTCGCCGAATCCGAGAATCTTGATGAGCGGCCCTTGGATGTATTCTTGCTTAAGGGCGATTTCTTCTGCACGGACGATTTGACGCGTGGTCAAGTTGCGGAGGATCCATTTCTCTCCCAGGGGATAAAACATTGACGGCATTGGCCTAGTGAAGCGAAATACGTCCCTTGGGCGACGGAGTCCCGGCGTGTTGGAAACATGAATCATGCTGTTGACGGCGGTGCTGACTAAAGGAAGCATTTTGTACCGTTTGATCGCAAGTCGGAACAGGTTGGTCTTATAGTATCTCTGTTCGATCTCTTCGTGTCCCGGAATGTGAAGCAGCTGGCCAAGAGGACCCGGTTCTCCGACGCGCAATCCCTTCTTTAGCTCTTCTTCAGCGGCTTTGCTGAGAAGACCTGGCGGATAAGAGTTCTCGCCTTTTGGATGGTCACAACCTGGACAAATGAGCGGCACTCCGGCCCAAACTCCAAGCACCTGCTTGAACCTGTCTTTGACAAAATACTTGGCAACAGGCCACAGCTCTTGGCAGGTCATACCGAAGTTGAAAATACTTTGGACGTCAAGGTTTTCGAAAATACACCCATAAATTTCATGGGGGATGTCGAGGATAGGGGGACGTGGCTGAGACGCGTCGGAGCAGATGTCGACATTAGACAGCGTTTGAGCCAGCTAATTCTACCGTTAACTCCATTATGCTGGTTGTGAAAGACGCGTTCAAATGGGTACTCACATTTGCCATATTCGAGATCGTCCATCCCTCCTCCCCAGATAAACGGCTTTGCGAGCAAGAACACGAGGCTCGATGCATCTCCATAAAACAGGGACAGTGCTGATCTTTCCTTCCCAGTCAAAGCGTTCTCGACGTTGAGGCGCCGTAATGCAGAAGCATTCGGGGATGCCGTCACGTACGTCAACTGCGTCCATCCTTGTCGAGGTCAAGGGAACGGCAAACAAGACAAGAGGTTATTTCTGGGCAGCAGAGCAGTCAGAACGACAACAAAACAAAGTAAGGAGAATGCCGTTGCCCCTCCAGAAGCAACAGAAAAGTGAGAGATGCGACGAAAGAGATATTCTCAATGAACCTCAGAAACACCCAGTTGCTTGAGCAGCAGCTTGCAAGAAATCACAGTGATGGAACTCCAGTGAACACCACCCTCAACCACAGGCTCAAGCAGATGCTTCACACAACAAGAACAGAAGGAAAAGATGATGGGAATGAGTAGAGAGGATGAGAGAGGATGTCGAAAGTGAAGGGAACTGAGAGGTCAGAAAATGGGGGATCCGCCGAGAGACGACGAATACTTCACCAGGCAAACCAGGGCACATGATCGTTGCATGAGCTCGGCGACAACATTGCACTGGCTTGAACAGCAGAGGGGATTGGGTCAGGCAGGGTGTTTTCTGCATGGACTGGGGATGGGAATTGGAACAATTGAATTGCCATAAAGGCATTTATTTTTGTGGTGAGAAATGGATTCTTATGGCGGAAGGATACTGAAAGTGCTGCTGGTAGACCAGTGGACATTCGACTTGGGACCATCCTCTAGGATACCAGAATGACCCTGCTCTGAATGGAGAAAATCCATCTCGCAATGGACTCAACCCAACTGGAATCTTTTCTCTTAGTTGTTCTATATTATGTACAAACCTCTCCCTGAATCGTGATGACTTGGACTAGCTTAAGCAAACATGCAGACGTCGTCCACGTTGTGCCATCCCATACATGCTAGGCCTATATTCGACAAACAACTATGTGGCTATAGAGAACCATGTTGAGGCCATGTCTGGCTTTCGAACATGTCGAAGGAATTGTTTCCAGTCTGGATTTATGCCGGACCAGATATAAAAAAGGGGCGGGTCACGTGTGTTGGCATCAATTTTCTGCTTTGAACAAATGCTGAGTTTTGTCGAGATTAGGTGCTGAAGCTGATACCTGGCTGCCAGTTGACAACAGCAATATCACTGACGTTCCGACACGCCTTGAGACAATGAAGGTTGTTGGGAAACATCTGCCTGGGATGGGATACTGCCATTACAAAATACCACGAATGGGTGCCCTGCTTTTGCGCTTTCAAGCCAGATTTGAACACATATAGTGAAGAGGTCGAATATAGCCATCCGCCGATTCTGCAACTACAGGAGAGCATTTGATCGGATATCTGTTGAACCGACCTGAGAAGATGATTAGGCACAATCTAGTCGATTCTTATCGGTATCATGGAGGGAGCCACTGCTCAGATGGAGGGGCACAGCCCTACGACTGTCCTATTTTGCTTCAAGAAGGCCTGTTTGGGCTCAAGATCGGCCGCCCTTGATACCCGAAACCCCATGTCTGCTTAGGCATATCCATCCCCTTTGAAATCTTGAGGTCTGCGTCTGTCTTGCTCCAGTGTCTTTGTGTCTTTATTGTTTTACATTCAAGTTCTTGAATCAGGATAGTCTCTTTATCTGCCCACAGGCTCCTTATTGTTTTCTACCTGATACTTAATGAATGCTTTAAAGGATGTCCCAAGAGCATAAATAACCCCCAATGTGCCCCAATCATCCAGTTTAGCAATAGCCAGAAAATTTCGCCTATGGCTTCTATTATTGAAGACTCGGAATTGCTCCCCGGCCGACTGTGAACCAATGGCACCAAGAGACGGCGTCTTTACCATTCCCGCCTTCGTCCGCATGATGACGCATGGCCCGGTTCCCGAGCGCCTCGAACCGATGCACAAGATCTACAGGCGGCGATACAAAGCCGGCGTGCGGCATCTGTCGCGGTGCAGGGATCTTTTCCCTCCAGATCCGGACACCAGCCTTGCAATGTTTCGCGTTGATTCAAGGGAGTTCCAGAGCCGTGTCGACCTCACGAAGCGTGGAGCTAGACTTGGATCAAGGAATTATGGGGTGAAGTTCCTCCGCAAGCTAAGAGCCGGCAAAATATGTCGAGATATCAAAGATCGGTTCGAGATATACGGGTTTGTTGGAAAGGGGAGTAAGTTTTGGAATCCTATGCTTTAAACGCTCATCCGTATCAGGTTTACGTGTGAGATTTGCTTGCTGACCGACTACGTTGATTTAGCCTCTGCTATCGTCCTTGCCGCCAGAGAGAAGAGCAACCCGAAAAATCAATATGTTCTCAAAATCCAGGGCATGGCTGACAGGAAGCTGTGGAATAAACATTTTAATCCTCCTGCCGGAGACTACCTTGAGGTTGGCACTGCGACCAAGCGATATATTCCCACGGAAGCAATCTATCTACAGCTGCTTTCACAATGCCCGCGTTTTCCTCGCCTAGATTCGGTTTATGTGCATTCGGACATGTGCATCATTATTATGTCTGCAGAAGCCATCGTAAAACATCCCGAAATGGAGAGACTGAACACCAATCATCCACTTCTGCACCAATTTCCAAGCTATTCTGGAGAAGATCTTATTGCTGGCAAAACTCCACGGCTCACAGAGATTCAAGTATGCAAGGTGGCATCCCATCTCTTACAAGCTATGACGTATCTGATGGACTTGGGCCTATCGCACGATGACCTGAGCCATTGGAATTACGTGGTAGATGAGGAGCTCAACGTAAGTTGTCAAGTGAATAGGTTATCACCCTACTAAATGAATATTGCTAATGGCCTCTAGACCACCCTGCTGGATCTCGGATTTATACATGCGTCCCCCAACGAAGCGGGATGGAGGGCTCGTACATGGATGACCCTTCGAGCCACTGAATCTCTCCTAGCTCCCGAAGTCGCAATGAAACTTTCCACAGCGGAGGTCACTCCAACCAACGCCCGCGGTGGGTTGGTTATCAACCACCCTAACGATGTCCGCAAGCAGCATCTCTGGCGGTTCGGTGCTCTCATCTATGACCTCCTGCACGGTTACGCCCCCTGGGAACCACCCGACTGGGACCCAGAAATAGGCGCTCTTCGCGACTTTGCTAGTTTTGACATGAACGAGAAGAGGGTGCAGTATATTCGGGAGAGGCGGCAGAGGATGATAAATGAGGAATTGACGATTGACGAAAGGCTGTCGCAAGATTGCATTGATGCGCTTAGGGCTCTATTAGCAAAGGACGAGGCTAGACGGCCAACTTTGAGAGAGGTTGCCTCATTTCCGTGGTTTCAGGGTCACTGGGTGGATTATCCAAAGGGGGTATTCAACAGACCGCCGTTTTTACCACGGCCACCGTCTGAAACGAAGTTGAGGACGTATTCTGAACAACGGTCCTAAGTAAGGATTATGGTCTTTTCAATATTCGACATTCACATATGATCAGAAGAAATTGATCCCTTCCAACAGAATTGCATATCCTTATAGTCCCAACCATTTGGTATTGCCTTTCTCCATTCGTAATAATCTCAGGCCGTAAAACTCCCAAGAGCTCCACCCATGCAAAAATGCGGGTTGATGCAAAATCCCAGATTATAAAGGTCACCAGGTATCAAAATTCCCAAACCCTCCCCTGGTAGCGGGCTTTAGTTTCTTCCTCGCATGCTCAGATTCAAACTCGTCATCATCTATATATTCAACGACCTCATCCTCGGCGCTAGGTGTACTTGTCAAGGTTTCTCTCAAATACTTGCCGACCCCTATGCTACCGGCCGTATCAGCGCTATCAGCGCCCCGAATCCGTTTCCCTGTCCATGTCACGCGATCATCATCGGCGTCACCACCCTTAGCGGTGGTTGATAGTGATGATTTCCCAGCCTCCTGCTTGGATTCCTCCTCTTGTTTTTTCTGAGTTAGGAATTCCTCAAAAGGGTCTACGAAAATGGTTACGTCGAGAATGCGGATCGGCGGGGTTGGCCGGTTGGATGTGGAGGAATCAACTGGAGCAGCTTCCATGGCATCGAGCGTGGGAGACGAAGGCGAAGGATCATCAATCACATGGCCAAAGATGGTATGTTTGTTATTGAGATGTGGGAGAGCCCGGTATGCAATGAAACTGCTCAAAGAATCAGCTGCTTGCTTTTTTACACTGGTCCAGGGATGAAGCACTCACAATTGGCTACTGTTTGTATCTTTCCCTTTGTTCGCCATGCTCAGTGTCCCTCTCGAGTCGTGTTTTAGTGGTCCAATGGTCTCATCAGCGAAGTTTTTGCCCCAGATACTCTCGCCCCCTCTTCCAGTTCCTGTTGGGTCGCCGCCTTGAATCATGAAGCCTTTGATGTTGCGATGGAATATGACACCCTTGTAGTATCCCTTTTTGGCCAATTGAATGAAGTTCCATACTGCCTTTGGAGCGTGTTCAGTGCGGAGTTCCAGGTTGAGGTCTCCTAGGTTCGTCGAAATACGCGCATAGCCTTTTATCTTCACCCTGCCGCGCTTCAGCATATACTGTTCGTCTGTGAGAAGCGCAAGGTCTGCGGAGGTGTGGGGCGTCAATCCAGTGCTTGTGAATGATGCTGCTGCCAAACCGGTGGTATGTCTAGCAGCATTAAATGGAGTTTGCTTTCCAATAGTTTTAGAGACGTTCGCTGTACCGGACTTTGTCACGCCAGAGCCTCTTCCTTTTGGCTGAGAGATCGCTGTCGAACCGTTCTTTTGCTCCCGTTCTGCCCGAGCTTTTGCAACCGCCTCTTTTGCTCTTAGGATCTTCGCCGAACTCCCCATAGCTTCAAGATTGAGGCTGCCGCCTTGCTCCCCTTGCTGCGCATTCTCCCCATCTTTCAAGTATTTAAACGAGTTAAGATTTCTCGATTCAATATTTTGCGGATCTTGCAGTGTGATGATATCCTTTCTTGTAAATTCTTGATCCGAAACCAGATCTCTCCACATTTTCTCCTTGATATTGAGCTTCTCCACCGTATCCCAAGCAAATACATTCCCCGTCGGTTTGAGCGCAACGATGTGCGTGTTATCCGTAAACACTTTGAAGGTGACCGGATCAACGTATTCGCCAGCATCGTTCTTTGCGAAATTCAGTTTGATCAAATCGGAGCTTTTCAGCGGTTCCCCATTCACCGGATTTGTACCATGTTTCTTCAGCCAAGGAAGGATATGTGTCAGGTCGAAGATTATACCGGCCGAAGTACAGACGGGGTGTGAGAACGGCTGGAGAGACAACGAGCAAAAGTTGAACGGTAATCGCTTGAACGAGGCGTGGGCGGCTGCATTTTTGGACTTTGCGGCTCCAGCACCGACGCTGGCGGAAAAGGAATCTTCAGATGCCCATTCGGAGTGGGTGATCTACTCACGGTCAGTCCCCAAGGTGTTAGCACTTGAATGGCATGTAGCAAGCATCCCGGATGGAAATGATGTCCTTACGTAGAGCTTGTCCGTTCCTATAGTTACAAGGTTAGGTCAATTCGAATATCCTCATTAGCTAGCTGAACTCACCCTTGCCCATCCTTTTCGTTTTGCACTGATAACACTGCAGGCGTTCAATTATTCCAGCGTTCGCCGCCGAGATGTGCTTTGCCAAACGCGACCTTTGGAGGCAGGATAAAAGTATCCGCGTCGACTTTAGCGCCACTCCTTCTCAAATGCCACTGATCCTCTGCTTTGCTTCCACAGAAGAAATCTGTCTTCGCCAGGCGACTATGGAAGAGAGATATCGATGCTTAACAACACGGCCATCTTCATTTCCCTTCGTTTTGTGGGATCCGGATTCATCATGCGCTGGAATCGTCATAGTGACTTCGATAAGCTTGTCAAAGGACATAGATTTAGCAACTGGGAGCAATTTTTGTCTTCGCCTATCGTTTTCTTAGCCACGGTTATTTACAGATGGGCCACAGTTATTACATCCCTAGAGGCCAATAATGTTAATCCCCTGCTGGGCTCCAGGGCGAACTCGACATCTCCTATTACCGTTGTGTGCATCTCCGATACGCACAACAACCAGCTGGAAATACCAGACGGTGATATCCTCCTACACGCCGGGGATCTGACTCAATCCGGTTCGAGATCAGAAATCCAAGCAGCTATCGATTGGCTGAATACCCTTCCGCATCAACACAAGGTTGTGATTGCTGGTAATCATGACCTTTTCCTCGATCCATCTTGTACGAGATCCACGTCTCTTCCACAAAGAAGCATCGAATGGGGCAATGTTACATACCTCCAGAATAACTGTGTGACTCTAAAGTGCGTCAACCGGAATATTAAAGTCTACGGCAATCCTTGGAGTCCTCGCCAGGGTAATTGGGCTTTTCAGTACCCACGAGTTGAGAATGTCTGGAAGGACATGATACCATCGGATATTGACATATTGTTGACGCATACGCCTCCCAAAGGTCATCTAGATCTGAATTATGGGTGTGGCTTTCTACTCCAAGAACTGTGGAAGCTGGAGAAAAGACCAAAGCTTCACGTCTTTGGTCACATACATGCCGGCTATGGCCAGCAAGTCGCATCTTTTGATGATTTTCAATCACAATTCGAAGCGATCATTAGAGGGAATGCTACCGTTGGTAGGCTGATCCTGCTAGTGTGTAGGTATCTGCAAACTCGAGTACTACGTTTAGTGCGCTGGCGGGCATGGGCTTCAAGTACAAGAATGGTGAATGCTTCCGTAGTGGGTGGTGTGCGGGATGAGCTGAGGAGAAAGCCAACCGCTGTACACATATAGACGTAAGCGGGAAGAGATTAGCTGAAATCCTCTTGGTATTATGGTATGTAGTCTTCATAGTTTCAGTTTGCATAGGCTATAATGAATAATGGTAATGATAAGAGTCCATCCAGTCAACTCCACCAATCTACCTGGGGTCCGAGCGGTATCGGTTGTTGGAGCTCGTAGCCAGTGGCTATCTGTAGGTAGAATCATAGCCATCCCATCAGTCCCCGTTGTCTGCTGCTAAATAGCTCGTCGTCCAGACTGTGTTCGTCTTGAGGAAGACCACTTTGCGCGCCTTGTACGATGGAAGCGTAGCATGACGAAGTGCTATTTCAATTCCTATTGGATGTAATATAATATAATGCAAATGTCAATGAATAGTGAACAATGATGCACGCCGCTGAATCGCTCAGTGATTCCCGCTCTAGAACCTTCCCTAGACCCATTGCCGATGTCCCTGAGCCCAGAAGAACATAATCCGAAACACCTAATCCCTTGCAAGAGAGCCGTAATTGAACCGGACGTCGAAAAGTTGAAGCAAACCTGCGATACTAGGGTGTACTTGCTTGGAAATTTAGCGGTACAACCCATTTATTCCCGAAGTCGACTCCATGACGCCTCCTGGTTCCGAATTTCCTCCACGCTGCTTGGCTGATGCCAACGTCCGCGACGGCAAGTTGCCAGGTATCGCCTTCGCCAGCAACCAACGCATTAACTAAGCCTGTTTTTGGAGCGCCCAAGCAGACAATGAATTTTGCATTAACTGCTAAGCGGGACCCTTGCACAAGAGTTGATTCGCCTAATACATAAAGTCAGTAGAGTCCGGTCGAAAGGCGCGAGGCGATACTCACCGGAGGACGCTGAGCGTGCTGTTGGTATGTCAATAGATAGTATATCGATTCCGCTCCGATTTGACCAAGAGACTATCTCAAAAGCAGTTTGCTGATCATCTGTCCGCAAGTCTTCAAAAGCAACATGCATGCCAAAGAGCGCATCCACAACAAGCTCAGGTACATAGTCTACGGCTGATAGCCTGTTTGAAATATCCCCCCATCTTAGCACTTTGCCTCCTGATCTTTTGAAAATGTCGACCTGCTTGCGGAAGCCATCCGCAAACTCATTTTCCCGGTCAAGCCCCAAGACACACAAGTTGACCCGGTAACTGTGGTTCCGTAAATGCCTCGCGGCAGCTACTGCACGAGAACCAGTCCGATGGTTACCGGCAAAGATTAGGATACTCGAAGATACGTGAATATTGGAAAGTAGAATAACTGCTTCTGCGATGCTCCTTCCGGCATTTTCAGTGATAATATCCTCTGTCAAGCCGAGCTCTGAGATGGTCAACTGTTCAATCTCTAACATTTGGAGCGGGCTGACGCTTGGACAGCGTCTGTTCGTTGCTGCTATATGAAGAGAACCGCCAGCTGAGCTGGAGGATCCCGTCATTGGCGAAGCTGTATGCGCTAGCTGCTTTTGCGATGGTCGTGGGCTAGCTGTTCGGGTCGATATCAGTTGCCCCCTTGATAAAATAGTGACATGAGACGGGGGAGCCGAGGGGTTTATCATACCGCTGCCTTTGCGAGACGGTGGTGCATGAATTGACACTCTAGACCGAGCCCTGCTAGAATTCTGCCCGTTGCTAAATTCGTTCTCACTAATGTCATCTTCGTCGGTTTCCCCTACCTCATCATCCCACCTTTCCTTAGTCTCAGGAGAAGGATCGAGCACGTTCTCTGTATAGTGTAGGTTCCTCCCACCATTGGTTCCAGGTCTTGCTCGTCTATTATAACTGACCAATCGTTCTTCGTCAGCCGTGGTATCGTCATTTCTAATTTGGTCAAAAACCCGGCGTTTGTCGAACTTGGAAAGGTTAGTCTGGAAGTCGAAATCGCCCAGCTCTTGAATATCCGTTGCATCCTCAGTTGCCCAGCCATTTTGTTCTTCAGTGTGGCGCCTGTGACGCCTTTTTGATTGTCTTGCGGTGCCAGGACGGGAGGACCTAGTGTTTTGGGCTGGTTCTACGAATGCCGTTTGTCTCCAGCCTTTTGATGCCGGGCTGCTCTCCGTAGCTTTAGTGTGCAACTCGTTACCCTCCGCTCTAGAAGTTTGCAACGCGGTTTCCTTTGGTAATTTTCCTCTGCCACCTCTTCTACTTCTCTTTCCTGTATATTTGAGAGGCACTTCGAGGGGACCGGCGCCCTGTCGACCCTCCGGGCAAGCTTGCTCAGTTGCATCCTGGTAAACAGTTTTTTCTTCCATTATGCCGTCACCTCCTTTTAGGCTCAAGCCATTAAACGGAGCACTCAATGTTGCAGTAGCGGTAACACTGTCCGGTGCACTTGTAAACGGAACAGTCTGTGTAGCGCGAGATGGGGCTGGTAGCTCATGACCCTCAATCATGATAGGAGACGCGACAGTCGGCGTCTTCGCGAGAGGCGGGATCGTGCTAACGACATTCTGAGGTCTATTTGGTGGTTTTTGATAGCTTAGGATTGCTGGATCCACGAACTGCTGCAGGCTTGGTTCGACTTGGGTGAGGGGTGAATTCGAAATGGGCCGCGATACTTGTGCTTGATATTGTGGAGGGGCGAGAGGGGACGCGCTATGGAACGTTGCAGCTCGTTGGGTGATATTGGATGCGGGTGCAGTGCTTTGGTCCGCTGATAGCTCCAGGTCCGCGATACCAGGAGCTTCAATGTGATACAAGGGGAGATTCTGGTTATTCCACAGCAAGGTTACTGCCAATCCAGTCAGCTGCAACGTACTCGCAAACGAGCAGGGCAAAGAGACTTAGCACACACCATCTCGCAATGTCAATCGCTGCCCAACGACGT
Organism: Uncinocarpus reesii 1704; assembly: GCF_000003515.1. Taxonomy (NCBI): domain Eukaryota; kingdom Fungi; phylum Ascomycota; class Eurotiomycetes; order Onygenales; family Onygenaceae; genus Uncinocarpus; species Uncinocarpus reesii. Next base: position 563,193 of record NW_003052498.1, on the reverse strand, counting down.
CGGCCACTACGCCCTGCACCTGGCAGTTTGGCGGGGATCTGAGTGTGACCAGGACGGTGTATCCGACGAACTGCTCCGCCATCCTTCAAGCGAGGGTATCGGTGATGCAATGAGGACAGCACCTAAAACTAGAAACTGGAATACGATCAAAGGTAGTTGCTCATATCAGCATTTTCCCCAGGGAACAAGCAGGCCGTGAATTGAAGCTTGCTCTCTTCACTTTGCACCAAACTGCCCTTGAATGAAATACGCCGTTGAATGACGCTAAGCAGTCACCCACGTGATCTAATAGACTGATGACTAAGCCGATATACAACAATAGCTTCACGCGTCGGCGCGACTTTGGAACTGCCGGCGAAAAAGCGCGAAAAGACGACATGATTGTGTCCGCTGATCATACATCTGAGTTGTTGGACAAAAGATAATTGTTTATGCTTCGTCCATGCTTGAACCTACGAGTCACAGCCTGCTCTCTCTACCGTTGTACGTTATCGCGGGCGACGCTCCGGCTCTCTCCCGGTACTCCCTTCCAACGGTCAAGTATGTTTACGAAAGCGCTCCGTGAGCACAAGGAGCCATTGAGGTCACTTCCATCGGGTCAGTCGCGGCTCAATGTGGCTCCAACCCTACCAATGAGTTCAGTCGTAGGAGGAAAACCCAAATTCGAACTGCCGCAAAGCTCTCGAGAACCCCTAGCATCCCTCCACAGCACGGTATACTTTGATGAGAATGACTTTGAAGATGACGATAAATTTGATTTCAGCGCTCCCATTCTTCCGCCATCTACGAATGAGCAGCCTTTAAAAGCCTCCGTCGCCGTGTCTGACAACAAAGCCAAGGCACGCCGTGTTTCTGAAGATGCCCACGTTGCTCGAGAAGCCGCCCCGCCTAGCAGCGTTCCTTTGCCATGGTCTTCTTCGCCCCCTGCACATTTTCAGCCACCCAAGAAACGTACACTGCCTTGGCTGGAAAAGGAGCCTGCAGCCCCACGGATCGAAGAGAAAAATGTCAAAACTCCAGTCGCAAAGCCGACATCGTATGCTTGGGATAAAACATTAAGTGCTGTAAAGGAAGAGCAAAAGGAACTTCGAAAGCAACAAAAACTTCGAGCTGCCATTGAAAAGCAAGCACTGGGACTACCAAAACCTACATCACGAGTTGCTTCCATTTTCCTTAGTGAGGAGCAAAAAAAGGTGCTTGAGATGATCGTACAAAAAGGCCAAAGTGTATTCTTTACTGGATCTGCTGGAACTGGAAAGTCGGTCCTGATGAGAGAAGCTATTCGGCAGTTGCGGCAAAAGTATAAGAAAGAGCCGGATAGAGTGGCTGTGACCGCGTCAACCGGGCTAGCGGCCTGTAATATCGAAGGCGTCACGCTGCATAGCTTTGCTGGCGTTGGATTGGGGAAAGAAGATGCTACTGGACTTGTAAAAAAGGTAGACAGTGATATGTCGATTTGACTCTAGGGAACTGCTGCTGAAAGTGCGTTAGGTCAAACGTAACCAAAAGGCCCGGAATCGGTGGCTACGGACAAAGGTCCTTGTCATTGATGAAATATCAATGGTGGATGGTGAATTCTTTGACAAGCTAGAGGAAGTGGCCCGAAAAATTAGGAACAACGGACGACCGTTCGGTGGCATTCAACTGGTCGTCACTGGAGACTTTTTCCAACTGCCACCGGTCCCTGACTCTAACAGAGAAGCAAGATTTGCATTCGGCGCAAATACGTGGAATACGTGCGTTCATCATACGATTCTTCTAACCCATGTCTTCAGACAAAAGGATCCCGAATTTGCCTCGATGCTAAACGAGCTGCGCCTTGGGCAAGTCAGCCAAAGTACGATCGATACATTTAGACAATTATCTCGACCCCTCAATTTTGAAGACGATGTCGAGGCAACCGAGTTGTAGGTTTAGTATGAAACCTTTTGATGCTCTATATACTAACATTACGATAGATTTCCAACCAGGCAAGAGGTGGATCAAGCCAACTCTGCTCGAATGAATCGCCTTTCAGGCGACACTATACCTTTTCATGCTGTGGATTCAGGAACCATTCAAGATGTACAAATGAGGGACAGGCTGTTGTCTAATTGTATGGCACCTCCTGTAATCCATCTCAAGAAAGGCGCCCAGGTCATGCTCATCAAAAATATGGACGAGTCGCTGGTAAACGGGTCCCTGGGCAAGATTGTTGCGTTCATGGACGACATGACCTATGATCATTATACAAGGCACGAAGAGTCGTATCACGATGCCGATCACGGCCATGAAGACGATGAGCCAAGCCGGGCGCGAAAGAAGATCAAGTCGATGGCCTATGACCCGAAAAACCTTGGCACTACGACCGCTAGGTTGTGGCCGCTAGTGTCTTTTGTTTTGCCGGATGGCACCGAACGTCAACTTCTCTGTAGGCCGGAGACCTGGAAAATTGAATTGCCAAACGGTGAAGTTCAAGCTCAGCGAGCACAGGTGCCATTGATCTTGGCTTGGGCCTTGTCCATTCATAAAGCCCAGGGCCAAACACTTCAACGAGTTAAAGTTGACCTTGGGCGGGTTTTCGAGAAGGGCCAGGCATATGTTGCACTGAGCCGAGCCACTTCAACTGCTGGACTTCAGGTTACGCGCTTCGAGTCCAAGAAGGTCATGGTTCACACGAAAGTCAAGGAGTTTTATGGAAACCTATCTACTGCCAATGATGCCAGCGCTTCCAAAAGCAAAAGCAAGAAACTGACAGCCACAAAGAGTGATGCTGGCATCCCCGGTTTGGATAGTGATTTAGAAGACGAATTGTTAGCACAAATCTACGCTTAGGCGTTCTTGACCAGCTTATTCGGGGGATGATCTTTGCAGCATTTTGTACCATGGCTTTGCTGCGGCTTTATTATCTGTACTGATGGCAGTAGACCACATCTACTACGTTTGGATAAAATATATCATTCCCTGCACGGCATCCGTATTCTGTGTGATATCTCTCTTCGAGTTGAAGCACTTCCCAGTCATCCAGCTTATGTAATAGGGGCTGCAAACCGGAGAATAGTTGATCCCGAGCTAGCCCCTTAAGGCTAGCGCGAGGGCTAGGGCAGACCGAAGATATCGTCATATCACAGCGGTTGCTTGCAGTCAACCTGAGGTTTGCGCTGACGGAGAGAGACAGTTCGCGTCTGGTTACGGTGGGTGCAGAGTGCTGAATAATGATTCCACTGCCCTAAAACATGAAGCATGGCCGAGGATGTAGTACCAAGTATGCAATGCCTCGTTTTGTTTGTCTGGATAGCCAGCTGATTGACTGTAGACAAGGAGCTACCCCTGGCGGGGATGATTCTCTGCTGTACCTCCATCCTTCCTGAGCAACGGGTAAGGAGTAGCCGTCAATTCGAAATATTCGCTTTACGTGTGCTAATCCTTTGCTTGCGTTCAAAGTCACATTTGGCTGCAATTGCAGCTCAGATGGGCGCCACTCACAACTATGACCTTACCTCCGATGTTACCCATTTAATTGTCGGCGATACGAATACTTCCAAGTATAAATATGTGGCTCAGCAACGGAGTGACGTCAAGGTGGTCACAGCGGAGTGGGTAGAAGCTGTTCGAGCATCGTGGCTGTTAGGCGGGGATACGGACATCCGGGCGCTGGAGGAGGAGCACAGGCTACCAACGTTTGTCGGATTAACGATATGCATTACTGGCTTTGACGACCGTAAGTGAAGCTAACCTGGTTCTGGAGTTATACTGACCGTATTGCCAGGGATTTTTAGGAATAGCCTCCAGCAAAAGATTAATGCTAACGGAGGGGAGTTTCAGCGAGATTTAACTAGGAGCGTCACACATCTCATTGCGTCTTCCCGGAGATAGCCAGAAATATAAATATGCAATGATGTGGAACATCAAGGTAGTGAGCCTCCGGTGGCTGGAGGATAGCTTAGAAAGGGGGATGATACTGGACGAGAGCCTCTACGATCCATTACTGCCCCTAGAGCAGCAAGGTATTGGTGCATGGAATCGCGCGGCCCCAATTCAAGTGGAAAAGCGACCGAAAGCTTCAGAAATTACTTTCCAGCGCCCTCGCAAACTTCGGAGAGTCGCTAGCGTAAAACTAGGAGACCAAAACGAAGGGATATGGACAGACATTATGGGTAGTAATTCTGCTGGCCTGAGTGAAAACGAGCTTCTCGACGACCTGGCCGATGCAACGCCGAAACCTCGATTGCAGACAAGCATTCAAGCGACGAGGTCTTTTGCAAGCGAAACGACTTTCGGTGAGCCTAGAGATAGCATAACCCATGGTATGTCTGTGGCACAAGCGCAAACTGTAGAAATCCCACGCGGAATTTGGTACAAAACCAAATTCTTTATATCTGGATTTACTACAAAGCAGGTAAGGCGTTTTCAGATGGATGCTCTAGTAGCGCTCCAGGTAATCAGTGTTAACGATATCCTTAGAACCAAATCTTGAAGAACCACATTCTCGCTCGCGATGGCGAAGTTGCTGCTTCCATCGAGCACCTTTTGGCGAATGACGCGGAAGTGGATAGCAAACAGTACATACTCGTACCCTACAGTTTACCGCAGTCGGATATCCCATCTACTGCCGACTCGGAAGATGAGGTTGAGATTGTTACAGATATGTGGATTGAAAAATGTCTACATAGTAATTCATTTGTGCCACCAGAAGCACATATCACGAGCACCCCGGTCCCGAGGTTCCCCATACCAGGTTGGTTTCTTCATCCCGGCTGACAGCTCACTGCTTGCTAACACTCGTCCCAAAATTAGCATTCCAGGAATTGAGTATATGCTCCACAGGTTTTACCGGTATCGACCTCTTGCATCTATCTAAACTCGTCACTCTCCTAGGTATTACTGCCATTTGCTTTCACACTTCCCGCCTATTAACCATGATCTAGGCGCAAAGTACGATGAATACCTGACCCCAAAAGCGTCAGTGTTGATTTGCAATTCAGCCAGCCCTAACGCCGAAAAGTTAAGACATGTTCGCCAGTGGAATATCCCGGCGGTGCTTGCTGATTGGCTTTGGATCTCTGTTCAAACAGGTGACATAAAGCCTTTCGAACCTTATGTAATACCTAGCCGGCGATCATCAAGTATTGATATCGGGACTTCTGGGGGCGAACACAGGGGCTCGAAATTGGGCAGGCAAATGGAGCCGGAAAGTTCAGAGAAAGTTTCACAACAGTTGTTAAAAAGCCAGGCTGGGTATGGTGGCGGGCCCGATGAGGATCATAGTCCACTTGAAGCTGGCCCGGAAACGAACTCTCGTGCTTCGCCTACTAAATCTCCATCACATTCCCCCGATCTAGCGCCTCCAAAAACTGACAGCAAGGAAGACAAACCGACAACTTCTTCAAACTCTCTAGACTTCGCCATTAGTGAACTTTTAAGGCAGAAACGGAGTCGTTCCAAGCAGCCCAGCTTGTCTGACCAAGCTGCTGGTAGCAACGCCCCGCCCCAGCGGCGCAAACGGCTATTTGGCCGCGCAATTTCCAATTCATCGCTGAGCGGGCCAATGGGGATGTCTCGTGCATCTTCTATAGATACAGTGAATGAGGACGGCTATGGTAGTGTTGTGGATAGCCTCAATAGCCCTTCTGCGAAAGGACTTAGCAAAGCGCCGAGCTTTGTATCGTTTCCACCACGCGTAGCAGCGGCAAAGGGCAATGCTAACCCGACTGAAGCTCAGCAGTTGTTGGAAAATAGGTTGCATTTGTTCCGCAACGGGCTTGCGCGCCACGAATCAGAGAGGACGGAGATGGAAGATGAAGAAACGCCGCCAATGACACAGTTGGGTTACGAGGATCCTGACGCTGTGGCGATGCGAGAAAAGGTTATTCAGAGGGCAAGGGAGAAGAATGCCACTGAGGGAGATATAAGGGATGAAAACCAGAAAGGCGAAAGGAAAAGCAGAGGTGGTACTTTAGTTATTGGACAGTTACAAGACAGTGAACAGTTTGCTGGATGGGGTAGCGGGAGGCGTACGAGGTCGAGAAAGGCGCCTAATATCGAGGAAGATATATAAATATTCTTGGAGTTTATGGGAGGTTTCGACCTAGCATAGCGTGACAGCTTTGCGGAGGGTATTTTGGCGTTAAGTCTCTCCCTCCTTTTGAGTAATGTGACGGGACGAACATGGATTCGATGTAGACACATATAGAACCTTTCAATAAGTTCTAACTTGACATTACAACTTATATGGGATGTTAAATGTTTTCCACTCAACAGAATAAGAGAAGAACTAAAGCCCGACAAGCATCTTGTATGTACATAACTTTCTACAAAGCGGGTGATCAAGTTGAAGCCGGCCATTTTGTTTTGCCTGTTTGTGCGGATAATGAATACAGTAGTTGCCCTCATTGCCAAACTGACCTCGTTTGAAACGAGGCCATTGCAGAGTATGACTGTAAGCAGCCGGGGTATGAGTATGCTTAAGGGGCCATAAATCAAAAACGAAGGGAAGAGTAGATATGTTACAGAAAAGGACGAAGACCACGGGGGATGAAAGAAAGCGGTGCCGAACTCGATTCGGGAAAAGAGGCCTTGACAGCAAAGAGAAAAACAAAAGTCGTAAAATCATTCAAGCAAGGACCTAAGTAGGCACAGAAAGAAGCCAATAAACCAGAAGCGGCGAACTAAGCGCCCGGGACGGTTGCGTCGAGGTCAATCGTTTCAACTGCTCGTCTGTTATCGGCGCTCTCACGGAATAAATTGGCAAAATACTTCCGAGCGACTTCGCTCTCATGCTTCACCTTTCCGACTTCAGCTTTGCGTTTTGCAAGGTCTTCTGCAGCAATCTGGAGGGCAGTTTGCAGCCTGGCTGCGGGCATGCGGAGCACACGACCAACTTCAGTCGAAATGCGCGATGCGTTTGAGTGGACGTAATCGACTTCTGTAAGTGTCGCAGATATCTTGCGTGAGAGTCGAGATGGCAGAGACTTTGGAATTTGTGATACCACGTAAGCAGCAGTTAAGAGTGCTACAGATATTAGCATAGATGTAAAACTAAGATTCCATGGAAGACTAAACTTACCTGCTCCAAGGATGCTAGGTATCACCATTCTTCGGAGAGTTTTTGGTCCCAGGATTCTAGCAGCTCCGAAAATGCCATCAATCCATCCGAATCCGCCAAGTGCCCGTCCTCCAAGGACACCAACAACGGTGACGGCCATGCTAGTGCCGGCAACCTTTTCCTGCCGTTCCCAAAGACCTGGGATATCAACGAAATCCCATATTTCAATCTCAGCATCCGCTTGTCGAGCAAGGGAATGTTTCTGTTGTCGGAACATGACTTCGGCACGGAAGTTCAGACTAGGGAATTTGTCCTCTCCAACATGCAGGAGTCCAAGGCTATGGATCATACTGACGCCCTGAACAGATTTGGACCTTGCGTAATCTTCACAGCTAGTGACACACGCAGATATTTGATCCAGCATCGCTGCTTTGATATCCTCCGCATATTGAAAAACGGCAAGAAGGCCGGGATAGTCCACTCCCAAATCGCTCTCCGCAACGTGGGAAATCGCTGTCGAAAGAGTGGAACGGGTGTGATTGTAGACATCGTCGCAGGCACCGTCTATAGATTTATCCAGCTGGTCGCCGATCTCGGCTCTTTGTCTAGTGGGCCTTTTCGTAAGCAGGCACGAGTTCGTCGAACTCTTTTGACATACGATCAAGCTCTGAGGCCGCAACATCGCGATTAACAGAAGCCAGATTGTGTAGGTCATTGAAAATGTTTAAGAGATATGTTCGAGCAGGCGCAAGTTTCGACCGAGAACGTTTTTCGAGAACAAACCGGCGCAAGGCACCCTCCAGAATCTCAAAATCTTGGATCTTCTCTTTTTCCTTTTCTTTTTCTTTGCCCTTGCCTTTGTCTTCCTCGACCTCACCAGTCACCCCGCTGCCGGTGGGATTATCATCATCACCGTCTCCGCTGTCATCACCATCGCCACCTCCTCCAACATCACTTCCACTTGGTGCAACGGGAACTGCGTTACTGGACACGAAGTGTACAAGTTCGGCAGATTCCTTGAATGTCCGTGGACTCAACTTTTGCACTTGACTTAGAATCATCCGTTGGCAACGATTTCTATCCCGAATGTTATCGAATCCATTGACAACAATGAAAATATAGGCTTTTTCTTGAGCAGCGTTTGCAATGAAGTCTCTGGCAGACAGTGTGAAGTGGTTAGCAGCAGAAACGACAAAGACGACAACATCGATTTCCTCTTGACGTGCGAAGACAGCTGTAGTCTTCACCGAGTCAGAATTTAGGCCCGGGGCATCAATAAGGGCGATGTCGACGACTCCATTGTTTAGCAAAGACTCATCAATGCTCCGAATGTCCTTGACATAGACTTTGCACTGCATATATTTCGTGTTGTCAACAACAAGCTCCTCGAGATCCGCTAATGAGTAAACGTCGTAGGTGCTTTCATCATTGCGATTGTATTGCATATCCTTGTGAACTGCATGGACCTCCTCCACACCTCCATTTTCTCTTGCATCGACGACTTCGCAGAAAATGCTGGTGCAGGGCTGTTGGTCCTCGGGGAGGATTTTGCGACGTAATAAGGCATTGCAGAAAGTCGATTTTCCTGCATTGAGATCACCAGTGATCAAAACCTTACTAGAAGTATCGTCTATTCTGTCTCGTAAGGAAAGGAGGTGCTTGAGGCTCTGGCTAACTTTCCCGTCTAGCAAGCTCGCAATAGAGGCCTTTTCGAGGGAATGTACCAACTCCGCTTGTGATAAAGTGCCCAGCTTGAGATCCAATTTGAGGATTGAAAACTCTCGGGCAATTTGCGGCGTAATGAGCCTCGGTTCCGGAGGGGGTCTTCTTTCCGCTGACTGGCTAGATTCTGCATCCGGAGCATTCGCGATCGAAGTAGCCGCTCGTCGCAACGGGTCTGGTCTCGAGGAGGAGGGTTCGGGGAGGTGATCGTTGCTTTCGATATAGGACTTCACTGGCGTAAAATTTGGTCTATTCGGTGGAATTTCACTAGGGACCACGGAAGGGTAATGGGCTGGCCATTGGCGGTTCATCTCCCGGAGCTCTTTCAAGAGCTCCATGGCGCGTGTTATATAACGGCCGAGCTGGGTCCGATTCGCATTGCTGAGAATGTTTAGCAGGTAACCTAAAAGGGGTGGGAGCGCGGGTATACGTACTACTGAAGCTGATGGATGTGGTTGGCGAAAATTTGCCGCTCATGTTGCGCTTTGCGAATATTAGTCCAATGTAATTCCAACACTAAGTACGATAAGGGCAGGATATACACACCAGCGAAATTTGAAGGCCCAGGTAGGATCGGGGTATGCGCCGGCGTTGGTCTATCCTCCAGTAGCCCTGCGTGCCACGCTTTGCTAGAGTCCTGAAACGTATCTCCGTCGACGCTTCCTCCATATCCGGAATCTTGATTCAACGAAGCAATCAAAGACGTTGCATTCTCCGATGTGGTGCCAGATCCTACCACCATGTAGTCGGGCGCATGATGCGGCAAAATTGGTGGGGAGCGTCTCCCATTCTGGCTCGACGATCCTTCCCCAGCGGACGAATCGCTGGGAAAATATTGTTGGCTCATAGCGGCGAAGCAAGCCGTAGTACGTGTCAGAGCGTGTATATTGGAACCCGCATCCAAAGCCGGACTGGTGTCTTCCCTTTCGAAAAGCTGAATGCAGTGGAAATCGATCTCCAAGATTCCCTTTTGCAATTCCGGCGTTGGACCATCCGAAGATTATGTAACCACGCCTCCTCGGATCGGATCTTTATCTTGCCAAAGATACCGTCTTGGCACTGATTAGATAATCTGCCCGCCATCGTCATCGTCCGATTTGGTGGATCGTGAATGTTGAAACAGGCAGCACGATTGTCGATATTCGAGGAGGCCCGGGATTTGTTCTCAGAAGGAAAAGACTGGTGTCCAATTCTGCAGTCTTTGTACCTTATCCGTGGTCCTGTTTTGAACATATTCCAAGATGAATGTAAGATTTCCCGGTCTCGCGTCGTCTGTTGAACCGAACTGATTGATAGTGCTACTAGATCGTTGAATGGGCTTTTGGAAAGCGCCTGACACCGGCGGAGCGGTTGCGGAAACACCAAAGGGCACTGGAGAAAACACAGAGAGAGCTAGACCGCGAAAGGGTAAAACTGGAAAACCAAGAGAAGAAGCTGGTTCAAGACATCAAGAAAAACGCCAAAAATGGGCAGATTGGCGCGTGCAAGATTCAAGCCAAAGATCTTGTGAGGACTAGGCGGTATGAGACTGTTTCGTGTCGTGCATCATGTAGCTGCATCTGCTGATATGCCCTTCTTTCGCTTAGATATATCCAGAAATTCTACTCAATGAGAACCCAGCTGCAGGCGATCTCTCTACGAATACAGGTAAGGGCTTCGGAGACGGCAGACGAGACTAGGCGGGCAACAGCTAATGTGAAGCTACGAAGACCGTCAGAAGCAATGAACAGATGATGCAGTCAATGAGAGGTGCGACAATACTGCTTGGAAGCATGAATAGGCAAATGAACCTCCCCGCTTTGCAAAGAATTGTCATGGAGTTTGAGCGAGAGAACGAAATCATGGACCAGCGGCAAGAGATGATGGACGACGCGATTGACGAAGCGACTGGTCTCGAGGACGAAGAAGAAGGCGAGGAGATCGTGAAAGAAGTGCTGGACGGAATCGGGGTCGATCTTAGCCAGGCTGTAAGCTCCATCTGTGGTTCACTCGTGCCCGCATGTGGCCTTTTCGGTGCGGCTCTAATGCGCTTTTATGTAGCTCGGTGAAACGCCTACCGACCTCCAAACGACAGGGGTCCGCGAGGGACGTGTCGCCCAAGCTGTCGGGGGCGGTGGCAGTGCCGAAGATGAGGACCTGCAGGCTAGACTGGATAGTCTTCGAAGATGATTTCCTTCACTTCATGATATATGGCCTATGATGTTCACATACCTTTCCTGGTGCAGCGGGGCGTTTGGGAGTCATTGAACGGCCGATGTGTTTTCGGTTGACGGTCTTGGTCTTTGGAGGATGCCAGTCAGTGGCTATGGTTGCGAATCGCGCCCGCACCCGCGGCCTAGAATAGGTGCGCCCGATTATGCTGAGAACAGTCAGTAAGGCACCAAAGCCAGTCGCTTTGAGAGCCGGTGTCGAGGCATCCCCTGTTTATCGCATTCGGCACTTAGGCTAGGCAAGGGTCAATTACCGCCAAAGTAAAATATTTTAGTTCATCCGCCAAAAATGCTTGCAATTTCCAGTCAAATCACCATTATTCCTTGAAGATCCAGAGGGCTTCATATCGTGTTCTGAAACGAACCTTCACGAAGTCAAATCTCCAAGCGAAGGACGAGAAGCATGTCCAACCTTTTAGCAATATTTTTGGGGGGACGAGCTGCCTTTGTAGATTCAGCAAATTACCAGCAGACACCTATGCAGCTTGGTTTATATCTTATGTTTTGGTTAACAGTGGTGTTTGGGGGGGTTTGGGTGCCCGAGATGCCCACGCCCAGTTGATACTCGAATAGCTAATATCTGACACTCATTGACAAACATCCCGATTGTTTCTTCCTGCATGATTCTGAGTTACTCGCATGATTTACAGAGCATCTTGTGTATGACTTTTCCCACATTTTCAAGCCGCTGTCCTCCTCTAAAGTGATCTGCCCTCACTTAGTTAAGGAATCATCTCCCTCGATTTATTTTTAGATCCTCCTGCAGACTCCCTCGTCAGCCCAACACGAGAGTATCATCCCTGTTTCGCGTCACCAGTGCTGGATAAGAGGCTTTCCCACCGATTCACAGGAGAAAACAACCCGCAACCGTCCTCCACAGGTATGCTGGCCTCTCTTTCCCAATAGCCAAAGCAAACTGCTGGTAAATGCCGCTGGGAGGCCGGGATTCGTGCGAGCGAGGACCGGTGATCCCCCTCAACGTCATAACCTTTGGCTTCTGCTGGCTGCCGTGGACTTTTGTCAGCTGCAAATCCAACTTGTTTGGGCCTCGTTTGCTAACAACCTTCTGATTATAGTTTCCGGGTTCCATTCCACGCCTGTTTGGAGGCTCTGTTGCTCCCAGCTTTGTTCGGGCCCATCTTCCAGGAACGAAGGATTCAAGCTGGCAGGAAACAAGCGGCTCAGTTTTTCCAGCCAGGGCGGGTTGCTGAACAGAATGTTCGGTGGCTCTTCAAACGCTCATAAAGACAAAACCAGTTCAATTGCACCTTCCACTACAACTCCCGCCAACCGAACAAACAATACCGAAACTTCTGCCTCCTCTCGCGAGGGCAAGGGCTCATCTAGCGATCTCTTCAAGCGATCGAACGATAAGCATCAGAACGGAGACAAGAAGCGGCGGGGCAGCTCCGTGAGCAGGGCTGCGGCGTTCCTCGTGAGCGCAAAGAACTCATTGCATATCCCGGGCGTGCGAGAAACGCAAAAGGCGCCCCAGGTCGCGCAGACGCCACTGCAGATCTTGGGGAAAAAGGACCCGGCATTGATAGTTCCGCAGGGCTCGTTGAATAACTCAGCAGGAGAATCACTACCTACTCCGCGTTCCTCCTTTCGAGTCGGGGTGACGGAAGACAAGAACAAAAAATGTCGACGGACTATGGAAGACACCCACGCATACCTCTATAATTTTCTAGGGACACCCATTTCTATACCCCAATTCGAATCAACGCAGACTAGCCAGTCTAAAGAGCCTGGCGGTTTGGAATCCGGCAACTCAACGCCTGTGATTGAAACAGATAATGGATATTTTGCTATCTTCGACGGTCATGCAGGGACCTTTGCTGCTGAATGGTGTGGAAAGAAACTACATCTTATTTTGGAGGAGACTATTAGAAAGAATCCGAATACACCAGTCCCCATACTCCTTGACCAGACTTTTACTCTGGTAGACCAGCAATTGGAGCAGTTACCATTGAAAAATAGCGGTTGTACTGCTGTCATTGCAGTCCTTCGATGGGAGGACCGGCCGTCGAATTCGCCGGTCTCCACTTCGGATAACACGAACAACAAGGCTCTGAGCCCAGAGTTAAAAGGAGAAAAGGAAACATTAAGGATACCGAATAATGTCACTACCGCTACTCCTTTAGGAAGAGATTCAAAGGTTTCTCTAAACGCTGAGACTGCCTTTGCTCGCCAACGGGTATTATATACTGCCAATGTGGGCGACGCGAGAATCATTCTCTGTCGTAACGGAAAAGCTCTACGATTGTCCTACGACCATACGGCAGTGATGAGAATGATGGGATGCGGATCATCAATGCTGCTGGCTGATATTGAACAACCGTGTCAACGGCGTTCTTGCTGTTACTCGAGCGTTGGGGGACACCTATATGAAAGATCTCGTCACAGGCCATCCATTCACAACGGAGACGATCATCCAACCAGAGGCTGACGATTTTCTCATATTGGCCTGCGATGGTGTAAGTAGATTCAGCTTCTGCTTCATAACCAAGAATTTGCCCGTGCTAACCAGCTTTACCAGCTCTGGGATGTGTGCTCGGATCAAGAGGCAGTCGATTTAATCCGTGATACTTATGATCCTCAAGCCGCTTCTAAAATCCTTGTCGATCACGCGCTGTCCCGGTTCAGCACCGATAACCTTTCTTGCATGGTTGTACGATTTGATCCAAAGGCTCACGCAGCCGGAATAAACAGCAAGCCCATCGAGGGTGAAGTTTCAAATATAACCGGCGCCAGTGAAGCCGATAAAATCGTTGCCCAAGCGAAGAAAGAAGCACACCAATCGTCCGCTCCTAATGACAGTGTAAAGGAGGAGGATAGTAATAACCAGGCAGAAGCAACTGCCACCGAGCTCAATCAGGAACTAGGACCTGAGATAGCGCTCCCAGAACCTTCCAAGAGCGTCGTTGATGTCCTGTCACCTAGCCCAAGTGAACCCACTTCTGTGCCCGATAAAAAGAATCCGCTAGAGGTCGAATAACGCCAGTGGCCCTCTTGGGCGAGGAATAAACTTAGGAGAGTATGCTTTTGCTTCTGAGGAGCCGGTGCAGTAGCACAGTGGACATGGCGTCTTCCCAACTCATTTGCTTTGTTCTCCCATCGAACGAGGCATTCTTTCACTGAGCTCCGAATATGCAACGAGTTCCATGGTATTCTGGCTCTGTTGCCCATTATGGCATTGCCATTTGTCCTCCATGAATATCAGCAACCATTTATGTTCTTGGATGTCTTATGAATTTCCTTTTCCTCTTCTCTACTTTTCCATTACCGATGAACTTCGGCTCTCGTCATCTTTATGCCACCCTTTCCGCAGCTGTAGGAGTCTCCGTGTTCATATTTTGCCGGTTTCTTTACTTTTCTTCTTTCGATTTCTTAGATCATGCAATGCGCCGGGAGAGGTGGGAGATTGGTTTTTCTGTTGTGTGATTATCTCTCGTATCATTGCATTGGTATCCTTTACCTTTACAACGAACCAATATTACCGAGTTGTATCTTATGATACTGTTTTGGTCGAAATGCTCCAGTGTACGGAGTAGAGAACGACTATTGGAAGCATGATTTCCGCGGCCTACATTCTAATTCATGTCTGTTGTCTGAATATTCATTGTGACGAGAGGGGTGATCAAAATTTGCAAAAACTCCATTCTGGGTCCGAATATACATACAAATCTGATATACAGTGGTACGTGGGGGCGCGAGGAAGCTCGCAGATCGTAGGATTTCCGCTATCTGGCGGAGGATTTAGGTACTAAAATGCCATCCAACAGCAGTATCCGGTACAAAGTTATGTCTTTGCAACCAGTAAATGCGCCAGGAACGCTGCATGGAAGATTGATCTAGATTTTGCGCCGTGAGCACAGGAGGAGAAATTGGCGCAATCTTCAGTTTTTCCAGAACTTCAAGCGGTTGAGACCCTTCTTAGCGGGCTCCTCTGTCTGTTCCTGCGCACCAGGATGGCCTTCGGTGGTGGAACCAGCTTCACTTGAGACTGGTTGACTCTGCGCAGCAGGCTGCAATTCCTGGGCTTTCAATTTTGAGCCAATGATGTGTTCCCTGGTTGGTTCCAGTTCGCCATGGCGCACCGATTCGGGCCATTCTTCCGCGTTTTGCGCATCTTGAAGGTCCGTCCATAAAATCTTGACTTCTCCCTCGGCGACTTTGTGATCCTCCAGTTCGCCATTTTCATCGATCTTCGCTTGGATACCCTTTCGTGATAAAGCCCGTTCTAATTTGGCGATGCGCTGACGCACACTTTCTTCCAGAGCCTTTTCTTTCCTGCGTGCGCGAACCAACCTCTTTCTGGCCCTATGGCTAATTTTCGTCTTCTCATCACCTGTCTTCTTCTCCTCCTCTTTTCCTTCCTCCTCTACTTCCTCCTCCGCTTTCTCCTCCGCTTTCTGCTGAATTGCAAGTACTGCCGCTACATCGGCGACGCTCGTGGCCTTCTGGTCCATCAGCACCCGTGCTCGGTCTTTCTTCATCATGAACTGGCCAATTCTTGGTTTCCAAATCTCGTCCCATTTTTTTGCTTCGAGCGGATCTCGCGGTCGTTTGCGGGCAAGCGTCTCTTCGGAATTGATAATGGATTCTTGGGGAGGGGAGAGTTGGCGTTGGACAGAGAATTCTCGAAGCAGCTTGTACGCCTGAAGGCCAAGGGAGGGAGCTGGGAAATGGATCGAAAAGTAGGGTATCCACATGTCTTTGCGGACAGTTGCAGGGACGGTCTTTTTGCCATGGTATATGAGTTGGGAGAGGACATTTTCGCGCTGGTTTGAGAATCAATTAGATCCGATGGTTCGGGTGGGATTTGCCGCGCTCTTTCAAGCAACTTACCTCTAGAGTCCGCGAAAGAGAGTAGACGACTTGATTTGTCCGTAGATTGTTGTAAGCGAAGATATTCTTCCCATGGGTCAGAGATTGGAGCGCTCTCTTCAGTTTTGCTGATTCACGTTCCCGGAAATTTTTGGCCGCCCTCGAATTGGGAAATCGGACCTGTCCTTGAATCGGTATCCCATCGGTGGACGGGAATCGTACTGCTCGTGAAGTTGCAAGTGTTGTCGGGTCCAACAATTGCAGAGTCCTCGGCGCCTTTGTAGCCGCATTGGCGGCCGTAGTGGCCATTGCGCACAAAAAGTAGGAGGTAGAAAACAGAATAGGACTGGTCTATCTCAGAAATCCAGCATCAAGAACATAGTCCTGCAACATCAGGGCCCCTGGGTTGATTGAGGTGTTGAGTTGAATGGAGCAGTTGAAGTTGAAGCTGGAGAGATTTTAACTTTTTGAGGCCCGGGTGTCATTCCGCCAGAACCACTCCCTTCACAACCAACTTCAGCAGTTAACACACCCTGCTGGACTGCAACAGCACCACTGTGCTCACAACATGGCGGCTCATATAGTCAATTCATTCAAAACATAACGCGTTTCTGCTGCTTTCTCTATATTACAGCAACAAGTCCCTGATGGTTGCAGAAAACCCCGGAAACAGCTGTTTCCTAGCTACTTGCAACTATGTCGGTTGCTGAAGACGAGCTCCCCAGTCAAACTGAGGGACTAGGGAAAAAAGAGCGGCCATGGCTTCTTTCATCGGTAAGCTTGCAGAACTAGGCTACTTCTGAGGCGCTGTAGCATTAACGGGAAACACATGTATAGAATCGCAGACTGCGGAACCTTCAGGGGATTTCCGTTCGCAACCTGCTAGTCACACCTCCACCGGCAAATAGACCTCGTGGGAAGACAATCGACGATGAGAGTATTCCGAATACGTTACAGACGCCAGCGAAAATGATCGCAAACAAGGAAGCTCGAACGCTGCATCATTCGCGATCCGCTACAGAACTGAACCATGTTGCGTCCTCGACTGACGTTGGGATGGCTGGGGTGCAGGATGGGAAGCATCACGCGAGGAAAATGCCTACAAATCGGCGAAGGAGCACATTACCGTGGTCCGGTGCCAATCCGGGAGTAAGGCAGCGGCGCTTAGAGGACATTGCTGCCAGTAGGATGGCTGATACCTGGTTTTCCTTACATTGCGCCGGCATTGAGGAGCCAGTTTATGTGAGTGAGGTTATTGAAAGAGCAATGAATCCCTCTTTCAAGAACTTTGATCTCAATCCTTGTGGCTCTTTGGTATGTCGTATGGATCAGGTGATATTCAAATTGTGGGCAAGACCAGCTACGATGGAGGAATACTTTTTGCTTCTGGAGGCCAAGGTGCAGTTCAAGGCACTCCAGTATATTGGCAAGACTCCGCAGAGCTTTCGGCATCCACTCCCAATGAATTGCGTTGTTTTTCACTTTGTGGATGGCGTTTATACCTCCCTCACGGACGTGGTTGTAAGCGAGCCTTCCCCCCTCTCTCAAACACGAGGGAAGACACCTCTCGTGGGTGAGATGACCCCCACCGCTTCGTACGACACTTTGATGCGACTGGCGAACCTTGATGGCTGTATCCAGGATGCCCTGGCTACACGAGATAAACTCGAGGCCCATATCAATGCAGTGCTGGAAGAGCATAAGGCATACTTTGACATTCTGAATCGAAAAGCTGAAGTTGAGGAACGACTTGTTTCGGTTACGAAAGCTATAGCAGCGGAGAAGAAGAGAGTGCAACAATCCCTAAGACAAAAGGAGAGTCTCATTGCAAGCATTGAAGCAAGGAAGGCAGCGATGCAGCAAGGCCATGAAAGCCAGGAGAAGACATCATCATATCTCCAAGAAGCTCAAGCGACAAAGATATCCAGTGAGAAGCTTCTGCAGCAAGCCAGAGAGGACTCAGGCGGTCAAATACGTCGAATCTGTGAAGATTTAAGTTTCATTTACCCAATCGAGCCCGTTCCTGGGAAAGCCCTCGCCTTTACAATTTTGGGGATTCCCTTACCGAATTCTAATTTCGAGAATATTGACAAGGAATCCGTGGCCGCTGCTCTCGGATACACGGCGCACCTGGTTTATCTCCTCTCGTTTTATCTTTCCGTTCCGCTCCCTTACCCCATCCAGCCATATTCCTCACATTCCTTCATCAAAGATCCGATCTCAGTTGGTCTTACACAGCGGACGTTTCCCCTATACCCTGTAAACGCGCATTACCGTTTCGAATATGGGGTATTCTTGCTGAACAAAGATATTGAGTATCTGTTGAACCGGCAGGGATTTCGAGTTATCGATATTCGGCACACCCTACCGAACGTCAAATACCTACTCTACCTCCTCATGTCCTCGACGGGTGAGCTTCCTGCAAGAAAGGCGGGTGGAGTACGGGGGCTGTTTGCAGGAAAAGCCTTGACACCTAGCCTATCGCGGCGTGAAAGTGTTGACAGTGTGGCTAGCGGCAATTCTTCAGTTAATCAAAAGAGAGTTTCGCAGGGTCGCCCAGCGATTCTGATCAACGGCGGCGGGATGCCGAAACCCCAGCAGCATGCCGGAGACGATGAGGATCAACGGTCGGTAACGACCGTGACAAACCCTACTGGTGGTCAAATTGGGAATCGCCAGCGACACGAGAACCTTGCATTTGGACCAGGTGGAGTTCAGCGATCTGCTCTGACGGGATGATCACGAAACGTTTTGGCGACTGATGATAGGTTGGGGTCGGTATACGTTGGAAGATTCGGGGAGAGAAGATATACCGGGAATATGGAGTACAGGCTGGGTTTTGCTGTTTTGGAGAATTTTGAAAGGCATGTCAGGGTTGTTTGGCTTGGATTCTTTCTTGTATTAATATTATCCCTCGGACCCAGCGCTTGGGATGGTCAGAAGGCTTTTTTGATATTGCTGTGTCTAGACTGGGTTGCCAGAGCCTGTTAGCCAGGCACCGGCGGTTTGACCAGTGAATCTGACATACCCTGGATGAGAGGCCCCGGCTCACCCCCAAAGTTGAGAGTGTTTGGTGGCGTCGATCATTCGATCAACGTTCTTCCATCCTGCTTCTAGAACGGTGTCGTGCGGTTGGACTGCTCGATGACAATAAGACACTGATATTATCAAATGCCTGTCAATATCACTGATCATTGCCCGGTTCAGGAAATCAAGCCAGGACGACCATGATTTGGGGTGGTTTCCCCCTAGCTCGGGCTCTGGCTCTCTGTTGAAACACTCCGGTCCTGAAGAAGCAGTAAATTCGGCCAATCTTCCCCAAACAGCCTTTCGTTTAAACCTGTCGTTGGCAGCCCAGCTTTCGCGAATGATGGGAGGCAGCTGGAGCAACCTCGTTTCTCTCCTCACCTGCTATCCCTCCCTGCAAACTATAATTACGTGACAGGATTGCGGCAAGGTTGCAAGGACCAAAATCGTCGTCTTTTGCGCCTCTCTGACTGGTGCACAGATGGTTGGCCTGGCTTGGCCCCAACAACAAGAGCAGCACGAGGACGGAGAACCCTGTCCTGGTCGACATATCGCAGTGGGCTATGGGCCGCGCGGGCAAGGTCCCTTTGCACTGGACTGGGCACACTGACGCTCAGATGTTATTTTTGTGATCCCTCTCGCGAGTTGGTTTTTCCCTGGACGACGGTGGACGCTCGTCGCTCACACAGGCAGACTGGCGGGAAAGTCAAGTGATGTGGGTTCCACGGAGCCTGCGAAGGTGCTGATATCGTGTCCATATTTCCCTGGGCGACGGCGAGAACCAACGGGTTTGTAAGCGGAATGGGTTGCCATTTCGCAAATCAGCGGTGCATCGCGTCTGACGGACCCGGATTTCTCTGGAGAAGGAAGAGTTTTTGCGCTGCACCGTCGCCACAAAATAATGAAGCAGGACGGCCAGGCGGTCACCGGTCTCTGGGGCTTTCCATGGTTCTCACCGACGACTTAAATTTGGATTTCTGGGTCGACCTGGATAGGCGCCTCTCCACACAGTCTGTTCGATTCCTTGGTGCCGCCGACTGGGATGCGAGTGATTGGAATCAGAGAGCCCAAAAAATAAAACATAAAAAAACATAAAAACGACAGACAGAAAATTGCAGCACACCAATGGAGGATTTGATTAACTAGCGGCTTCTGCAAGGTAGTAGTCAGACGTAACAACTTACAGATCCTCTCGTCGGCCGTCATTTAGACTGTCTTTAAGGGTCGGTCGGGGGCTGCTCTCTTCCTCGTCCTCATTCATCCCTCTTCCTCTTCTCCTCTCTCTCTCTCTCGCTCGCTCGCCTGATATCAGACCCCGTTTCTGCTCGCCTTCCCTTCCCTCTCCATATATGCACCGTGCTGGCCCCGGTTTTCTCTCCACCGTGTGACGCCTGGCAGATGGAGACCCAGCAACTGCTGCTGTGAAGTTACATCGTCTCCATTTAAAAGACGGCGGTTAACTTCTCCAGTCCCAGAAACGCAGCCCACTTTATACTTAAGCTGCCCCAAACCCGCAACTCAGCGGCTTGCATCGGTGTGTGCTCAGAAAACCACCCCTAATGTGGCCGCATTCAGGCGACACAAGGGGAGAAGGAATATAGCCAAACGGCATCAGACGATAAGACCGGCGATGAGCCAGATCACAATGGCTGCGAGACCGGCTCCCACTCCCGCTCCTGTAACTATCACTCCTCCCGCGCCTCTTTTCTGTCCTTCCTCTTCTTCCTCTTCTCCTTCTCTCTAGCTCCCCCCCTCTGCCATTCAATTGTCGCCATCTGCTGCAGGAATCTCACCATTCTCTGACCCCAGGACCTGACCGCGAACCCTTCTTTCTCCCCGCACCGGTCGCCGTCCCCGCCGCCGCAGCATCGCCGGGGATACCAGGCTTGTGATCCGTGTCGCAAACGCAAAGTCAAGTGCGATCTCGGGAGTATGTGGCCCCGTTTATAATCTCAGCATCGTATCCTTTGCAACCACGTCTCCCTCAGATCTGCGTCTCCCATCTCAAGCCCTGATCGAATCTGCTCACTGACCGTCTGCTCTTGCGCCACAGGTGTCGATAACCCCCGACCTCCACCATGCGTGCGCTGCCGTCGCGAGAGCAAGCGCTGCGAATTTTCTGCCACCCGGCGAAAGCGCAAGGTGTCGGATGAGGATGACAAGTCCAATGTGCTTCGTAGGGACAAACGGATGATGTCTGCAGATGGCTCCATGCCGCCCGAAGACGCGACAAATAGTAACAAGGTTAATGGCGTTACATCCCATCCCCGAGCTGCCGTACAACCCTATGAGCCCGACGTCAGGCCATCCAGCCAACGGCAGTGGGATGATTCTCCTCCCGGCCCGCCTCATCGAATCTCTGTTCCGAGTACCCAACCGTACCCCGCCCCGACTTCTGTTCCTTCAGATCAATACCATCCTCCCCTTCCCCCATCCCGTTCTACCAGCTTCGCCGGGAATGTGCGCCCTATACTGACTGGCGTGCTGGAAAGTGGTCAGCACATGATGAATAAAACAGCAGCCGAATTGTTGTCTCCGGCAATCAGCAATACCCATGATGCGCTACATCTACTGTCCGAAGCGGCGGGGAGGACGGAGGATCTGAATCGGCAGATGGATTACTATGGTGCCCGCCACTCTTCAACATCAACGTTCAACTCTTCCGTCTCACCCATGAATCAGGTCGGGACGCCTGGTGGTGGGAAAGCTAGCAGGTCCAACTCAAACACTCAACCAGGCGCGCCGAGGGGATGGTACCAGCAGAATAAGGATGCAAACCCACCTGACCCTCTCGCTGAAGGCCAAGAGGCTGTACTGAGTCCGCCTAAGCTCCTCGAAGATATCGAATATGCGAATGCCCGGCGGGCCTGGTCACGACTCCGATTCGTTCGTGCAGGATGGTTCAGTGTGGACGAGGCAATGGCGTATATTGCATAGTATGTTTATGCCGAACCTATGTACTGTCATAACTCTATGGCTCACCTCTCCTCTCCAGTTATTATGAGCACCTCGCTCCGCTAAGTCCAATCGTCATTCAGAATTTCAGCTCCGTGGCGACGCATGTTACGCTGCTCACCGAAGAACCAGTTTTAACTGTGACTATGCTTACAATAGCTTCGCGCCATATGAAACTTTCAGGAAATGGTGCAATCTCCAGGGCTTATTCTATCCACGAGAAGCTTTGGTCATACCTTCGCGGCATGATCGAGCGACTTATTTGGGGACAGGAGAAATTTGGTTCAAGCGGCTTGCCCTCTGCAAAGCCTCGCCAGTTCAATCTCTCCACGTCTTTCTTCGGCCAACAATCCAAACTCAATGGTAATTTACGATCGCTTGGAACTGTGGAAGCCCTCCTTCTCTTAACGGATTGGCATCCCCGTGCACTGCATTTCCCACCGGGAGATGACGAAAATACTTTGCTTGATACAGACCCTCAGATGTTCAACCAGAACGGCAATAACGACGAGGACCATGATTCTGAAAGTAAGGATCACCACGGCGGCACTGAAGGCCGGTTGGCTTTCTACAAATGGCTCGAGCCGGTGTGGCGTTCGGACCGTATGTCCTGGATGCTGCTGAGTACAGCACAAGCATTGGCGTTTGAACTAGGTGTTTTTGACCAAAAGAATGAGCTAAAAGGCCCGAGCGATTCTTCATTCGAACATGTGCGAAAACGTCGTGTACGTCGGTTAATCCTGGTTTATGTCTCACAAAGCAGTGGACGGCTCGGGATCCCGTCAATGTTGCCTCTACCACAATGGAGCCAGAATATCGAACCGCTTGGCGCGGATTCTAAGTCACGAGAGATCAAGGAAGATCTTGCTGTGGATATGATGCAGGATTGCTGGCTGGACATCTCGAAGATCATGTACAGAAGCAACCAAGTGCTTTTCCCGTCAAAGGAGTACACGACGAACTTGATCAAGACCGGCCAGTATCGCGACAGGATAGCTGAATTTATCCCGTCGCTAAGGGAATTTAAACAAAAATTAGATCGGCTACCAAGTGAGCGATCCATCACCGAAAGCCTGCGCTATTGCTAATGTTTTTTGCCGCGTAGTGTCTCCGCATATGCGTAATATTTTGACGATTGAGTACGAATATACCCGTAGTTCTCCCTACTCAAAACAATTCTCTGCAAACCAGGCTAACGTATTGTAGGGGTGTATGTCAACTGTTTAGCGCTGCAAGCTGTAGTTGATCGATGGACCACCATGTCCCATGAGAGTTCCTCGAATTTGGCTCAAAATCCGTCTAACGGGCCAAATTCCGGCCAGAATTCGAGCACTGGAACCGTTCCATTACGTGTACTTATGGACCAATATGAAGTAAATGAACCATATATACAGGAGGTGGTTGATGCGTCTCGGAAAATATTGCAGACGGTATTGGATGGTATGATCCCTGGGGATCACCTGAAGCACGCGCCAGTGCGGACGTTCTTTAGGATCCTTTCAGGGATGATTTTCATTCTGAAGGTCAGACTGCTGGATTATATTACCCTTTTCGGGACAATATTGACGGTTTTTTAGACATTTACTCTGGGTGCAAAAGAAGACGATGTGCGAATATCACTGGAGCTTCAGGACCGCACCATTGAAAGCCTTCGAACCTGCATTGTCGATGACGTCCATCTCAGTGTCACCATTGCGGATCTTCTACAGTTGCTAACTTCAAATATACGGACAAGGTTTCTCCGCTTCGCACCATTTGACCGTGTGGACTGCAGCAGCCGAGAGCGCACGCCCTTGCCACCTTCTAGTAGGCAACAGTCTCCACAAGCCCGGGAGCAAGAGTTTCGCTGGCATTCAAATCCCATCGGCCAAGGGACAGGTAACTTCCAGTTTGACACCAGTTCGGCGCCATCGACTACCAACGACCCCCTCGCCAGCATTCCCGCACAGCCTATCAATTCCTCCAATCTCAACGTCTCGTTTATGCCGCCGCCACCCTCTGTTTACTACAACTTCTACGATCACGGCACTTCTCCGAAAATGGAAGTCGATGACTCCACGATCGCTCCGCATACAATTAACACCAGCGGGGCGGGATCAAATTCGAACACCATGTCCGATTGGTTTGCTTTACCATTGGATCAATTCTTCAATAGCTCCACAGCAGGCGTCGATCAAGGACTCGGTGGTACGGGGCCCATGGTTGGCGAGTTTGATATGCTGGAAGTCTTGCTGAAGGATCAGTATACCGAAGGCGGCAGTGGAGGCAATGGAGGAGGCGGCGGCAGTGGTGGTGGTGCTAATGGATCCGGTGGTGGAAGCGGGTCAAATGGCACTGGACTGCCGTCGCAATTCCTGTGACGATGAATCACTGTTTGTTCTACGGCGCAGCACATATATACCCCGCTTGGGTTGCCTTGCATATTGCTAAAAAGGGAAAATAAGGAAGCGAATTAGATATGAGGGATGCGGCTCTCTGGGAATATCGGATTTCCATGCACATTATGTTTGATGCTCTTTGGCGTGCAAACGGCTTTTATTCTTACTTCATGCTGAAATGCTTGCCACATGATGGCTACCCTCAACAGAGATGGTTATGACACTTGATCCAGTCAAGAATGTGGAGTCTGCTTTGTTGTTTATGATTGCGCTTTTTGTCTCATGTTGATGGCAGCTCCTGGTAAATAACACAGAGCTTAAAGGCTTGGCTTGACTTAACAAGCGGCTTAAGAAACTACTCCTGGTATCATTGGCCAAAATGTAGCGACCATATCAATTTCACACCAATGATTGTATTAGTCATCATAAATATCTTTATTTTAGTCAGGCCGACAACAATTTTGGCTTCCTGCTTTCACATCCAGGATTCATATGAGTATCCCATCTTAAAGTCACAACATCAAAGATACTAACCTCAATGGATACACTGAAACGCCTATGGCCGCAATTATGGCCCACCCTGGCAGCACCCCTGACCGCAGCGAATCTGTTTTCGCAGACGGGGAAGGTCGTCATTGCCACAGCGAACACCGCCGGCCTTTAGATCCGACCTTGCCAAAATGCTCTATCAAGCCGGCGCCACCGTCTACCTGGCGGCTCGTTCCCGAACCAAGGCGGAAGCTGCAGCCATTCAAAACATCACGGCAGCGAACCACCCTGATACTGATAGATGCCGGTGGCATCATCTTCTTGCCCACTGACCTTGCAGATCCTAGCACGATCCCGTCCTTCATCGAGGGTTTCCTCGAAGCTGAAACACGCTTGGATGTGCTATTCAACAATGCCACCGGCGTCTTGGGGAACCACGTCGCAAGGCCTGGAGATGCGCAATCGGCGCCAATTGCGTCGGGCATTATCTCCTGACAAAACTGCTCATGCCGGTCTTCGCCATCACGGGGTGCAAACCAAAATACGCCCGCCAGCCAGCGTGCGCGTGTTCTGGTATGGTGGCTTGACCGTTGACTCGGATGGCTGGCGTGCCACCGGCAGAACTCGAGCATCCCGCGCAGGATACAGTTCGCAACTATGCCATCAGCAAGTGGGAAACTGTTTCTTGCCGCACGGTTTGTGAAAGCAACTTGGTCCTGAAAGGGGTGGCTAGTAGTACTGCAAGTGCGGGGACGCTGCGGATGAGCCTGTTTGACGGAATCTCGCGTTGGACGGTCTGGTATCTTGAGCTGATTCTGCTTTATGACATGGTGCATGGCACGAGCACGGTGCTATGGGCTGTGTTTACCCGGGAGATCACCTTTCAAGATTGGGAAGGGGGATTGTGGCTCCTTGGGGGGTGGCATCCATGCCCAAGGAGAGATCTAAAAGACGTGATCAGAGGTGAAGCAGACGTAGGAAAAGGCATTGCGAAGAGACTCGAGGGATGGGCCTGAGAAGCGAACTGCCGGATTTTGCATTAATCAAACATGACTCTGTTTTGACTGCGTGCTTCTGGCAAAATCCTGGGTATCTGTGCAACTTCAATATATTTTTGATCTTTCGGTTTTTCAGTGAAGCCGAGTTAGATTAATATTTGAAGTTCTAAGCGTTGAAATCCAACCATCAAGTCGGGCCTTGTGGCGTAATTGGCAACGCGTCTGACTACGAATCAGGAGACTGCAGGTTCGAGCCCTGCCAAGGTCAACTTTCTTTTTTTTGTATATCGTTCTTCACTTTTTCCACTTTTCTTCAACCGCAAAAATGATACAAAGATCTTGCCGCACAAATTCAAATTTGAGATTTCAGCCCACACCGCAAAAAATCTGACCTTGGCAGGGCTCGAACCTGCAGTCTCCTGATTCGTAGTCAGACGCGTTGCCAATTACGCCACAAGGCCCGATATGCTTTGGTCGGCGGGAAGAAGGCATAGATGAAGAAATGAAGCAGTCCTTGCAAAAAACGTCTGGAAGAGATTGGCTAAAAACGGCCTGCCCTTCGATGAATTTCCCAAGTTGATTATCTGAGTGAAGAACACAATTGAACAGAGCAATATCAAGGAGCCGGAGACTGAACACGGACGGTGTCGTATCTGTGTCTTCTGACGCGCTGCGATTGCTCGTGAACCACACATATCTCGTTGGACAGACAAACAAGGCTTGATTGATTCAAGGAGAAAACGCTGCACACCCGTCATTGTCAATCAAGAGCGGGCGAACCGAAGATAGAGCCGGCCTGACGGTACTAGAATTCAGCAAGAATAGGATAATTAGAGCAGCACCAGCATCCCCTTGCAACAAATGCGACTCCCACGTATACAAAACAGCCCGGTTCACTGGTCCAGTCTTCTCCCACAAGCCGCCAACTCCGTGCGAAAGAGAGAAACATAAAACACCAAACAAGCCCCCTGTGACTGTTTCCCCCAAAAAATCGTACACCAGATAAGCACAAAAAGGGCCCAAGTATGTTCTGCCTTGCCCCAAAAGAACAAAGGGAAGGTATTTAATGAACAATATACACACGTACATACACGCTTAGATCTCTTGAACATCCAGCCCCCATATCTCCCAGTGCTTCAAAACCTCCCAACCCACCCGGCGCACTTTTCGCCTCCAAAGCACTTTCTCTCCTCCGATTGAATACACCGCTGGCTCATGAATGCATTGGACTATCTTGGCCCTGGTATCTTCAGACAGCTTCGATCCCAACTCTTCCAACAGTCCAGCAGCGTCCGTTTGTTGGCTCTGAATGTGAGACGTGGAGTTTCTCGTTTGGCTGCAGTCTGGGGTAGCATATGTGGAGAATTCAGCCGGGCCTCTCGATGACTCGGGTCGGGAACATGGCGGCTGTTTTCGTTTTCCCAGAACGGTACTTGTACTGCTCGGACTGATTGCGGATGGGGTCCCGACACTTTGCTGCGCATTCCAGGTGCGTCTCATTTGGGCATTTGGTCTTTGTGGATCTTGAACTTGGCTGCTAGTGCTCTCTGCCTCGATGGGGGCGGCTCCTGGGGTTGCAATCAAACTAGGTAGGATGGCGTTCCCGGCATCGGTACCGTTTAAAGCCGACAAGCCTAAATCAAATACTTTTGTTCCTTCCGTCACAGGAATCGTGTAGAATTCGCCCAATTCCCAAGCTTTCCATCCCAGCCCTAAGACTTTGAGCTTGCTGTAAAGCTCCTTATCGGCAAGCCGCGCTCCCATGGCCTCATTGAAAATGCGATCATCGAGCTCCACAATCTCTGATAATGATTGGGTATCTAGAATTCCAGGAGCCAGTCCAGCAGTGGTCCGTGAAGCGCCGTTGGTGCCGCTATCCCTCCCTTGCGGCTTGGGCGGTGCGGATGTTTGAGCAGCGGGACCAGTAGGGATGAGTAAACGAATGGCGACGAGTTTCTTTAAAAATGGGATAAGGACGGCCATAGTTTCAAAGCTAGACATATCGGTGGCTAAAGCGAGTTGCTCCAAATTAGGACACGATCGAACCAATCGAGCTATCAATGGCCCAGGAAGAGTCCACCGCGAGGAAAGAAGAAGATGTCGAAGATTAGGCCCAATAATGGTAGAGATCGTATGAATATAACTATCACGGAGGGATATGTGGGATGCCAGATTAACTGGTGGGCTAGGAGGCGTTTGCGCCTGGGAGGTTGAGGCTACTCCTGGAACACCACCAGCGTTGTGATTTGTTGTGTGAGAAGGAGGACTCAAAGAAGCAGAAGATTGAGCTGAACCTGCTGGCCTTGGGCTGTTAACGGAATCGGATGCATCCCGGATGGGTGTGACAAAATATAGTCTTTCCAGGCTCACCAGGCTAGCGAGGAACTCACAGCCTTTTCTTTCCAGGCGATCGTTCCGCAGACTCTTGATGTTCCGACATAATCTGGGGGGAGGAGGCCAGCTATTCTCCACAAATGTCATCGCCGTCACGGATTCATCGTATACACCAGGACTGTTCAAGGTGGTGATCTCCTCAAGCACGCTGGGATCCATCGCCGCCTCAAAGTCATCGGTATGCAAGGCATAGAAATTCTGGAGAGCCACTTTCCTGAGGCGTAAAGGCGATTTTTCCGCGATGCACTTTCGAAAGTAATCATGCAACGTCACGCTGGGTTCCTGGGCTTCTTTCATCCGTGGCGACCAATGCATCTTCAGTTCCCGCAACTTCTTACTGTGTAGCAGTAGTGTCGATATATCATCCGGATAGCAAAGCGGATCTATATCCGTGATCTTGAGGGAGCGAAGGTGAGGCATCGGAGGGATCACGGTAGTGGGTCGAGGGTGCCGACTCGACGGGAATCGAACAGTCAAGGACTTCAATTTGGGCAACTGTGCAAGGCCAATATACGCCGTTTCCAGCATTTTCGTATTAAGCTCCCAACTAAAAGATCCTCCGTGGTCAGCAAAAAGAACCCAGTAACAACGCCGAGGGCGGACCGAGGAGGAAAGGGAAGCCCTATACCTGAATTTCTCCAGACTAGTCATCTTGTCTATCGCCGCTCGAACGACGATATTCAACATCATCGAGGAATCGGGGACTCTGCCCACTCTCGCGTGCTCATCTAGCCCGTCCTCCCTCCAGTCTCCCCGCAATGTGAACGAGCGAACCAACGGGGCCGAATTCCTGGTGACAATCGCATTCAGCCCCATAGAGAAGGGGCTCGCGCTCCCGCACCCCTCAGGCAGGTCATCGCGATAGCGAATCTTATCGTACGAGGTTAATGTAATATTCTTATAGAGTTGCGGCAGAGTCATATAATTCAGCACGCGACACGTCCGACACAACCGCGAAAGGTCACCGACATCGTCGAGCTACGAAAGCATAGAT
The DNA here is from genome assembly GCF_000003515.1 of Uncinocarpus reesii 1704. Taxonomy (NCBI): domain Eukaryota; kingdom Fungi; phylum Ascomycota; class Eurotiomycetes; order Onygenales; family Onygenaceae; genus Uncinocarpus; species Uncinocarpus reesii. The sequence goes on along the minus strand of NW_003052498.1, from coordinate 534,172 downwards.
AATAATGAAGCCGTTAGTCAAATGGAAACGGTAGGGGGAGGGGAAATCGTTGTTGTCTCACATATGACAGAACCAGTGCTATGAGGTTCAGTGGGAGGGTCATCAGCGACCGCGGCTCAGGCGCAGGATCATCGCGGACAGCCGCATTGAACATGTTCACGTTGACAGCTGCCATGGGCCATGGATCATTTATAACGTGATGGTGCTTCTCAGAATCGACTCTTTGCGAGGCTGGGGCTGAGGGACTAACTATGGAGAAGAGAAATGGTTGCGGCCTTGCTGAAGGGATGTGATTTTGGCTGAGGCTAACTGTTTGCGCCACCAGGTCATCCAAGCACTCGCGCCCTTGCAGAAAACGTTGTCCGACTTCGAGCATATGGCGTGCATCCTTATTCTATAGCTAAATACTCAAGATAGTTTATCTAAATTAAAAATACGTGGAATTTACATGGGAAATTCTGGTCGCCTTGGGTGGATATATGGTCATTTCATGCCTCAGCCTGAGGTTGCAGCAGACAGGAAATATACATAAAAAAAAATAAAAAAATGATGAAAAAAATGGCCTTTTAACACCCTGTGGGCTCCCAGCTTAGATCCAGTAACCAGGTCAAACTCCTTGCTAATATCGGCAACAACAACGGAAGAAAACCCCGTACACCTGGAAACCTCAGGTCACCCCATCAGTACCTCCAGAATCATCCCAGACACGACGATGTTGTGTTGATGGACTTCGTCGCTCTGGTACAGATATCCTTTGCCCCGTGTCGTCCAGGGTCAGCGGCGCGGAACCGGTGAGTGTCCGACCTGATGAGGATCGAGAGCTTGGGAATCGAGTCGTGCTCTCTATGCTTCTTTGTGCTCCGCCCGTGTCAGCTTCATAATCCGAGGAAAGCTGATTTAGTGGGTTTACGTCCTGTTGTTCGGAGGGTGTGGTCTGCGGTTGCTGGACACCTAGGCTAGTCGAGTTATGGTCATTCTGCAGAGCGGGAGAGAGATTATTCGGCTGGTTTCGAACGTATTCTTCAAAGGCGGAGGAATCCCAAGCTTTGGCTATTCTTGGCCGCGCAGGTATTACAACCACGGGAAGTGGTGTTCCCGTTGCGCCACGATCATTGCTGCCATCTCTCGATTGTTGCGATCCGGATCGGTGAACTGCACCGTGTGATGCGGTCCGCTCTCGGCGTGACCGCGCTGGAATGACTGTAACTGGTAGAACTGACTCCCTTCGCTGAACGTCTTCATCCCTGGCTCCCCAGTCGCGGTGCAAAAAGGACCTCCACGAGCTGCCGATATGACCTTTCAAGGTAGAGCCGGCCTGTGCCTCATCCTTGGAGCCTGCCGGTGTGGGATGGCGGATATTCCCTTCCTCCGCTTGCGCACTTGCAACTTCCTGGGGAGGTGAGCCGCGACGGCGTCTAAATGGGTTAAGTGTATGAAGCCAGTCGATTCCGTGTCTTATGCTGGGGATTGGGCTTGATATAGCGTGACCGCTCCTAGGGTCGCTGTCCCTGGTTCGAACCAGTTCAAACCCTTTCTCAGCCTCTTCATTCGCCATCATATCAGGCATTGATGGCGATAGGCTTCCGATGGAATGATGTCGTACGCGGTAGACTGTACTAGCTGTGTCCGCGCGGCTCACGGGCGTTATGGCCTGGGGCGGAGGGGTCGGATGCTCACTCTCAACGGACTCTGGTGTGTCCTCAGTTTTCGCCCTCTGTTGACGCTTTCGCCGGGGATGGGATCTGTGTTGATACCTAACACGGCTTCGTAGCGGCCGCGGCGTTAAGCCCATCATCTTTGTCCAGATGCTACCGCCGACGCCCTTTTTCCCACCGGTACCACCGCCATGACGATCATGTGGCGAGTCAACTTCCTCGGACGGAGTAGTCTCCAGCATTTCATCTCCATCAAATATCTCTCGACCCAAAATTCCGTCTTTCCTCTCTTCTCTTTCTAGAGCTTCGATCCGCTCCACCCATTCCCACACAACCACGCTAGCCGCGGCCGCTCCAACCCAACGGATATATTCTCCCCATCCCGCGACATCGGGTTTCGAAACGTCCAAAATAAAGAAGACAACGGGTATCAATACTGCAACCAATGACAACAACGCCACGAGACAGATATTCCGCATATTTACGTGGAAGAACGCAAATCGGTGTTTGGAAAGGGAATAAAAAATGACCCATGCGGCATATAGCAAACTCAGAGCCAATTCGAACAGGTAGTTCAGGGCAGGTATCGCGTCCACAATCTGCCTCGGCTGGACCAGCATGGTTGTCGCCTGGCGAATTGTATTGTTGAGGATACTGAAGATTGTATCAAGCATAATCATGGCAAACCCAACCCACTTGATGATAACCTTTTCTTTATGTCGTGGGAACAGACGAATCAGAGTCTGGACTTGTGCCAGCCATAGAAACGTGCTGGAAATAACGCGGATGGTGCGAATCTCCACGCCACTCACGACTTCATCTGTCAAGGCCATCGAGTCCATAAAACCCATGTCATACTGCCGCTTAGCTACTGCGAACGAATCTGCAGTTGCGATGGTGAGTGAAATGACGACCGTTAGAGCAGCGACCTTTTGCAGCCATGGGCGCCCGCCAACACCAATGACAGAGGAGCTGCCGTAAGAGCCACTTATCATTCCATGCCGGCTGAGAAATCCACCTCCACGTCCGCCAATAAAAAATGTCCGAGGGGTTATAAATAGCATTATAAGGAGTAGGTAGCTGATGACCGTTGCGGCTGCAACAGCATACATCTGAGGGAAGGTAGAGGCGTAGAACGGTTCATGCATATTAATTACCGTCGAGGGATCGACGGGTCGTGCATTGGGGTAATCCCTACAGAGAGGTTCAAAAATGGCATTTTGGGGCAGCGTCAGAGAATAAGTGTCGTTGAAGGTGATTTTTCCTGGAAGGGGGAGTCCAATGCGTTAGTAACCATTTCATAAACGCGTAATGCTCATCCAGATGCCTCTTTCGCGGGTCCCAGGAAAGATTTTTGAGCTCATACCTCCTTTCACCAAAGCAATGGGCAAACATCCTCTCGTCCTATTCTTGTGCAAGTGGTGGCCGTAATCCATGAACAGCCCAGGCATGACGTCGACTAGTCACAATGCCCTAGGTCGTGTAATTCGACTGCCATTCACTTCATCCCTCTTTAGACGAAAGTAAACTCAGATTAATCCACTGCATCCGCGACAAATTGGCCCGACGGATCCAATTCCACCACTTTTTTCTTCCCCCCTAGCAGCCTCCTAGACCGATAATCCTCCTCTGTATCAAGTGGCCCCGTCCAAGAGTTGCCGCAGAATATCCTCAATTCGCCACGCAAATCACACGCCGTTCTGCAAGGGATCGAAGGTGGGGGGCGACTCGACGCACAGCGCGAGAGGGAAAGCGTTAGGGGTGTTCGGTTGTCGAGAATCAAGGATCGAAAAAGGGCCGAGTATATCGACGAGAACGAAACGTGGCAGAGCCACCCCAAGAATCCGAACGAAGCGCTTGAACGGATGTCCCGTAGCACATAAAACGAGCAAATATTATATAACGCAGGCGTCAGCCCCCGGGGATAGGGGGGGGAGGGAAGAGAGTCGTTCAGGCGCGCAATGGCAAGATTTCGCAAACGGGATCCTGTCCTTTTCATAAAATCGCTCCAGATCCACCCGCTTTTCTTTCAGGCGGGGACGCGATGCTTCTCTGCCCTGTTCGACAGCGTAAAAAAAAAAAAGGGTTCACGGCAAGAAGCAGATCGCCAATCCGTTGCAGCACAACTCCGTTCTCCAGGCCTCGAGCGAGCCATCGAAAAGGCGGGCACGTCTTTGTGCCAAGCAAAAGCCAAGTTTGCTAAGGATTATGCACGTGACACAAGGGTGCCAAAACGCTTAGTCATCGGCCAATTAGACGGAATAAGCTTTTGGAGCCAAGACTTCTTGGGGCCCGTGGGGCTTGGCATCAGATCGAGTGGATGCCAGGAAGAAGGGGGATAACAAAGGAGATTATAGATGGGAGACGCGATGGAAGGGTGGAGTTGGCTTGGGGCTGACCTTGTCTGTATGGTCTTGTTCATACACATCCAGCTAAATGCATTGCAAGTAGGTGTCTACTGAGAAAAGGGTATGGAATTTGTCCTGGTGGTAATACAAGGCAAACCAAAATAGATTCAGGAATATCCACAGATGCAAGTATTAGCAGAACTCCTCAAAACTGTGCGCTGGCCAAATTCAAACGCCCATCCGTCATCCAGAAACACTCGGTTCGTTACATCTGATGGTTGCACATGTGCGCCTTTGTTGCCAGCAGCAATTATAATGTCTCTTCATATGAACGACACCCCTCCTCCCTTCCACTGCAAAAGTAAATTTTTGAACCGTTTTGAGAAAAAGAAACAGAATTCTGAATGGTTAAACTCTGTGCGCCGCACCCACTTCGCCTAATACGTCCTTCGTCATAGCTGTGCGACATCGGGTGCACGCGTCATGGGTAGCATGGTGCCCGCTACCGGTTCATTTAAATATCAAAAGGCTCGAATAAATAAAACAACACGAAGGAAATTGCCGCAGGCGTGGCATAAGTGGGTTCAATGGCCTGCTTTGGGCCGGGTATATAGTCTGTATCGCAAGTAAATAAAGCATTCATAATATCCTTTGACGCTTGCTGGATGTACGGAATTTAGAATTTACGCAAACTTCTATCGGGGTGGAGGACTAAACGTCATTTGTCCCGGGGTGGCATAGGCGGGGGGCGTGTATCCAGGAACACCGCCTGCAATTCGGGCAGCTTCTGCCCGATATTTGATTTCCCGCTCATCCTGGATCAGTGTGCAGCACGTACAGCACGACGCCCGGACACAATCGGTGGCAACGTCGCTCGAGATCCCGTACGCTCTCCTGACTCGGATGTGCTGGATCGTCGCTAATAGCCCTGCAGACAGTCGATTAGCAAAAGCCTAGAAGACCCTTTGAAGATTAGGAGGTGCAGGCCAGACATACATTGACATCCACAGAGCAGTGCCATCGCAGTGCACGGTGCATTGCAAGTCTCATAACCTAGCAAATTCGTCGGATCCTTTTGTTCGGATTTTCGAGACAGTCGATATTGGGTTCTTCCGTACAGAATGCATGGACACAACAGGCCGGTGCAGCAAACACCAGGATCTCTGCAATCGCATAAGCCATAGCTCCAGGTCCCTCCTTTAATTTCTTGTCTGGGGTGCACCACCTGGCCAGGCGCATGGTTTAGCTCGTGGGATGTGATCCTAGTTCCTAGCTGTGACTGGCCTCCAGAGAGAGAGCTCGGTTTGGGCGCAGATAATGAAGGCGGCGGTTGCAGTGGGTTGCTGTCTGGGGCGACTGTGTATTCCTTTGGTCGATGTGAGCGCACATCTGGGAACTGCTTAGGCGGAAGCGAGCCTGGAGGCGCCGGAGGAGGGCTCTGATACCGAATCGGTTGCGTTTGCTGTTGGGGAAACGCTGGCCGGTCGGCGTATGGTGCGTACTGCGCCGGATGTTCCGATAGAGGCGGCGGAGGGGATGCTATATGGGGTTGGCGGTAAGGGGACGGTGTCTGCGTCGGAGCGTTGTTAACATTGTATGAGAATGGCGGGGGACTTCGGGGCCCTGGTGACGATACTGAGTCGTCCAGTGCCGATGCCTTGGTAGCCTCCTCAGGCTTTTCATTGTTGCGAGGCGGGAAGGTGGGAGCCTGGTACTCGGACGGGGTAGGGAGATATGAATATCGCTTGTGTCGTGCAGCATTTGAGTTCACCGGCTGAAGGTGTAGCTGCGGGTTCGACATTGTCGAAGAGAGGTTTGCGACGGCACCATAAGCTGTTTGGGATCTAGTAAAGATTTAGTTGTCTTGAGCCAGCAATCAAGGCCATTTCAGCTGTCGACGGCTCTGGGGACGGTTGCTTCGTTTTGCTTTTGCGGTGGTTGGGTAACGAGCGAGGCGCAAGGACCCTTTCGAATCTGCAGAGAGAAAAGGAAGCAGAAAGCCATCAGCGATGTGATCCAACGCGACACAAATCGCATGAAGACAACGAGCGACTGGAAACCTTCTGCTCCGGCTGTGCCCCCAAGAGAACCAGAGGATGCGTCTTGGCCGCATCCCGCTAGTATCGGGCTGTAAAACCTAGATTATATAAATAAAACAGCAGAGAAGCCGGAAACAGATCACTTCATATTTGCGGCTAGCTTCGACAAGCCATGCTTGCGGTGTTTTGTTGCAATTTGATGCGTCCTGCCACTGCGCAGACACCAGGTGAAATAAGACTCTCATGATTCATCGCAGGCTGTCGTTCTGCGCTGCTGTCTGTTGACTCTCACCAGGGGACAAACACACCAAACAGCACAAACGCGGCAAACCCGCCGAGAGGGTAAATTACCGCGTCTATTCGTGACGTCCGTATTACACAGAGCCAAGCCACCAATCACGGGCCCGCGCCCGCCTACCCTCAAGGATGGGCCCCGCCGTCAACGCCAAAAATAATGAGCACAGCCAGGCTCCGTTGGATGCAACCAGGGAACAATCAAGATACGCAGGCCGATAGCGTCAAATAGCGTCGGGGACTTCGCACTCCGGACAGGGGCACGATACAGCGGAAGCCCGATCGATCGAGGGCAGGTTGGATCACGAATCAGCAGGGCATTTTGGAGCGTTGAGGCCTCTGGTTGGACAAAGAGATCCTCAAGCGGCCATGTCTCTGACCACTCAGCCCGCGAGCCAATTCACGATGCTCGCAGATGCTTGCTCCCTCCTCCCCTCTCTCGAGTTCCCAGCCTGCTGGTCAATCGCGCAGGAACGGACATTCGACAAGCCATCCCTGCAGACCCTGGTCGCGGCTTACAAGGAGATTTGTCACTTGCAGGCCTCGCCCGCTGCTTTTCTCTGCGCGGATCGTCGATGTATGCAGATTACTCCGTCGACATGGGGACGTGCAGCAGAATGATTCCAATGTCACAGACAAGGCCGTGTTGTCGAGTGAGGCATACCCTGCCTCGCAACTTGTGTTTACTTTGACGCAGACTGTTACTTTTTAGAACCAGGTGAATGGGATATACGATCACATCTCAGGTCACTAGACGAAAATTGTGTATTCCGATACTCCGTACGTCAACTATAATAATACCGCTTTGTGGAGGATCGACTACCAGCAATCCCGACCCATTTTTCAGATTGTGACGAGCATGCATGGTCTGCTAGGCGGGCGGCTAACGGCATCCCGAATCAAGGCAAACCAGCCACAGACGTGTGCACAAACCCAATATGGCCCAAATTTGAGCTGCCTATGAGTTATTGCCCAAAATCCGCAGAAGCTGGGTATATTCCCTGCTCATCCAATCCAGATATTGCTTCCACGCATGATGCTCACTCGACGTCTCTGCTGCGGGGAATGCCTTTTGAAGCTCGCGACTGATTCTCAGCACCCCCAATGACGCTTCTTGCGCCTTTTCCAGTTCTTGCTTTACAGCCGACTCCTTGAGCTTCGTCGATAAAATGGCCCGGAATGGATCCACGAGCGAATCGAGTCGGCTTTCCGTTTGCTTTGGCGCAAGTGTGATCAACTTGGAGATCATCAAATTGCACAGCGTGCGAATGTCCTGTTCATCCCTAATCCCGGCCAAGATTCGGTCATATATCTCCGCAATATCAAGAATGGAGCACGCCATATCAACGCAAGTATACAGCGTTTCGTATGCGCTCTGTTAAAACTTCAACTCAGCATCGAATCTCGCTAAAATGCGTCAAGAGAAACCCAGAAAGTCGCTTACCTTTCGGAGCTCCAACCCGTCATCCACCTTGTGTTTAAATGGCCCCATCTGCACTTCTCGTACCAACTCTGGTTTGATATAAGTGTCTTTCATAACCACTGGAAGCAGTTGGTTCAAGTGCGGGAGAACGAGGTCTGGTTTATTATGGATTGCCGAATTGACAGTAGTCAATGCAAGCCTGTGGTTACCCAGATCGGTGTCACTAAGCATCTTGGCTAGAATTGGGATGATAAGAGGGCGCAGAACGTCATTGTAGACGCTGCCAGAGTCGGCAAGCGTGTAGCGGAATGCCGAGATGATGGTTCCCCTTGTGGCAGCGGTATCGCGGTCGAGATATTCCTAAATAGAATGAGTCAATGTCATCGGCATATTTCCCTCTGCTGTAGCGGCTTGCGTACCTGAAGAAGTGGTATATAAGAGCTGGGTTCAATCAAAGCAAGTCGTCCGATACATTCCGCGCCCACGACGCGATTATCTTCGTCATCAGAGGCATTGAGGAGAATTTCCCATAGCCTCGTAGCAAAAGGTGCAACGTCCGTACGAACGTTCTCTGGATGCTGGAGTATTTCTCTCAGCGAATGCAGTAATAAGTACTTTGACGAATGATCTTTCTCTAGCTCCGCAAGGATAACGGGTAAATATGCTTCGATATTGCTTGCACCCACACTGCCAAGTGCAACAGCGGCCGAGAATCGGACTTTGTCTGATTTGCAGTCAAAGTGGGACATAAAAAGGTCGGGCGTCAGCGACGATTTCGATCCTAGACAAAGGCCAATTTCGCCGAGGACCGCAAGCGCAAGACATTTGCGCTGGGCATCTTCTTGCGACTGAAGCTCGTTCAAAAAGTCTTGTGTCTTGACTCCTATTTGCGGCCCTCCATATACGACCAATGTTCCGATTGACCGGCCAACTATTGAAGGGTCGCCGTTGACGCCAACGTTTTGTAATAAAGCTTTCATGAGCAGAGCTCCCGCGCCCTGTTCTCCGATGACGCGAATGAGGTGAAGATACACCTTCAGTGCCACGCCACTCGGAGACGCTTGGATAACAGAACACAGTGCTTGGATCATATTGGCATCTACCAGCTGAGCTCCATGGCCAGGAATGATGTGCGAAAGAATGACAAGAGCAGGAGTTAGGAGGTGGAGGTCGCTAGCAGTGAGAAGCGGAAGGAAACTGCTGGTTAGGATTTGAACCGTGTTTTGGTCGTAGTGTTGTCGGCAATATCGATTTATAGCTAACCCCTTCAATGCTCCAATAGACGCATCCCTCAAGGCACGGTCAGCCTTTCGTAATTGTGCTGCGAGTTCTAATGTGACATCGGCCAGCCATGCTGGAGTGACGTCCGAATCACTGCATGCAAGCACGGCAACGTCGTGAACAGCACGAGCAGCCGCAACCCTGGTCGTCTCGTTCTTTAAACGGTCAACAAGGGTTGACATTCCTTTCGCTCTCTCAGCAGGTGGAACAAATTTGGCCCCCTTCGGCCCGGACGTCCGTGCTAGAAGGACGCCAAGGACATGAAGTGCTCGCTGGCGGACTTCTAGATCTGCACTATTATCCATTATTTTACCGATTACCACATCGTACAATTTTCCCAGCTGCAATTTGAAATCCTGACCCTCCGGTGAAACTCGAGGAGGGGTCATTGCTTTGACGATTTCTTCAATGGTACCGAGAGCTTCGCTCGCGACTTTGTAGTTTCGCTCCTGAACCGCTGCCAAAACTCCTGGGATCAACGCAATCAAAAACGGTAAAAGTGCATTTGAAGTATGTGTCTGGGCAATAGCCGCTACCAGACCAAGGGTATCAATCTGCAGATTCCCGGCAGTAACGGACGTTGTGCCAGCGGACACAGAAACACCCCCAGACATAGTTGAGCTTTTCAGAGCGTCCGCGACAGGGTCCTCTATGCGCTGAAGGAAATCAACAAGGCCGCCGTAACGCACCAGCGCTAAGGATCTCATTAAGTTGATCGCGGCTTGTTTCAATGGTATCGACGCATGTTTCCATAGTTTAACCAGGCCTTGAACAATCCCCGGCGTCAACCTAACGATTTCGCCAATGGGTCCGGTCTGTGGAGTCGGGGGAGTGATTGCAGGCGAGTCCAGGGCTGCAAAGGCCTGAGCCTCACATTCATAGCCGAGAAGACCTACGTCACTATCCTGACGCCTCCTTTTGCGAGAATTCCGACCATGAGATTCGGGTATCAAAGGCGCACCACCAATACTTGCAGATATTTCAGTAGCTTTTTTGACTAAGCCTGTCATCGTAGAGACGACTTCTAGCTTAACACTTTCTTCCCTTTCTTTCGTAAACCTTGCAAGAAGGGCCGGCGCGATTTTCTGATATATGGTGTCCTCGTCTACTGGCCGTGTCGAACTACGACCTTGGGTCGAAATGATAGCGAGTAGCAACTTGGCGGAGCAGCGGCGGACTTTCCAGCTTTGATCATCAATATCGCTGTAGCCTTCTTCTTCCTCAAAATCTTCGTATGCTTCATTATCTTCGTCTGGTTCTTCGGTAGCACCATCGTCGCTTCCTTCGTCTTGCGTCCCACCCATCTCCTCGTCCTCGAATTCCGCGACATTCGGGTCATACTTGAGACATCGCAAAGCAGCATCAATTGAATCCATCAAATAAGGTTGCATGTCATTGGTGCAATAGCTAACAAGGGTTTCGAGGGCTACCAGTGCGGTTTCACGTAATTCGTCCTCCTTAGGATCGTGTTCCTCGGTATCAGACTGGTCATCTTCCATCTCGTTCAATTCCCGCTCACTAACTGCAGAAAATATAAACGGCGCTAGCGTTTTCATGTATGGACCAAATTTTGCAGGAATTGACATTCCTAGGGTAGCAATAGTCGCAATGAGGTGTCGACGTTTGGTTATTGTAGAATGAAAAGACCGGAAGCTTTCTATAAGCATAGAAACAATTTGGCTTAGCTGATCGTCCGAAAAGTACCCAGCGAGTGCTGAAATAGCGGAAAACGCTCTTTTTGTGGCCACAGTTCCCGCATGTTCGTTCTCAATCACGCCAAGCACCACGCCTTGTAGTTCTCCTAATTCGGACTCGGACAGCAACGGCCCATATGAATTTACTACGTCGACAAGAACGTCAAGAGTGTCGCTGTTATATCCCTTTGCTGCATGGCTCGTTATCAGCGGCTTTGCACCCTTGGAACCTACTAAACGAGGGATTAATACGGAAGATATCACGTTATAGCACGTTTGGATGTCGGAGGAGACTGCTACGCCAACGGTCGGATGTGGAAGCGCGGCTATGATGGTTTTAAGTGCCGTGTTTGGGACCGATGTATCGATGGACTCTGATTCCGTCAATTCGCAGAGCTTCTGGAATAAGTAACCCAAAACAGGATCTGGAACGCGACGAGCCAAGGGTGAAAAGCTATGAAACCACAACAATAAGCGTTAGTAAGTTTGGGAAACAGCCATAGAAGAGGTCACATACCACTTCAAAGCTTGGTTCTGTACCTCTCCGTGCTGGTCCTCCAGTGCTTTCAAAAGTCCCTCCGTTAGCCTCCCGAGAAGATGAGGCTCTTGAGGAAGGAAGGCTGAGCCGTGGCTTTCGAGAACGCCATGAAGGTCATTTAGGGACATATATCGAAGATCTGGATCGGGGTCTGTAAATTTTGGGAGCAGGGCGCCCAGACTGTATGTTATGGACCTCCGTTCCATTCTGCTTTGGGTTGGAGCTCGAGTGGGGTTGAAGGGAAGGGCCGCCGGAAGCGTAGGATTGCGGGTACAAGTGTTAATATTCTAATATCTGATCAGGTCATAAAGTCATCTAGCTGCAATATGTGAGTGGTTTGTTGCAAAGCAAGGTGACGATGTTGGTTCGTGGGCCTCTTGCATTTATATCAAGGTGGGATGGCTCGAACTATGACATCGCGCTGTCGGGGGAAGTTCCATTAGCACTGCTTCCAGCTCAACTCAACTGTCGGCACTCAACACGGAGGTCAAAGGTAACTAGGCAAAGCAAACAACTTCTTCTTTGCCTTATGCTCTTCGAAACTGGAAAGCGAATTCCTCGTCTTTGCTGCCTCCCCCAGGCTCCCAGGCGGAGAGGGAACGGTCTACATCACGTAAGCACGGCAACTCAGCTTACATAAGATTTTGCTGAATGCACGATAAACAAACAGGTATCTCGCCATTTCCAACCTCTAAATCCCGACCTCACCGTACTCAATTCCAGTCGATTGCGGATAATTCTGCTGCACCTCTCCCTCCTTTGTCCCTTTCCCCGCTCGAACAACTATCACAATGGTCCTCCCACGCTCCACCGCCGCCTTTCGCACATTCTTCTCTGCGCAATCGACGAGAGCAGCCTCCCGCACTGCTCGGTCCTCCCGGGCCTGGCAGCAGGCTAGCTGGCGAAACTATGCCACGGAGGGCGCCGCAGCGCATAAGTCCAGTAGTGATATGCCATGGTAAAGCCACCTTTCTCAAAGGAAATCTTCAATTCATTCAATTCAAGATTTGTACCCATTAGCCCAATATTCCTTCTCCGCTTTTGCCAGGACGGAGAAACTTCTTAGTTCTGAGCGATTGAGCTAGAAAACTATGCTAATCTTTTCAAATGAACTGAAACAGGCTTATTGGTTCAGTTGTAGTAACTGTGCCATGCGCGTATTTCCTCTATAAATCCGGTCCTTCCAATGAAGGCCACGGCCACGGCCCGTCCGGTCATGCTGAACACGTTTCGGGACAACCCCATGTCGAGTCGCATGCTGCCAAGCCTGAAGAAGAGGAGAAGCTTGGAAAGGCCGAGCTTCTAGAGGAGCAAGCGCAGGAGCAGGAGACTCCCCACGTTCCAGTTTCTGAAGAAGAAAAGGCTGCTCCGGTCGCAGCTGACGAGGTGCGTGAACTACTATCCCTTGTTTGGATTCCCGTTCAATAACATCCTATCAATTTCTACATTTTTTTGGTGTTGTGACTCCCATTGCGTTTTTTTCAACCCATAACCCACGCCGTAAATCCCACTGAATCTAACACTTTGACAGGCCCGCAATATCAAGGAACCTGGATCATACGCCTCCATGTCCGGAAAGCAAGCGGGCCTTACGGGCGGTGACACGCACCATCCTATACTCAAGGAAGAAGAATTGGCAGAGGGTAACGTCGAGTCGGCCCGTGCAAAGGGGACCGTCTCAAGCGATAGCGCGCAACACACCAAATCCGAAAGCGAGGCTAAGGCCGACTAGACGAAAAACGGCCCCCGAAATCGTTAGCGGGCAAAGGGAACAACATCGAGCTGTAGCCGATCCATGGAATGCCCAGCCAAGTATTTGGGAATGCAGATATGATACGGCGAGCTGACCGTTGTCCCATGCCTGATTTGGGCAAAAGCTTGGTTTGCAACAAACCAAAGCTGGGATAGAATGAGAGTGCGCATACTGTACAGATAATTGTGTAATTCAAAAATCCAGCAGTTTTGGTGATTTCTAGTTGTCACCTTGTGTTCCAACATCTCATTAGGGATTATATTAGTAGGTACAGGCAAGAGCAATGTATCCAAAAGCAACAGAACATTCGTAAGAAAGTAGTAAAGAGCTATAATGCAAAAGGGGTTGCTAGTATCGTCTGGGAAGAGTGGAAACCAGAAATGTTGATTAAGGTAAGGAGTCAGACCAGGTTCCTCTTGCATTATCTTCAGAACAAATAAAATAATGCCGCAGCGCCTGATATAAACCAAATGCCAACTTGGAAGCTGGAACAAAGATCTACATTTCAGGAACGATCCCGAAAATAAGAAAAGAAAGAAATAGAAAAGAGAAGAGAAGAGGGAGACATGCCCTAGTAAAAATAAGAATCCATGGAGCATGGCTTAATTAGAAACCAGAAGATACCTGTAGACATGGAACTGCAAACCAGAATCCAATGTCAGGTGTAAGTGAGAAGTCTCAACTCGGGGTTTTATGCAGTTATCGAAAAAGAATTAAAAAATTTGTACAGATGAACCCCAGTTTAACCAGAACGCCAAAGCTAAGCCCAATAGCACATCAAGTAATGAACGATAAGCCACCAGTGATTTGTAGAAATTGGACATGGCAAAAAGCACCGGGCTTTCAATGGTACTTTGATCGTGTTCCCGACATCAAATCCGGCACTTGCGTCAATACTGTATCCAAATACGCAGTTGGTATATGTGGTGACAGCTTCAAGACCATGGCCACTGGAATTCATTCAAGATCATTTCACCTTATTGCCGTTCATTGCAGCCGTCGTGGTCTCCACATGAGATTTCATCATAGCACCATTAGCTCGGCTCGTGATAGAGTTGTTCGGGACTTCGTTTTCCTTGTCGGGGTTTCTTCTTCTGGCCGTTGCCGGATTATTCCCATTTAACACAATGGTTGGGACGCTCGTCGAATTCTGAGATTCGTTGAGTACGGGAATATCATCAACCTCATCGTCTTCTTCATTGTCGCTTCTTTCGTCCTGTTTTATATTGTTGAAAACGTAGTTCTTGGCGATTCGAAGGATGAAGAAGAGCCAAATCAGATTGATCGCCTGGAGTGCGCTCAAAAGGGAGAACGTAATATACTGGCTAATCCAGCATTTGTATTGTTGCGTGTCCCAGTTAAGTTCAAAGGGCCCAACGGTACGGAACTCGGTCAAAACAGCCCAGATTATGCGGAGGTTTAGGTAATGCCGCATGTAAATCCAAACGAAAACGAAAAGTGCGAAGTACGGGCCCATGAACGAAGAATCCAGGTAATTCAAAGTCTTCGAAGTCTAGATGTGCAAGTCAGTCTGCAAAGTTCTCCGAAACCTCAAAAGGCGCGGGGAGAAGGTTAAACCCACTGCGAGGAAAAAGTCCGATATGTCATGAGTGATATACACCGCAAGGCCAATGTAGGTGAAGTGGAAGCGATAACTGAGCCCAATCAATGCCAATGTGACTATATGATGCCCCACAAGCTCCTTGAAGTCCTTCCTTGGCTTCTCCAACAGCAACAGCAAGACAATGGCCTGCTGCGCCCAGTAGCTCGCTTGTATCAGGTAATAGGCCTTGAAATCCGCCGTATGCGTCTTATGTGGAAATCCTTCAAACATGGGTGTTGTGTTAAAGTACCAAATTTTGGTGCGGCTCATAACGTATAGTCCATAAGGCCCAAAGACGCTAAAGTAGATAGCTGTGTAGAATTGTTCCAAGAACCGCGCAGTCTTGGCCTTTCCCTTTATTCCCCATCGACGTGCCAAGGGTTTAATCATGCATTGCATCAAGAATTCACGCGTGAAGGAAAGGACTATGATGTAGAAGCCGAAAAACGCTAAGTCCGCTGGGCCCTTCCCATACATCACAGGGCCACCGGGAGTCTCGGGCGGAAGCGCATAAGAGAGGAAAAGGAGCTTGTGGATTGGATTAGACTCGTTCGGGTTCACCAGATATGCTGAGAGTATAATTGTCAATAGGATGAGAGGTAGTAGCCATGTGTGCCTAAGGCAAGTATTTTTGAGCTGGCGAAACACAGATCTCGCACGCCGTCGTTTCGAGTGAGTGTGTACGGTCTTTTCAGAGGGCGATCGAAGAGAGCGGCTCTATCAACTGAAATCAGCAATATTATACCTGGGAGCAAGAGCAGATTTCTCCCACCTTGTGGGACTTGGGAGATTCTGAAGTAGCGGTAGCCATTGTGAAAACGAGCCGGAAGGCCGAGGGTTCAGTCTCTTTTCAGACGCACTTTGTTGCTTTTAGATTTCTAACATGCAACAGCCTGGGAGAAGAAGATCCTGTGAGTTGGTGCTAAAGCTGAAATTCAGAAGCAAACGAGCTGGGCTTACGCGAGGACCACACCTCACACTTGGCTCCGCCTTCCCGAGATTTCCTATCGAGTCGGGGAAATGACGGTTGTGAAGCAAAACGAGGGTAAAGAGCGCAAAGTCACTCGCAAATCTATTATTCCCTTATCGCCAAACCTCTCGTGGAGCCACCAGGCGTTCAGATTTGCGCTGCAGTACAGACGAGTTGCTGAGATTCAAATCGCGGTTTGGGCCCTTTTTTTTCCATCAGGGGGTGTTTGCTCTGTTTGGCTTGGCTCGGGCGGTCGGATCTTGATTCTTCCAGCCGTTCCGATTGGTCGGAGCAGTATCCGCACGTGATGAGTGACGTCGGGGTGCCAAGCAAGGGAAATCAAGGGTTTCGTTTGTTTTGTTTGTTTCATTTGTTTCGTTTGAACCTGTGAGAAGTTGATACACCCACGAAACAAAACAGAAGTTGAAGAGCCCCGGAAACAGTTGAAATGATGCAGAGCCCCTGGTATATTGTGATTCGAGATCTGGATTTGGCCGTAACCGTTGCAATGGACGCCGGTTTTCTCGTCCTGGGTATCCTTGAGAATGCTGACTTCCGGCTCAAGAAGAACGATGACGGTCGAGGACGTGGATGCCAATGAAACTGGATGCCGAACTCGCGTGGAGACAATACCAAAGCTCAACGTGCACGGGTCTGTTGGCGAGACTTCCTTAACATGTTATCTGGAGTAGCTTTGCATAGAGATGACCGTAAGATATTGTCCGTTCGAAGCAGTGTTTTCTAATTCTTTGTATCAGGGCGGCTGTAAAACAATTGTACCCTGCTGCTCGTTGTATTTTATCTGTGGCACAGGCGGCAAGCAACTCGTTTCCTTCACCAGTTGCTTGACCGGCAGCGTGGCGGCAGAGAAGAAAGAGAAACCAAGCGCTTATAGCGCACCAGAAATCTCGGGGGATGCGAAAATTCGAACCGTGACTGCTAGCAGTACTCGCGTCTTCCCTGATGCACAAGTATCAGGTACTCAATTCTCGCTTTACTACATATCATGTGTTGAGTTAACCAGTTTGCCAACGGTGAAGAGATGCAACTTAGAAGCTTACCCCGAGAGACATGGACTCTTGCTGTTGGACCCTCCATGTCCGGCGTAATAAATTAATATATTAACCCTCTCCGTCTTAGTGAGAAAGTGCGGGTGAATATCGTCTAAAAGCCCGTCATTGGGCCACACGAGCATTGAAACACGTCATGCAAGCGTCCAACTTCATGTTTGCAATCTAGATCGAGATGGTCATTGTCCCAAATGAAAAGCATCACGGTCATAGAATCTTATTGAGAGGCGTAAGGTGTCTCTGGATAGAAGCTACCCAACGCTCGCTCCAACCTAGCTCGGGATTTTGTTGGGCGGGGAATAAAATGTAGCAGGATGGTTTGACGACGTTTTCACTGAAGGTGAGAGAACAGTGTGAGTACTGTCAGCGAAAAATGTGCTTTAAGAATACGAAAATCACATCTCCATCTGCGTCAACGTACAAGGGCGCCGAGTGGACAAGTGATGCAGTTAACTAGCTAGTGAACTAACCAACTAGGAAGAACCGTTGTTGTTGGAAAATAGCAGCTCGCGGCCTAGCATAGGGGCTGCACTTTAATGGTATAAATATAATTCAACTATATACCAACTGTTCCTGTTAACGTGCCCAGGCTTTCCTATCCAAGGTAGATTTCACTATATAGAGTTAAACGGTAGGGCTCCTACTGCATGACCGGCAATTCTGCCATGTGCAGTTTAGCAGTTCCATATGGGACCAGCTCAACCGTAAAAGGTTCACCAACGCACTCTCTGTCTGACCCACGAGGAGGATTTGGCGCATGGCCACGAGGCTCCGTCAGCTCCCACTTAATCTGGCAGACCCTGGCTGCTATAGTCGTGACTGAATTCCCCTCGCCCCAGACGGGCTTTGGCAGTGGAGCATGCGGGTCGGACAGGCCTTTGAAGCGGAGGCTCGATGGATCGATCGCCAAGTTCCATTTCTTCCTTGGAGTCATTGTATACTCCCTTGCTAGCGGGGGTGCGTTTGGATAGGTTGACTGCGTGTATGTCACTTCCGGGTTCAGCGGGACCGCATACAGGAGGGCGCCGTGGTAGATTGAAACGGTGTTGTTCGCCCGGGGAACAACTCGGATCTCTGTGTCTAGCGAGTACATCACAACGTGCTTTCCAGTACTCAGGCGCAGTCCTTGCATGCCGTCGTTGGTATTTGGTGATAATGGGTGCCGTGGTCCGCCGTCAACAGAGATCCAGGAACGGTCCGTGTTCGCCCATTTCGGCACCCGAACATGGAAAACAAAATCTCCCTCGGCCTCGATGCTATACCAAAACACCTTTCCAAACGGATACCCCGTATCGCACGTTATTTTGACCCTAGAGCCGGATTTGGTCGTGGTTTGTACCGATCCCGGCCCCAACAACGCATGTGCAATACCATCTGCGCCCAGGCGGACAAACATGTTGGAGATGAATTTTGGAAACCCTTGCGGGTGATTAACGGTGCAACAAGGGTAGTTCGGCTCCAAGCCAAATGTCTGAGCGTTACCGCCAACATTGAACCACGGACTGCGCCGGACAACATGCGATATCGGTTGGTTGGTCTGGGCGATGTACTGATGCGCCCACCAATCGGTTGTAAACCGGTGGCCGGAAGCGCATTGTAGGCAGTCAATTCGCATCGATC
>NW_003052498.1:457389-515447 GCF_000003515.1 Uncinocarpus reesii 1704 | reverse complement strand
TGTCGGCAGCACGAGACCGGCCCCATTGCTCGTTGAATCCATCTCCCGGATGCGCAACCAGCCCCTGCAAGTTTTTAGAAAGCATAGAATGCATCACACCCACAAACCTGTGCATCGCATCCATAATCTGCCCGGCCGCCCTGCTCCCGGCCTCCGCCTCCGCCATCTGCATCAAACCCATGACAAGCGGAGTCCGACCCCAAAAATTCCGCTCCGGCATCCTCGTCTCCGGCCCCAGCCATCCATCATCCTGCTGGTGCGCAAGCACATATCCGGCAATCGCCTTGACCTTGCCCAGCAAGATCTCATCGCCCGTTTCGTACGCAAGCGGCACCACGCCGTTGAACCAGTATGGTAGCGCCTCGTTCAAATCGCTGTAGTCATGGCTGCCGCCAAGCCAGCGGCTGTCACGGACAACCTGATAGAAATCAGATTCGTGGCCCGCCAGGCCGCTGGCCATGGATTGCACCTCTGCCAGCAGCCAGCCACGGGGTTTGATGGAGCCCAGCGGCAGGGGCTCGAACTTTAGCGGTATGAGCCCCTTGGGCGGCGCAACTGGACTGAGAGTCAGCTACCTGCGGATAGAAGAATCAAAGAACCCGAGAGAGTCTGGTGCGCGTACTTGGTTTCTGGCCGCCGTCGTGCTCAGCCATGATCGGTTGCTCATCAAATGGCTTCTGAGAAGCATATCCGTCATTTCCAAGCAAGCTGGTTCGGAACTGCACGGTCACTCCGGTGAAGCGGAACCAAGCAATGGCCAGTAAAAGGAAAACAACCAAGTATTTCCACCGTGGCGGATGTGTAGCTTGATCCATTGCTCAATCCGACAGAGCTGCACTTGGTGAAAGGCGGCCTGTGCAGGAGGAGGGCTCTGGCATCTGGTTCACTCTTTGGATAGACCCCTCGTGACCGCTCTATGGCTGTAAGTTCGTCAATATGTCGTGGAACAGACAAGAAGTTGGCTGTTGCATCGGTGCATCCGGACATGTGATGATAATTGATTGCAATCAATAGTTGCTAGTAGTTAACTCTGGGATGGTGACTTGGGATGTGCCAACTGAGCTTTCTGACCAAAGGATAGGACAAGAGTTTTGGAGCAAACCCTGCACAGAGTAAGGCATTTCAATGCTAAACAGCCATTGAATTAAATATACAATTTGATCTCAATCCCAGCATCTGATTCAAAAACATCGAGAATTTTCCTCTGCTCTAAAAACCCCTCAGAATTTCAAACGAAATCGTATACATTACTGAGCATTTCAGCCTAATGAATCGAATTCCAGGTGATTAATCGCTTGAACCTATGGCCCATCCACGGAGTATAACTTGCTGCAAATACAGATATAGATTATCAAGGTGAACCCAACACCAACCACGACCCAACCTATCTGAACGCCCCAATTGCTAAACTACATCCTCCCCAAAGCAGTGTTGTCCTACAGTGATAGATTAAGCAAACCCAGACCCAATTATTCCTCCTTAGGAAAGGCCTGCGCGGTCTCTGCAGCGTCCAACGGATTACGTTGCAATTTTTCGTCTTCCTTGACGCCAGTCTGCTCCAAGAGAGCAGCCTTCCCGTAGGAAACCTTTGTCTGCCAGGCTGGAGTGCCGAGGTACTTCCATTTTCCTTTGGTGAAGATGTCCTCGACTTCCTCCAGGGTTTTACCCGCCGTTTCGGGGAACATGAAGAAAACGTGAATGAACATGGCAACGCAAAAGACGCCAAAAAGAATATAGGTTCGCCATTGGATGTTGACGAAAGCGGGGGGCACAAAGTAGCCGAGAGCAAAGTTGAACGCCCAGTTCGCAGAAGTGCAGAGGGCGACGGCCTTGCCGCGAACGCGCAATGGGAAAAGCTCAGGCGGGTAAATCCATGACACAGGGCCCCAAGTGGGTGCAAAAGAGGCGACAAAGAGGTAGGAGCCAGCGATGATAACTTTGCTGGGAGGCCCAAAGATTTGCCAGGAGACGGCTTCGACTCCATCTACACCGCCAGGAGGAGCAGGCGCTCCATAGCTAGCGAGCATTCCGGCATTGAGGAAGAGGAATGTCGCCATGCAAGCCGCGCCAACCAACAAAGGTATGCGGCGGCCCCAACGATCCACAAAGAGCAGTGCAGGAACGGTCATTACGACGTTGATGACGTACTGAATGCTGCTCGAGACCAACAGGGTATTGCCCTTGAGTCCAGCCATGGCAAAAACATAACTGTGGTGCCTGTTAGCTTTCTATCGACATCCTAGAGAGGTTCTACTCACGTAATGTAATACATCATGACATTCATGCCTGTCATCTGACTCCAAATTTGAGTGAAAACGCCAACATGAGTGCGGTTAATCATGTTTGGTTTCAAGAGCTCCAGGTAAGTGACATCAGCATTCTGGCGTTCGAATTCACACATTTCTCGAATTTCCTGGTATTCGCGCGCAACAAACGGCGAATTAGGGTCACCTTTGCCGTGCACTCTGACGAGGACCGCCCGGCAAGCGTCCCATCGTTCTTTGCGAGCCAGCCAGCGGGGAGACTCTGGTAGTGGAAACAATAGGATGATTAATAGGAAGGCGGGGAGCATCTGGAGGCCCCAGGGAACACGAAAAGCAGCGGGTCCTTTGATAAAGCTACAGCCGTAGGATATACTGCATTATTCTTAGAACAGCGGTTCTCATCTGCAAAAGCTTCCGATATTAAACTTACTAGAACATGATCATGATACCCCAGGTGATGGCCCATTGCTGGCTGCCGACAAGCCGGCCGCGCTTGGACGGTGGTGCAATCTCAGAGATATAGACGGGGACCTGCGCTGAGCAGATACCAACGCTGAATCCGTTGATAACGCGCCCAACGATCAACATGGTAATGTTTTGGGATGCGCAAATGACGATGGAGCCGATAACCCTAGTGTCGTTAGGAAGCCGAGGTGCTCTTGACTCGGCTGCAAACTCACCAGATGCAAGCGCCAACCATGATAGACATCTTGCGACCAACCAGATCGGAGATAAATCCAGAAACAACGGCACCCAACCATGAGCCGCCAGCCATGGAGGCGGTGATGCCTCCCTGCACATCGGGCTTCGGCCCACCGCATTTCTTCCCAGGCACTTTCGGGTATTGATCGAAGTAGCAAAGATACTGTTCTGTTCCAATGATGGGCGGACATGGACGAGATATCAAAGCCGAACAGTCCGCCACCAATGATCGCCACGGCGGCGATGTAGTAAATGTTGTCGGATAACATCTTTGTTGCGCCGTTCTCACAGCTCGAATAGGAGTACAATATACTCGTGATGTTCTCCTATATCGGGATGGGATAAAAAGACAAGGGGGGTATCCGGGAAGGAAGCATCCGACAGCAACAAGGGAAAAGCAGAAGCAAAGCAAGCCAAGATGGAAAACGGCCTGACAGGAGATCTGACGGTTATATAGCCAGCGCCGGCCGGCCGTGGGAATAACGGGATCTATGACGATCTCTTCCCACCCCAACGCTCCATTTACCACTGAAGTGGTTAGGTTACCACCCCGCAGCGGTTTGATGTCTACACCAGTCACTGACGGGTAGCATGACCACCCATTCATGTCTCCAGACCATTATAGGCTGGTCATTGAAAAAAGTTTGCAAGGGTCACAAAGTCTCTGTTGAAGAGACTCAAGGGACATCCCACATTCTCCGCCATGAAATGTCACTGTCATTGAACGGCTGGTAGATCCAGAGTTGCCGGTTAACTCAGCTTCGCTATGCCCGGAGCGTTTGTGGAACCCAGCGCCAGAGAGGACTCTTGCACACGGACACTGCTAGTACAGCCTAAAGGCAGCTTGTCCCGGTGACTTTGGAGGGGAATTGATCTATGTTCCACGGTAAGGTTCCTGTATCCGGAGAGCGGGCCCCCATTTCGCTGGTAACTCGCAGGCTGAAATCCTGTTGGGGGAGGTTTTGCTGCCATGACACGGAGCAGATACCAGTAGCCCGATTCCAGGCTGGACGGGCGTGGAGCGTACTTCCGGTTAACTTTCAGATGACAGGAGTGATGATGGCTGAGAACTTGAGAAGAGAGGAAAAGCAGCGATGATGGGAGGTTGAGACCAGCAGCATGTTTGCGTGGTTTGCACTGCACAGAATCACAACACTTTGTCCACACAACTGCCAGCGTCCTTCTTCCTGGCAGCGAACACGGAGGAATATGCATCTACCTCCCAACACGGTCAATTGTCAATGGGACCACCCCAGATTTCCGTACCGACTGCCACTTGCGGGTATAAATCGAGCGACGATCAGCCCCGCGTGGCCCGGGGAAGCAGAGCGATGTGTTGATTCAACTTGACGCTGATCAGAGCCACTAACGCTGCTACGTTCACATAGTTACACAACTCGCTCCTGGGTCAAGTAAATGAAACTGACCGCTGGCCCTGACGTTTTCGGGATCCTGCGTAGAATTTTGCGCCACGGTTGCACACAGCGCTCTCCTGTCGTGCCTCCAAAGCAGAATCGTGCGATCCCATATCGTTATTCAAACGGCCTGAGCGACCCCATAGTTAGCTATGTGAACCTGCCCCTTTTTCCCATCGTCTTAAAAGTACATCAGACAGAGAAATACTCGTTCAATCTTGATATTATCACTAGCACAGGTTTGAAGTTTCCCTTGACTGACGGAAGAGGCGTCCGCTAGCCACATGCAACCCTGGCCTCAATAGATGCGGAGGAGGGAGCTTAACGAGCCCCCAGAACACGAAGAAGCTTTGTGGACGCCTGCAACCGTAACTTAGCGTTGCAGCACTAAAACATACCTTATTCTGATCGCCAGACACCCAAGGGAAAATGTCCGAAGAACCTGTGGGGTTTGTGGTGAACACAACAAGTCGACACATGTGATGAAGATGCGCCTACTGAATCGGCCGGGCAGAGGGTTGAGCACTGGGTGGAAGATGATTCTCTGGAATCAGAACGCCTGTTTTTTGGATGTGGAACAGACGCACTGGACGGTGGTAGTTAGAGCCATACAGAGAGATCGCACAAGTCCGCTGGTCAACATATCCCCGTTATATTATATCGATAATAATTCTTTTATTCGCCATACCCGATCATTACATTACTGCCCGTCCCAAACCATTCGTCGCAAACAAAAGTCAAATGCACGCATAAAAGGGGAGAAAGCAGAGAGGCAAAAAGGGGAAAACTAAACGAGCTAAGCAGATAGGCTACTGGGATATCACGGAGGCCTCGTAACTGGAGCACATAATCGTCAAAACGACCCAAACGAACAGGACAGAGAAGTTGCACCGGGGCTCCCAAATGCAGCTCAAGCGACAAGCTGCCACTGGGCAACTCCCGCCCAACCCATGGCCGTCCTCCCTTTCATCTCAAGGTACTGGCGCACCGTTAGGCCTCTGCCGTCTTGATTATTGCCGTAGCTTGTCAACGCATACAATGTCAGTGTTTGCCCTGGGGCCCCCAGCGTCCTTGGATCGGGGATATCAAGAGTCCAGCGATCCCCGCCACCACCCGGGCCCGAGCCACGAATATATTCGAACGGAACATAGTCATCCTTTCGCCCGTCAATTCCATGAACACCAATCATGAACACGTACGGCGCACTCTTGCGGCTGTGCTTTTGAAGCGTCCAATGTTCGCAGATCAGAGCAAACTCAAAGTGTAGTGGCCCGGGAGTGCTGACGGGGATATATTTCGACAGTGGCTGAAAAGTCGTTTCGCCAACGCCATGTTCCTCAACCGAGTTCGAGAACACCGTGACCGCTTCGCCAACTCCCTTTGGCCCGTTGGTAAGAATATATTCCTCCCAGGAGATGCTAGGTCGACCATCATCACGATAAAACTGTGTGTTATCGCTCGGGTAGTGGCGCATGCCAAAATCATCGTTCGACATTGTGAAACACTCTGGGGCAAACCGTTTGATATACGGCCTGTTCGCCCCGTCCACGCACCCTGCACCCCAGCAGCAATCGATGAGTTTCCATTTGCCTCCGTCAATTCGCACCACATTCCAAGCATGGCTGCATTGAAACTGCGGCAGCGGTGAACCAGGAGCAAGATCTTGAAACCCATACCCCTTTCCATGTCCGGCAACCTTCCGAGCCTCCAAACCGGCATAGGTTGCTAGCCGCTCGAAAAGCCCGGCATAGCCGTCACATACCGCTAATCCACTTTGTAGAGTCGACTCTGGAGTCGCTGATTTAACGTTGTTATTGAAAAAGGAGACCACATCATATTCGATATTATGATGGAGCCAGGTGAAAAGAACTCGAGCTTTATCCGTCGCAGACGGGAACGGGGCGGTAAGCTGCATAGCTAGCCAAGAAAGATCTTGCGTCGGAAGTGATTGCCGGGGGAAGCGAGTAGCGTGCGAATCAGGGCCGGAGAAATCACGGCAGTCCAGACAGACGAGGTCCTGGCTCGTTAAAGGGTGATTGGCGGGTGTCATTCGCGGTTTAGTTGCTTGGAGCTTGGAGAGGTCGGGACGAGAAGAGACAGGAACCGGCGGCGGAGCAGAAGAGCGACTGAATTCTGGTTTCGGCGGGATTTGGGGAGTGGACGAAGCTGGGCCATCAGAGTTGTTCAATGTTGCGAATGAGGATTCCCTGATCTTTTTGAGAGCCGCAGGTGCAGGTGGCGGTGGTGGTATCTTTTCTCTGAGAGATGCTGGAAAGTTCACGCTTGCTTGGATGCTCAACGGCAGTAACTGGGGGGTTGGGTGATTGCAGTAAACGGCCCTTGAACCGAGATGGAAGCTTCGGGGTTGACACGGGAAACCCCATTATTAGGGAGTTTTCCCTTGCATTCGTGCGGGAGCGGGGGATTGACGTGACGAGCTTCCAATTGAACACTGCCAGATTTCTTCTCTTGCAACCGAGCCCAGTATCGTAGCGTGCCCCTGGTGAAGTGGCACCAGAAGCGAATGGTCTGCCGGATGTTATAGCATGGCCCGATGGCTGGCATCCCGTCCCCTGACCCCCTACTTTAATCCCTTTATTCTTCTTTGGAGGCAACGGGGGAAGCTCAGCTTCCCTAAACGCCGGGGCGCGCAGAGCATATTTCGGCGACGAATTGCTCGAATGGTCGGTGATGCCAGTGGAGTTGGTCGATACAGACGCAGTTGAGAAGCACGAATCGCTCGATCTGCGCACATCAGACGATTTCCTCGGTGGTAACGGCGGGCGCGATTTTGACTGGTCCGTATTCTTCCTTACCGGCAGCGGCGGGGGAGCAGCGGACGAAGGAACTGGAGGACCGGGCGGTTTGGGTCTCTGGGGCAGCGCGGGCTTCTGCTGTCCCGTCCTCGCGATGGTTGGAGGAGGTAGAACTTCCTTCCCGCGGATCATTTTGAAGAAAAACGAGTGAATTCTTCTGTTTAGCGGATTAGGCTATATCAACGATAGGACAGAGGACCGTTTCTTGCGTGCTCCGGACGCGTTCATGGAAAGATCCTGGTGTCGATGAGAGAGCGTGGCTGGACTGAGATGCCGGCATCAGCAAGCCTTTTGTGTATGCACCACCCATGTCCTGGCTCGCCGGTGAAGAACGATAGTTAGCGATGACTCCTCCGCCTTGCAGAGGCTTTAACATCCAAGCCCCCTTGCACTGGGATGGCGAGCCAACCTCAATGCCGCTCGTTGCCTCCAAGTCGAGTTACATGGGGCGGAGAAATACGCTGGATTGGGGCTAGTCGTGCGGGATTTGGGGGTAAGGCTGGACCGGCCACAAGGACTGCACCCTGACTAAGCAGACCTGGCACTCCCATTGGAGGCGATTGCAGCCTTCATCTCCGATAGCCAATCGTTCCAGCAAACACTGCGGCTCCTTGCTTAGCGTGGTGCCATTCGGATATGGTGGCCCACCTGTTTCAGATTCGGTGTTGGTTTCACGCATGACGAACGAGACCTGGCAATACGGAGTGTCGAGTATCTCAAGTTGCTTACGGGAACTGCTTCCAATTCATCTCGGGCCGCTTTCTGTACAGGTCAAAAAGAAACATATGAAAGTGCTTGGACGCACTGCGACTGTCTGTTCTACTAAAAACACATTTGGAGAAAGAAACGCGCGCTTGGCCAAGGGATGTACCGACACTAGATAACGAGGGGTGGAGAGAGAGCAAGGAAAGCGACAGCCAGATGCAAGAAGTGGTCAGAAAAGTGGGCATGAGTTAACCTGCCCACGGGTGTCCGAAGCATTTTCAGTGCCGACTAGAAATGAGGTCCGACCTCAAGCTGGCAGCTTATTTTGTATCGCCTAACAGGTTGTGTAGGCCGTCTGCAACCAAAAACATGGGATTAATATCGTAATATAAAACCATCACTCGTCAAAGTATGGCGTCATCGTAAGAAGTCTCCAGCACTCCGCCTGAGAAAAAAAACAGCCGTGTGGGCTCATTAGACATTCTGGTACAGCAGGAGTGGTTCGCCAATGTTCTCTATCTCGGGAATCGTGCATTTCAGGTCAAAGGCCTTGCTAAGGACGATTTTGAATATCTAGCTCGGACAAGACGAACAGGAGAGGTCAGTGAGGGTAGCCACGGGAAAGGCTGTAGTGCGTACCTTTTGCACGTTGATGCTGTGACTCGTGCTACTAAATATCAAACTCGCCCTCATCGCCTTGGCAAAGCGCTTGGCCTGCATTCGTCAACGATTTGAAGTAGAGACATGGGAGTTGATGCTCTAAACTAACCTGAATAGAAATCTCTTCTTGATCTTCCCGGGGAAAGTTAACGAAATGGTCATATTTTGTGCCAACTAGTAATGGAATTGCGGTCTTGTTAAACCCACGGCCCTGGCGATACCATTCTTTAATCGAATTAAGGGTGCTTTTCCGAGTCAAGTCGAACATAAACAAAATGGCGACCGCATCGTTGCAAACCAAAGGAAGCATGTTGACGAATTCGCGTTGCCCGCCAAGATCCCAGATTGAGAATGTGATTTCCGTATTCCGAATCGAAATCGTCTTCTCCATGAAATTCACGCCTGATTCGTTTTGTTAGCGATCTCCCAGGCATAAGTAACAAGCGGCCAGCATCTCCTTACCAAGTGTTTGAATATAGTCTTCATCCCAGCTTCCCTCGACGTATTTCACCATAAGACTTGTCTTCCCAATTTGCGCGTCTCCAACCATGCCGACTTTGATCACCACGCTGTTTTTGCTCGGCGGCCCAGCTTGTGGCCGAGAATTCTGGTCCGGCTGCGATTGTGCATAACCATATCGATCACCTCCACTCGATAGCCCCGAGCCCGGGCGGGAGCTTGACTGCGGCGCTTGTTGAAGCTGCTGGTATGACATCGTCGGCGAGCTGAACCTCGAGGGGAAGTCGCCCTCGTGTGACGACAGAGCAGGTGCAGATTGGGCGTAGTCAACGGAGGTCGGATGGCTGGGCTGCCCGTTGCTGAACCCACTGTTGTAAGGCTGAGGAGAATTGGCCTGCGTTTCCTCCGTGTTTGCTGGCATGTCATGCTCTGGTTGGACGCTAGCCTGAGGGGTCTCCAGGGAATCAACAGCGGGCTGAGGGGTTTGGGCTCTATCTTCCTGCGCCGGCAGCCTATCCAACTCTGCCATCGATAGAGCTTCCATCTCTGCGATCCAAACTTTTGAAAGGTATTGCAAGGAATCGGGGGGAAGTCAGGCGGGAAACGGCGACGAGACAGCGTATTGACGACAACCGGTTGGAACTAGCCCTCGAGTCTCAGAGGTATTGCAGCGTAAAAAGCTTCATTGATGTAGATAATCTAAAAAAAAACTGCTTCGATGACCCCCGTGAGTAGCAATAGGAGTGGGTAGATTCTGGAGGTTCTGTCGATTCTGCCTGATTCCAGAGCTGGAGACCAGCGGCGCACTTCTTTGTTGGCAGAATCCGCGGTACAAATAAGCTAAAGCGAATGAAAGTAGAATGAAAAGTCGAGCCTGCAACCGGCCGAACGAATTGCTCAAAAGAAAGACGGCGAGATCAGCGTAAACAAGCCGGCCAGGGAGGTGGAATGACGCTCTGATGCTAAGGCGCCAAAAGCAGTCTAGCGCGCCTTGCGTCCCGCGTCCGAAAAATCGAACTTCTAAATTTAATCGCAGTCCATCGCCAGCCCTACACGCGAGATTTTTCTTTTTCGGACAACGGCTCGAGAGCACCCACGTTTTCTGCGGAGCGCCTTTGTGGGATTTGGACCATGGCCAAACGCGGTGCGGAAGAGGCAGATGCGCTCGCCGGCGCGCTCAAGGCCGGAGAGCGACCAATGCCTGATGCCCCTCCAGATGAGATGGGCGAATTCGAGGATGAATTCGAGGACGAATTCGAGAGCGAGGACGAGATTTTCGAAGCCGGCGTGGATGGCCGTCCAGATGCAGAACGAGAAGAAGACGAAAGGGGTACGTGGGCTGCCCTAGAACTGGCATTGCGGTGCGCATTCCAGTCTTGCCCTCAGCGGCCAGGAATTCGATGAATACTAACCTCTGGCGGGATTAGATGCGATGGAAGTAGACAAGCAAACCTTCATACCGGGTCGAACGAAATTGGCCCCCGGAGAGACTTTGTCGCCTGACCCTTCTACATATGATATGCTCCATACCTTGACCACTCCATGGCCCTGTTTGTCGTTCGACATCGTCCGCGATAATCTAGGTGATAATCGAAAATCCTATCCCGCTACCGTATATGCAGTCGCCGGAACACAGGCCGACAGACCACGTTCAAAGGATAACCAGCTCATGGTCCTGAAACTAAGCGGACTTAGCAGAATGGAAAGGGAAAAGGGAGAGAATTCAGACGATGAATCGGACTCGGATGACGATTCTCCCTCAGAGCCGATCCTCGAATCCAAATCGATAGCTTTGAGCTCGACGACAAATCGGATTCGTGCCCATCAGACGCCGCATTCGTCCAATGATCCGACTAAAGCCCCCCAGACACTTACCGCCTCCATGCTCGAAAATTCCCAGGTTCTTATCCACGATGTATCGCCCTATCTTGCCAGCTTCGATAATCCTGGCTTAGTTATCCCACCATCCGCCCTTAAACCACTATCGACTCTGCGAATGCACAAGTCAGAAGGCTACGCGCTCGACTGGTCTCCCTTATACCCTCTCGGAAAACTTTTGACTGGTGACAATGATGGTGCAATTTATGTAACCACGCGTAACGAAGGAGGCGGGTGGATTACGGACACCCGTCCTTTCACAGGACACACATACTCTGTTGAAGAGATCCAGTGGTCTCCCAATGAAAGAAATGTTTTTGCTTCCGCCAGTAGTGATGGCAGTGTCAAGGTCTGGGATGTTCGGTCGAAATCTAGGAAGCCAGCCGTGGATGTGAAAATCTCAAACACAGATGTGAATGTCATGAGTTGGTCGAAACAAACATTCCATCTCCTAGCTACGGGGGCCGACGATGGCCAATGGGGAGTGTGGGATCTCCGGCATTGGAAACCTGACAGCAGCAAACCTTCCCAACTCAAGCCTAAACCCGTCGCCTCCTTCAGTTTCCACAAAGAGCCTATTACAAGTATAGAGTGGCACCCTACGGATGACAGTGTCGTTGCTGTCGCGTCTGCGGACAATACCCTTACCCTGTGGGATCTTGCTGTCGAATTGGATGACGAGGAAGGACGTGACGCTGCTCTTGCTGATGTGCCGTCACAACTATTGTTTGTTCATTATATGGAAATGGTGAAAGAGTTACACTGGCAGGGGCAAATGCCAGGAACTCTTATGGCTACCGGCAGCGGGGGCTTCGGGTATGTATTCTCTTAAATCAATCAGAAATTGATTCTATCCTTTTGGTTATACTAACTATTCCTATAGGGTTTTCAAAACAATTAGCGTTTAGCACCTGTAGGCAGAAAAAGGAAGAGGTTGACATTTTTTTTATTGGATTTTGGACAACAAAGTTTTGCTTGATATGCAAAAGCGTGCACAGAATATCAAGTCATAGAGGCCGAATGAATCAGTGTGCTAATGTTAGTCTCACTGTCTCTCAAAATTTACTAAATCAAATTTTTGATACCAGAATCTGCAGCAGGTTTACCTCCTTTTGTGAATATGCACCCAGAATTCCACGCCATCACAAAACATTGCTGTTAATTCAACTGTCGCCAGTATTTTTCCCCAATACTTCACTTACTTTCAAACAGAACAAATAAAAAGCTTTCAGGACCTTCATGAATACCGATGCACATGCCGCCGCTTAATACAGTTTACTACATGGCACATACCTATTCCCCAGGCCTCTACCTAACGTGTGCTACTTTCTTTTATTATCTACTTTATCATTCTCAATCCCTTTTAGCAAAGCTCGAATACGACCAAGCCCTTGACAGCCGACCGCACAGCTCAGGGATTCTCCAAGTTAATAGATGAAGATCACATCCCCAATTCTCTACCAGCGAGTGAAATTGGTGCAGAAGATCCTAAAAGTTCTCCTAGAACCCCGAGACCCCCCGGGAGGGTCTATCCCCGCGATCTTTCATAACTGAGCTAGAGAATTCGGGGTGGAGGATCCAATTCTCCTCAAGCCAACCAAAATTTGTTATAAGAACTACGTTGGGAAATAAAGGATAAAGGTCGACAGTGCCCTCTCTCAAACAATATATACCGGAGTACATACATGATCTTTACACGTCGCAAAGACCAACGACCATGAACCCAATACATATTCCTTGGGGCCAAGATGGCGGCACTGGATTATCACTCTGTGATGCTAATTCCTCTATAGGGGGAATGCCCTTTACGACTCTTTACATTATTGAACGGCAAGCAGATCTAGAGGTACTCCATGCGATAGTTGATAACCCGAAACTAATGGCCAAAGAAAAGATATGCGGCTTCCTCTTCCTCAATCATAATTTTTCCATGCGCGGATGCAAGAGAGCCAGAATACTTGTCGATACCTATAAATTCGATATACCCATTGAATTATCTCTTGCCCACAAAACCAAAATTATACCATGGGCTCGCAGCAGAAGAAGAATGAAGAAAGCGCGGAGCTTGCCGAAAAGAAAATCCATCAGGGCCGAAAAGTTGCAGAATTGGGAACACTCTAATGAGCACACAGCAAGAACCCCCTTGCCTAACGTTGATAATTCAAATCGCCTCCGTATCCGCGGCGGATGTCTGGGCCTGTTCAAAAAGAAGAAGCCTCTTGACGACGAGGAGGTTGTTCCAGCTTTGGTATGGTGGTTTGCTGGAGGACGGTCGGCAAATGATGGTTCTCGGCCAACAGGGCAGCAGCTGAGAGAATGGAAACGACGAAGTAAAGGGGACTGGGGCGAAGGACATCAAAGAGGATTCTTCAAAGAATGTGTTTTCGTGATGTCAAGAGGTAAACTATGTCGACACCAGCGCCGCAGGAAACAGCCAGAACAGCCACCAGAGCCTGAAACGAGAACCGGAGCAGGCACCGGCTGCTGAAGGTGCCCCGGGGGAGCCAGTCAATCCACCTGCCGGAGGATAGCCATCCGCAAACCCATCATATCGCCGCCTATTTCAAATGGCGTTGATTCTATTGCTCACCTGCCCTGGTATTCCACCGGAATGAACGATCTACTTCACGATGAACTTGGTGTATGCTGGTATTTTCCTTCATCTCCTCGGCTTCTTTTCACCACCCAGATATTCATTTTACATCAGAGTGATAGAAAACTCCTGTTTTCCGGTTAGTGTTCACAGTCAGTTGACTCCGCACTATAATGAAGAAAGAAAACTAGTAGCTACTTATCAAATGATAATAATCAATCCAATAAAGCTGGTCAAGCAAATTGACTCTAGTAACAAATGTCTCTTAAACTAGGTAGTGAACGGTTAGCACACCCCTGTTTATTCGACCGGAGAGCTTAGATAGGAAGACAAGTCTTACAATAGCCCAGCAAATCGAGAATCTCCCCCAGCGTATAAAGCAGTCGTGTACAAGCTATTTGGGGCAGCGGGTCAGCTAAGTCAAAGGCCAGCGAAGGGGAAGTGGAGGAGGTCTGAAAAGGGGCGCTTTCGATATTCAATAGGCTTTCAGTATGCTGCTTCGAGTGCATCGTTATTCATGACTCCGTACTTGCTTGACGAATTTCCAGATGGGGCTGGTCGGATGTCGTTACAAAAAAACAATTGTCCATTAGACTCGACTAGAATCCAGGATCTATCCCTTTAAAAGCAGCTCGTTTGACTTGAACCTAGCATGCCATTCAATTTTGTTCAGTTTATGGCACCTTGAAATAGTGTACATTAAACCTTAGCGGCTTGGTCGACCTAGTATGAACGGAGTCCCAGTTGATAGATGCAGATACCGATTTTCCTAGCTTCTTTACATATATACGAAATGATCGGAAGCTCATTATCCTCATATTCACATCAAAAAGTTTACCATATACTGGTATGCAAACTCTATATGAGCCTATACGTAATCCCGGATATCGCTGGAAGCGGTTTCTGATACTCCGGTCCCGCTAGCCAACCTTTCTTCAGATAATTGCTGGAGATGCAGCAAGAGGAGATTCTCCCAGTCCGGGCCGCCGGTAAGCATGATTTGTTCCGGAACAACTCTTCCAGAAAACCATTTTCCCCTCCTGGCAGACGCTTTGTCTCCGCCTTCCAATGCCGCTCGACTCGCTCGAGTTGTTCTTGGTCTCTTGGCCCCGAAACCCGTTTGCGCAAGAATACCGGACTGTTCAAGTCGTTGTTGCTCTATTCGCGAATCACAGGCAACGATGAATCGAATATAAGGCGCAACATCCTGTGAAAGTATAGACGTCCCATGTTCAAAAGAGAGTGGCCGAAGGCCTGACGCTGGAGTCGGGTAGTCGGAACCATCAAGGATAGGACGAAATGCTCTTTCGAACATGGACTGATGCGTCGTAACTGATGTTTGGGACACGGCCCTCTGTAAGATGTGCTCGATTATATCTCGCTCATATTCGTCCGGAGACGAATCAGAAAGTACATTTTCAAGCAGCACGCTTAAGGTGACACATAGTTTCTTAGACATTCCGCTATAGTCTGGGATACTGTCTGCTTGAATGAACTGATGACCTTCGATATAGTCGAGGTGTTGCTTCTCGCCGGGCGTAGGGGGCAAAGAGTAATCTAGCATAGCCTGCAGGGGTCAGCTTTGAAAACCAAGAATTCGTTTAAGCTGCTTACCTGGGAAGGGTCGTTTCCCCGACATAGAAGGTCAAGAGAGCTTTCCATGTCGGATAGAAAGCTGACTTGTTCCAACGACTTCAAGTTATGTCTCTCATTGTGGCGACTTGCGGCCAGTCTCAGTTCCACCCAGTCCATCACTGATATGTGCCATTGTTCGAGTAGTTCCGCTACAAGCTGAATCCTTTTTTCGGCTGTGTCGCCTCTGCCAACGACCATATCTCTGGGAACCCATCCAATTCCCCGTATATATGTGTCCAAGCTCAAAATCCTGGGTAAATCTGGGGTTAATTTAAATTTACTCAACAAGGGGCGGTCAACTATCCAATCGAGCCCAGACTTCTGACTGCCCACAGCCATCTGACACCAATAGTTCAATTGCATTATTGTTGCACGCAGGTCTTTCCCAAGGACCGTATATAAATCAAATATGGCTTTCGGATCCACTATATGGCCCTCGTTGGCGCAGATAGTTGAGATGTAATCGGCAACCAAATCTGGCGGAGGCGGACGAAAGCGAAGGATCGCATGAAGCGACAGATTATCCATTGGAAGCAACCCTTCATCATTGCAAGTCATAACGATTGGCCTTTTAGACTGCGCGATCAATGCTAATACGCCATTCCAAAATTGCTTATCCTCCGCAAAAAGGATATCCACTTCCTCAAGGAGAATAAGGGACTGTCGTTGGTTTGTTTTGAGTTTCTTAAATTGACCACCATTATTTGTGGCTCCAACCGTTTTC
Source organism: Uncinocarpus reesii 1704 (assembly GCF_000003515.1). Taxonomy (NCBI): domain Eukaryota; kingdom Fungi; phylum Ascomycota; class Eurotiomycetes; order Onygenales; family Onygenaceae; genus Uncinocarpus; species Uncinocarpus reesii. The sequence continues at coordinate 499,596 of NW_003052498.1, read as the reverse complement.
GACGTGGACGAAGGATTGCTCGATGACGGCTTTTGTTTGAAAAGTCTACCCATGGAGATTTGCTTGTCACCTCCATGCGAGGTGGACCCAATATCAGAGCTAACCGCGGCATTGCTGTCCATTTGTTTGAGGGTCTGTACGAGGTGGTTTTGAGTCATATCTCCCACCCGCTCGACCACATCCTTTGCGCTTCGGCGGCTTCCAGGGTTGATTTCAAAAACCTCGAAGTCAAGCTCATTCGCAACTGCGTAGACTGCTGCTGATTTCCCACAGCCAGGAGGACCACTAAGGAGAATTGTATTTGAAAGAGGCAACTTATTGTCAGTAATATCGGTTGTTGATAATAACCCTCCCGCTCGCACAAGAGTCTTTCTAGAGACTGTGACAGCACCTGCCAATTCGCCGTCGTCATCGCCGGTTAGTTCATCCATGCGCGACTCCTCGTCGCCACTGGAAACAATAAAATCATCGATATCGCTGCCTCTCTTTCGTTTCTTCTTCTTTTTAAGGGTTTCTTTGTGGGATTTGGAAGTTTTCGCGTCTGCTTTGCTGGTGCCGGTATTGACGGATGACACTGTGAGATTTTGCAGCCATTGGCGCAACACTACCGCCTCCGAGCCAGCCTGAAGGGTACGCAAAGCTGTGTTGGGGGCATACTTTTGGGTCCATGGCGAGTCATCGTAGCCGCCCTTTTCAAAGGAGCTCCTAGTGGTTGCAATTGAAGATAGCAAAGCTGTGACAGCGGGATGTGATGAATCGATCTGGCTTGAGCTGTTAGAAAGAACCTTCATGTCTCCATTAGCAGCACCTTGCTTTGAGGGCCCATGCAGATTTGAAGCAATTGTTTCTGTCAGGATAGGCCCTTGTTGAAGAGTCCTTTTTGGGTGCCTAAGGATAGATTCTGTGGGCAGAGACGCAAGGCGATCCTTTTTGAGCGAGCGTGAAACCATCCCAAGAATACTTTCTGGGTCGGGTACATTGGCGGCTGGCCCTTTGGACTTTTTCTGATCAAACAATATATGTTTGCTTGGTTTACGAGCGCCACGCGGTATGTCTCCGTCAATGCGAACCATATCAAGCGGGGGCCATAAGGGTTCAACGGGGTCGTTGCCCTTTCTAGGATTGATGGTTTTGATTGAAGACGGCCTCGGGATCGCAATTGTTACATGCGGCCAAGTTGGCTTAGGAATAGGTTGCTTTTGCTCTTCAGGACGTGTAGCTATTGTATCCTGGGTATTGGTTTTGGGTGGCTCGCCGTCAACCTTTTTGGGCGGCTGTCTATTCAAAAAGAACGAATGGGTAGGTTTGGGTGGTTCCGGGGCCCGCTGCGGCAGTCCTATCCGTTGTTTGAAAAGAGCATAAGTCGTATTGCCACCCATGATTTCATGTATTGCACCTCCGATATATTGTCGTGACAGCACTCCGCTCCCATATTTCAATATAGCTAGTTTGGACGGCTCAACGTCAGGTTCATTTTTGCGACGGCGGCTTCTCTTTTTTAGTTCTTTATTTTCTTGATTGCTGGGTTGAGCAGGCAGATTCAAAAGCTTTCCATTGGGGTTAAGTTGGAGGACTTTGGCTCCCCGAAGACCATCCTTGAGCGGATCGTCAAACGTATATCTAACCGGGGTAGAGCTAGCTGTGGCTTTACGTAGCGAATATCGTGCCGTAGCTGGCCTCTCTTCAACGTCATTCGACGGGGGTGAGATCGTGAGGTCTACAGCCTCGGGCTCGACTGTATCTGGTGAGAGCAATTCTGGGCCATGTCGGCCATCTTCCCGGCTCGGAGGTGTCGTTTTCCGGCGCTTTCTGCGGCTTAACTCTTCGTTTTCATCCTGATTTGTGTAGTGACCCGGAGCAAAATCCGAACCGGCGTCAACGGTTTCGCATGGCGGCTGGTTATTGAGTTGCTTGAGCTGGGGATTCGCGAGTTGGGGGAATTCTGCTATAGAATTGGTGCCATCTAATACAATTAGCTAACGATCTAAAGTTCATAGCGGAAGAAACAGCCTTCGTACGTTTCTTGAAGAAGGGATGAAGGGTTCGTTGATCATGTTGCCCCATGGCCTTGAGTATTGTAGCCATCACAGTAATTACCACATCGTGATGGATTGAGAGCTGGTACGCAATAGAAGAAAGGAATAAGCCAGAAATAAATATGCCGGTTAAGTATAGCCTTGCCGGCGTAACACCGCTGCCTTTTCGCGTTCGATTCAATCTGCGGTTTTCGAGCGCGTCATCTCGCGTTTGGGCTGGTGAGCTGTGGCTTGGTCGGCAGCACGTTTCTCCGATCCGGCTGCCATTTTCTTTTTTTTGGAGAATTTCAGTTCGACGAACACCGGAGAAAGCAGCTCTTGCGGCGGTGTTGTTGAGCTAGGACTGGGAATTTTGTGATCATGGCTCTACAGGCACCGTCGCTTTTGGCCCAATTACCCAGGCCTTTGGGTGGAAGTACGGGTAAATGCCGGTTTTCCGAGGTGTACAGTCTCGCTGGGGGGAAGAAAAGAAAGCGATATGAAGTTGCTGCCGCCATAGATGGCGAGAGTGTGAATATATACAGCGTACGTCGCATTTGCTTGCTTAGTTCTCGGGGCTAATTCTATGGAAGGTTCAATTTCCGAAACTGATATCCTCCTATGCGATCCCTCCCCAATCCTCCCTATCATGCCCGCCTTGCTCCGTGAGAGAGAAATCCGCGGAGACGTCCATTGTGAAAAGATACACCTATTGCGCTGTGGATAAACCGGAGAGGCAGATAAAATGCTTTGCTGAGGAATTTGGCGCCTCTGATCGGAGCACGGCAAAATTCTCAACGTCAGTATTCGCTTTGGATGACTGCGAGAGCCCAGCTGTTTTCATGACCGTGATTCCCACGAGCCAATCACCGAACAAACAAGATGAGGCGTTTGATCTGATCGTCGTTCATGAAAATGGCCAAGTACGGAGGCTATCGTCCGACATGAAAACGCAAAGGTGGAACATCCTGCGTCCCGCCAACGAACTTCTTGGAGATTATCATGTCCATGCAGGATTCGTCGTAAGCTTTGAAGATGCTCAGAAAGTCCTCTTCAAAAAAAGACAAGATTTGGTTGCGTCGATTCTGGGCGCTGGACATGGAATTCGTTCCGATTCATCCACCATTCTGATGCTCGTTTTGCATCCCCGTCAATCGAAGACGTTTCTACCTAGCGAAGTAGCTGTGCATCTCTTCTCAATTCCCGTTCACAGCCCTACAAATTATTTCATCGTTGATGAAAATCAACGATTGAGACATCTGCTGAAGATGAAACTGGCAGATCTACCTGGGCAAACACCTCTGGTCGCTCGAAACGTCAACTGGTCTGCAAACTTAAACCAAGCCGAGCTATCACTATCATTTGATCAAGGTTATATCAGTTACAATCTGTCGCACTATACCCCGGAGGTCGACTCGCATATGATTGTTGCCAACGCTAGCTTTTCATCTGTTATGCGGATCTCGCCTCGGTCAGTTATGGGGGCGAATCAATCGACAGTGTCCCTTTACGATGCAAAATATCGATCACTGCAGGCGGATCTACCCGTAACGGAGCTTCCACAAATCAATTCCAACAAGCAGGCGGGGATAGTTTCTTCTCTGGAGTACATAACGTATTTCTCTAAACTCAGCTTGGTGGTTGCTGTTTGTGGAAGCGCTCTGCTAGCGTTCGACCTTGCAATAATTCACAACTGGGGGGACATGTCCCGGAAAAGGCAGAGGACTGGTTTTCTTATCGATTCAATTGGAAAAGGAATAGGAGGACCTGACAGTGACGCCAAAAGGCCGGCGCTTGACAGTAGCTCGTTGCAGTTCGTGAAGCCGCTTGGACTTACGAACAATGGTATTGCCGATGACTGGGCCGAAGTCAAGTCAGAGCTAGATTCCGCATCCAAGGCCAACGAGCCCGCGAAATTCGATCAAATCATGAAAGCGAAGTTTTGGAAATCGTTGAACCCGAGCCTCGAGAATCCTAAAGGTTTCCCTTCCGCGAAGGATTACGTCGACCCTGAAAGAGTTTCGTTTTTGCTTTCCAAAATATTTTCTTTGGTTACCGAAGGGGATTCGGACATTCCTAAGCTTACTATCAGATTCCTCCCCTTCGAAACGTTTCAGTGGCTGGTGGGATCACGGCATCTGAGTATGAGCAATATCCAGATCGCACTCCGCAGCTCCAATCCTGATCGCATACTCCCCGCAATCCCAGATGGATCCTTGGTTCAGGCTCTTGCGCAGTCGGGCCGCTCTGTGAAAGTATTGCTCCTCGTTCTGCGCAGTTCAGTTCATTTTGAGACCATCGAACTTGGACATGCTTTGAAGCTACTATTGGATGTTGCACGCTCCCATTCTTCAAATTCTGCCGAGCCACCCAAAGCTTTAACGGAGTCTCCCCAGAAACAAAACCCGGGTACAGCAAAGGAGGTGACACCAGTGACTTCTAAACAATCACCGAGCGCTGAGGCAGTCTTGACAGACGCAGTTTCGGGGTTGAATTTGACTCTATTGAAACTTCATTCTCACCCTCTTGACAAAGTGACGCGATCAATTCGATCTGTTCTCTCTAATTCCGACATCCTCTCCATCATTCACCACCTCCGCCACTCACTGGCAACCAGCGGCTACACCTCCCGATTCACAGAAGATGCGCCACCGTCGTTCGCAAGCCCCAAGATCCCTCTCCTTCCGCTTTCTGCCATTGTGGATTTACTCAATGCATGTATAGACGCCGTGGGACCGAGCGGATGGATATCAGCTGCTGGTTTTGCCGGAGCCGAAGGCAGTGAAGTTTCTCTCGTCGCGGAGATGAAATCAGAAGTTTCCGCAGCACTGGCTGGAGTTGAGGAAGCGACCTACCTCAAGGGCATTCTGCGCGAATTTATCCGCTGCTGCGAGACAGCCAAGGACATCAGTCAGCGCCAACCGAGCAAGCGTGCCAGGAAACAGTCAAGAGACGTAGGTTTGCGCATCAAGCGCACGGAACAGGTTAACGGCGCCAAGATCCTGGTATACGACAAAACCACTGACCAGTCTGGACTTTTGAACACTGATACAAAGATCCTACCTCTCTCTTTGAAGATGACCGGCCAGAGTGATGATGCCGCCGGTGAAGAGCCAAGTAAAACCAAGGTGGTGAAGTCAACCGGTGAAGTGAAGAAGCGAACGTTCCGTGACATTGGCTACTTGAAGGGTAAAACTGTTGGGCAATATTCTTTTGAGCGTATTATCGTATAGGCATTAAAAGCTTGGGGTGGTTATTGAATATAGTACAGCTACGTATCATGGGGACCATCAGCGGGCCAAGCATGATAGGAAAGTGGCCAGTTTCTACCTATCAATGAGCGCCTTATTCTTGTAATAACCAATTCAGCAGGTGCACAAAAGTTGAGCATCACTGCTCGAATTTGCCAGCGCTTTCATCATATTTCATGATGTTCTGAGTACAAGTACAGAATCAGCATAAAGCCGTTAGTTAACCATTTGCTTCGTAACTAGTTAACCACTAGCTCACTTCGAATCTTGCGCCACAGGTAACAAGGGGTCCAGCTGGCACGGTGACCTCGTAGGGCGACCAACTTCCTCCTGGTACTCGGAACGGTTTTCAAGCCACATGAAGCCTGCAAGATCGGTCCTCTTTGGTTCTTCGAATCAGAGGTCCCTCTCGAAGCGCCAATCCCAGTTCAATATCAGGCTTATCAAAGAGGTTAAAACGTCGCTTGAGGAATATCCGGCCTCGGCAGACTTTCTTGCATAAAGATCCGTTTGGCTGGGGCAGTGTCCCTATGGTGATGCTTGAAGTGCAACAGATCAGCGAGCATATCGACGCCGTGGTCACGAGATTTTGGTGATGCGAATAAATGGTGGCAGAGCCCATGGGGCCCTGCTGGGATGTCGAGCATATCGAAAGTAGTATCTGTTTAAAAAATCTTAAAGCAAGTTTCGCTAACTAAGAGTCCCAGGAGAGAGGGCCGTCAAATCAGAACCGAGCTTCCCCGGATTTTCTTGTCATCGAACCCAAGCCATGGTTCGGTTTAGCGAATTTGGGGCCATCAAAAGGTTTCGCCAAGGGCCTAGCAAGCGCAATTTGACATTCTAGCAGCGCGTTTCTCCATCACTAGATGGGTTTGCTGAAGGGCCGGGTTTTGCTCGGGTGCAGGCAGATAGAGAAGTCATTATTATTATCATTGGATATCGTTATTTGATTCATCAGCTGGGCGGAATCTTCCGTTGGGATGAACTCTTGCTGCAGCCTGGTGCAGCATGGACCCGTTCCATTCCATTCTGGAAAACCCTGGAGCAGAGCGGCAAATGCTTCCAATCATAGTGGAGCACAGCGTTTTTGCGTGGAGAGGACCGTGAAACCAAAGAAAAGCTGGGGAAAACCGGGGGCTCTTGGGGCGCAATGCACTGCCAGCGACTCAGCGGCCGCCGCAGGATTTGATATCCACAGGTTTCTCAGCGCGCGAGTCAGGCTCTTGGTGGAGGGCGCGGAGCATTACAAGCCCCCAGTCGGAAATTACAAGCTAATACCGCGTACCGTGCTGTACCAGTAATTCCCTCTTCGGGATGTGTCATTTTGGGGCACGGACCTTCGCATGATCGCCAGTTGTGGGAAGCAGAAGCCCATGGCTTGATATTTTGCATGGCAGCTCTGCTCTTTTGCGCAGTTGAAACGCAGCTGCTGCCGGTGAGAGCGGCACTGCCAGTCGTTCGGACTTGGCTGCTGGCGATTTTGAATTCGGCTAGCCGTGCCTGACCCTGTAACGTTTACAGTTTGACCCCTTGAGTTACCAAGAGGGCCTTAACTCCGACTCCAGAGCCCACCAGCCGAGCTCACGCCTTTCGCTGGGCGTCTCTCCCAGGCTGATTGTCATTGTTACTGCTTCGCGCGAGAGATGCGCGATTGCGAGCCAGAGCTGGCGTCCCGGCTAGAGAACAGAGAGCAGCACTTCTTCCACCCGACGACTCGAGGGGAGCTCGACTGTTGACTAGTCGATGAGACGTCATTTTGTCAGGCAAATGCCACAGTCCGTGGCTGAGATGCCGCCCGTTGCTGTGGGACCTGATAGCCAATCAGCTCCTGATCATTGATGGTTGCTGTTTTGAACGATCCTATGCGCATTCAACCGTCAGCAGTATCTCAGGCGACTTTGACTCGAGCCGTTGGAGAAGGCAAGCCCGTCGGCTTGTCGCCAAAAGCGCTTCTCAATCGGAAACGTCGAGGATGCTGATCATATACTTCCGTCCACTGGCAAGTGGCTGATCCAAGGTCTCTTTCCAGCAACGCGGTTCCAATTTCCCATTTTCACTGTAGATTAACTTACGAATCATACCGAGTCTGGTATGGCTCGGTGTCTTTGTTTTTCACAATTCTTCCTGTTCCATGTTGTACGAGCAGGACCGGGCTGAATCGACGTGGGAAACTTATATAAATAGCTCAATCTTCAAGTGGACGCCGTAGATTATCGGCAAGGTGTCGTTAAATGGAGATTGGGCGCCTCGAGGACCGATATGAATGGACGAGCATGTCGCCGTCGTGGAACTTCAGCAGTGCTTGTTTCGGAGGCAAAGAGTTCAAGAGCAAGTAATTACGCTTACATATCGTCTTGTAAAGTGGGTAATACCGATCTGGGACCGGTATCGTCAATGCTACTCATAGTTCCGTAGTCCGTACGCCGTACCGTGAGCCACCTGTACGACAGTTACCATACCCCAGACAACAGTCAGCGACAGCCACCAGCCGAGAGCGGCTCCAGGAGTAACTCAACTCGTCAGAAACGAACCGACCGCAACGTCGACGCTCGAGGTTCAGACGTCAATTTCTCTTCAACCCTCGACTATTCCGTCTGGCTGAAACCCGCTGCGAGTCAACGATCCAGCTCTGCCCACGGACCACGCCAAAGCACCTCATGCTCGAGGTCGACAATTGGAGCTCACCTAACTACCTGAGGTTCCCCCGTTTGCCGCCGAGTACTTGCTCTGTCCTCTGCCACCCTGAATGAGGGCTTCAATCGCGGCGCTTCAACCCTGAGCCGCAGCGCGAGCAGCTGCCCTCCCGTTCCATCGTTGCCGGAGCCGTGTACGATTAAAAGTGAGCCTGCCTACCTATGCGTTGACGTGGCGAAGCACCGCTTCCTAGCGGCGTTCCCCTTGAATCCCTGGTGCTGGAATCATGCATCCTATTGTTTGACACCAGCTTTGAATCTCTCGCATTCGAGTAGTTGGGGATGCTAACCGATGTCTGATAGGATTCATGAGAACCCTGGCCATTGACCCGCGTTCACTCCCGTTTATACTTCCTCGTTCGGATCGCTCGCGTTCACTTGTTAGCTATTACCCGCCGGGACTAGGACTTAGCTGAAACAGGTATTATAACTTCTCAACCTCGATACTCTCAGGATTTTCGACGCAATGTCCTAAATTTAGCTGGTGGACTTGGTCGAAACACCTGGGCTTCACAGCCTTGATGATGCATGCTAACGGCCAATGTTATAGCAAATGTGGTGAAAGCCACGGCCGTCTCCTTTTTATATTTGACTGTGCGTATCCAGCCTCTGTTGGCCTTTTGCCTCCATATCCTCAATTCATTCCAAAGGGAAACCCCTTACCGTTGCTCTACTATAAGCCTTCGTTCTTTGGTGCTGTGAAGGGAAACATCTAACAGTGGGCCAGAAAACATTTCTATCAGGTTTAGTATCATGGCAGATCAAAATGTTTCCAGTAGCCAACAGAGCCAGGACCTTATGACAATCAATGAAGTTGTGAATAGTGGTCCGGGTAAGACTTGCATACCAATCTCGTTTTGTCTTTTACTTCCGTTTAATGATTGCTTATGGCTGCTTCAGTACAACAAACAGGTGGCACTAGCACATCTACAAACAACGCTCATAAAGCCTCCAATCCAAATATACCCCCGCCAAAAACCGAGAAGCCTCGGCCACATGTTTGTGGAATCTGTACGCGGTCTTTCGCACGCTTAGAGCATCTCAAACGCCATGAGCGATCGCATACCAAGGAAAAACCATTTGAATGCCCAGATTGCACGAGATGTTTCGCAAGAAGGGACCTTTTGTTAAGGCACCAGCAGAAACTACACATGACTACCACGCCTTCATCTCGTCCACGTAATGTTCGAAGGGAAAGCACAAGTAGTTCTACGCGTGTTAGAAAAAATTCGATTGCAAATGGCGGGAACAGCATGAGACCAAGAGCCAATACTATCAGCCATGTGGACCGCCCAGCTTTGGGAGTGGTGAACACCAGCGACTCGTCAAGGACGCCCCAGGCTGGACATGCCCATCACCCAAGTCTCAGCTCAGTACCAAGTATGCCCGGACTCGACTTTCGCGGGATGCCTTCGGATAACCGTCATCCTACGATGAACGGTCTTACTAAGCTTGATACCGCCGCTATTCCCTTGAATTTATCGGATGGTCTTCGCACTGCTCCAGCTTTTGGAAGCTTTGGCACAGATTTTGGACTTGGAGACATGATGATGGGCCATGGGAGCACAATCAATCCAGCCCAGTTGCATTTCTCTGGTTCACCTAATGGATTCCTCGATACGCCTACCTCGCCTTTCACTCCCGCATTTTCGAATATGCCTGCTGCCCGGAACCTTTACGATGATGACATAAAGTACGACTGGATCAACGGCTTTGATAATACAATGAAATTAAGTGCGAACGAATCCGCCATTGACAATTCTTCCCCATCGGCAATGAGTACAGGAAGCCCTGGTGGTATCAGTGCAGATATCTTGGATACCTCCAATCACGTTATAACCTCCTCTTCAGGACCCTGGTCAAACACATTGCTTTCTCATAGTCAGCCAAGCCAATTCGGGCTGGATTTCCCTCAAACCACTTTCCAAGATCTTTCCGGCCACACTGGAACAGTGTCTCCAAAATCGCTCCTAAACCCTGTCCCCGACCATTCGTTCTCAACGTCACCATCTCTAGCATCGATGGGAGGCTCGACCCTTTCTAACATACCCCACAATATGTTTCACAATGCTGGAACTTCAAATAATCCAGGATACGAAACCAACTTCATGTCTCCAGCGTTACCGGCGTATGCTAACACCATCACGGACTCAACGCGACAAGCTCTCATGGCAGCATTACAGCGACCGTCAAGTTTTACGAGTCGCCGGTACTCGCAACCAGCATCTAACTCAGCATTTTTGCCTGGAAATATTCGGTTAGCTATGTTCGAGAGCAGCTCAGCGGTGCTGCCTAGTACACATGACCTTCAGCGTTATATTTCAGCCTATATAACTTATTTCCATCCTCATATGCCGTTCCTCCATATCCCAACCCTTGATTTCAAGGCACCGGAACACGCGAACAAATTCAAAACCGCTAATGGATACGGAAATGCAAACTCTTCCTATCCTCCCGGAGATAGTGGCTGTTTGCTCCTATCCATGGCAGCTATTGGTGCGTTGTATGAGTTTGAAACCGCAACCTCGAAGGAGTTGTTTGAATCCGCAAAGAAAATGATTCAATTGTATCTCGAAGAACGGCGGAAAGCGGATTTGGCTGTTCTCAATCGCTCGAGTTCCGGGCGCGACAATTCAGTGCAAAATACTCCCTTATGGCTTGTTCAAGCAATGTTACTCAACGTCATATATGGTCATAACTGCGATGATAAAACAGCAGCGGACATTGCAAGCACCCACTGCGCAGCGCTGGTAAGTCTTGCGAGAGCCGCAGAGCTCACTCACTATCACCCTCCGGAGAGCCTCCTGGCGGACCAATTCGGGTTTTCGTCAACTGGAATTGATGGGAACGGCTATGGTGATTGTTGGAACGTTCAGTCACCAGACATCTCTCCAGAGAGAAGAGAATGGCTAAAGTGGAAAGTGGTGGAAGAGCGAAAACGGACTCTATATTCGATTTTCACCTTATCGAGCTTATTGGTTTCGGCTTACAACCATGCGCCTGCCCTTACTAACTCGGAAATCCGCTTAACTTTACCGTGCGACGAAGAAATCTGGGCCGCCGATTCTCCAGAAGCGTGGATGTCGTTAGGTGGCGAAGTACGAACAGAGCAAACTGCGATTAAATTCTCTGACGCCCTGAAGTCACTTCTTGTCGCCGGACAACATAATCCTCAAGCGCATAACCAGTTTGGGGCTGGTAAGCAGATGGACGGCTTATCTCCTTCTGATCTTACCCCGAGCACTTTTGGATGTTTGGTCTTAATACATGCCCTTCATAATTATATCTGGGAGACACGCCAGCAGCATATGGGGAAACAATGGACGAGCCAGGAAACTGAAGCTCTACACGTGCATATTGAACCTGCTTTCCGAGCGTGGCAAACCGCATGGGGCAGCAATCCCAGCCATAGTTTGGAGAGGCCAAATCCGTATGGCGCGGGTCCGTTATCCGCAGATAGCATACCTCTTTTGGATCTTGCTTATGTTAGGTTATATGTCAACTTGGGTCGATCAAGAGAGGCATTTTGGCAACGTGATTGGAACGGCATGGTTGACGAACTCTCCAGAGCTGCGGAGGTCCTCCAGCCGTCAGATGGAAGCCCTAATTCTGAATTTGGCCAAGAATTAATGTCTGAATTCAATAACTTGGATGTCGGAGTTGGGAACGACCCTAATCTAGAAGCAGCTTATCACACAGCCTCCAGTCGTCGAGCAAAATCTTCGAAATGTGAACGACATTTGCGGAAGGCTGCATTTTATGCGGCAGATTCCATCAGCATGGCGGACAAATTTGGCAACACCTTCATTGAATTCACGTCTCGGGAACTTCCACTTCAAAGCGCCATGTGTCTATTTGACTGCGCGCAAGTACTAGCTGAGTGGATTAGTACCGTTCAGGAGCGCGTTGGGCCTTACCTAGGAATCCTTGGCCAAGTTCCGATGGATTTAACACAGGTTCCGGCCATCATGCTTTTGGAAGATGAAGATTATAAATTGATTCGAAAAATCGAGGATATCCTTCACAGCGTTGAAACGAAGATGAAAGACTGTGCTCCGAGCCCATGTTCCAGCAGTGGCGAAGCATGGAATTGTTTACCCAGCTTGATGGAAGGTGGCTATGCAAGCAAGATCTCACTATCGATAGCTTATCTGTTGGACCGTGCAGGAGTTTGGCCAGGTTAGCTATCTTGTAGAACCCGTTTTCTGGTTTGTGACTAATTCCTCCTTCCAGTGATCAAGTTGATGGTTAGCGCTCTTGAGGCTCAAGCACAGCGCATGAGAGAGCGAGCGCAAAATTCCCTCGCAGGGTAAGCCGATCGGCCCATTTTCTGTTCGGATTTCGTGTCGCCCTAAAGCGACAAGCAGGTGTTGATCTCAGTTTCCGGCGCATAGTACCAGTCTACCCCGTCTAAAGCCCGACAATCGCTCGGATGTTAGTTTGCAATTTTTATTCGAGGATTAGCTCCTTTCCCGCCTCTTCTTCATGATTTAGGACGATATTTGGCGGCGCATCTGGTGTCTAAGGCACATTTTATGCTCGGTTTTAAATTTGATGATCTCATGTGAACTCCCATCTGCCGGAACTTGTTCAATGATTGCGCATCTCTATGGCTTCACTTTGATCTATTGAAACCTATCTTCTGTCTTACGATCTAATGACTTGGTTTTTCTTCCCTCCTTAGGTCTTGTTTTAATATTTGTTTGTACTCTGTTTCCTGCCAGAGCTCTGAATGATTTGCATTTCATTTCTGCCCACTGAACCTTTAATTGTCCTGGCTTCTCTGGCTGTTCCAGTCTACACTGATAAAATTCTCTAGAATATACCCACAATAGACAGCGGCATCGCAAAAAGGATGATCTGGAGCAAAGCCTTGAAGGTTCATGACAGACTTTTTCTCTGAGGAACAACACAAATATCGGAGAAGTTTTATTGCCTTTTTATGACCTTGTTAACCACTCCCAATTTCATTCTTCCCCCCCGCGCTATCCCCACACTGTTCAGAAGTAAAACTACCCGAGATGTTCGATATTTAGCTTGTGTGAATACCTCCCTTCGTCCCTTGCTTTGCATGATATGGGCATTGTATCTTAACATGGACCGACTGGCCTGGTCTAATGAATGAAACTTTCCTCCCGCCGCCATTCTTCCTCTACGAGGATATGTTCTTGATTATCTAGGAGAATGCTTATTTTTTCTGCCTTGGAAGAGCTATCTAGTAGCTGACAGGTGGATGAGATGAATACAATGATAATATCTTGAGTTGAATATGAGCTGGATCTCACGATCTTGAATCATCATTGTAGAAACTTATAATTACATTCTCGCGTCATGGGGATTAAGAAAGTTCTTTTGATGGGCTGGATTCCGGTGGCTGAAGGTGCGCGATCAGCCGTACTTGGCGTGCTTCCAACACGAGCATCAATCGTGTCTTTGAATCCCAAGGTCCAGGCTTGCAAGGTTCATTAACCACCCTTCTGGCCCTGGAACCGCCTAGAGTTGACATCGACCCGATCTTTTGCTTCTCTGGGCATTGGAAAGCCTTTCCTCTTGGAAGCTCAGCTGACCAGTGAATATTCGAGCCATCTCACGTTTCTATAATGCCAGTCCAAGCGCCCGCCTGGCGGTTCTTTAGGCAGAAGGATATTCGAATATGAGGCCACGTAGCTGACAGAGGCATGGTCATCTGTGGATTCTCAAATAAAGATACCCGAAGGAACCGATACTACCACATTGATCTCAGCGGTTAATTCTTTGCCATAAACACTTTTTACATTACTTGTGGCCCAGAGACTCAGCTATGGCGGCCATACCCCCATCGATGCGCGCGATGGTCCATCGCTGGCCGGGTTCGCCGTCCAAAGTTTTATCATTAGAAGATGCATCAGTTCCATCTCTACCGTCAGAAACATCAGTTCTCGTCCGTGTTTCCCACGTGGCGCTGCACCCGGGAACTGTCATTATGATGCACCTCGTCCCCTCGCTGTTCCGCCGCTTTCCCGCTATTGCGGAAACCGACTTTTCTGGAGTTGTTGTCAAAACTGGGTCGCAGGTTTTAACAGGGCCGGAACCTTGCACTCGCCATTTTCCGGTTGGGACGCCGGTTTTTGGCTCTTTTCAGGTCCCCGTACATCTACGCAGTGGCCAGGGAGCACTGGGGGAGTATGTCGCTGTCGACTCGTCTTGCGTTGCCCGGGTGCCGAATGGCGTCTCTTATGCAGAGGCCTCTGCCTTGAGTGTCTCGCTCTACACTGCGATAACGCTGGTCGATTCCGTGAAGCTTCCCCCGAAATCTGCCATGCTCATCAACGCACCTTGTGGCGGAGTAGGGAGTTTTGCAACGCAACTACTTCGACATCGCTACCCAGAGGGACGCATCGTGGGTATATGCTCAGAGGCAAAACAATCCCTCGCGAAGGAGCTCGGCTGCGACGAAGTGGTTGATTACAAGTCTTTCTCGAACAGCGAACACTGGAGCCTTACGCAGTATTTGAAATCACGCTATGGCAATGAGAGTAAATTTGATGCTATTTTCGACGCATATGGCAGCCAAGAGCTTTGGGAAGCCTGCTCGGGCTATCTCAAAAGTGGTCGTGATCATGTTTATGCAACCGTCGGGCCTAAAGTCGGCTGCGCATATTCCGCCATACCTGGTTTCTTCTGGAAGGTTATGAAGAATACTCTATTGCCAAGCTGGCTGGGCGGGGTTCCCAGAACGTATAGACAGATATCCGCGTTTCTGGATGCCGATGCCCTTGAAAAGTGTCGCGAAGTTGTATTGGACGGCGCGGTGAAGGCTCATGTGGGCGGAGTCTGGGAGTTGGAGAAAGCCACGCTCGCATACGATCAGTTTACTGGGGGACACGCGGGGGGGAAGCTGGTCATAAAGGTTTGGGAGCCGGAACCCCCTGCGTCAGATTCTTAGGCAGTGGAAACGGAGATTACGGAGTACATATTACTGGAAGGGTGCGGCTCAGGCGTAGTGGATGATCTTCAAAGGAGTTAGGGGTAATGAAATAATGAAGTAATAAAATGTACCGCTCTCATGATTTCTGTCATCGGAGCTTGTGTCTCTTTGATGTCTGGATTTTCTCAGCTCAGGGATATCCGTTGTTCGTGGAAGTGGCTGGTGATGCTTTGCGTTTGGCGGGGGGAGCTTGCGGCTGCTCCACAGGTTGGAACTGCTGCTGAACAAGGTCTGTTCTAGCTGCACCCAACCAACTGCAACTGAGAAGCAGCAATATTCTGCACTTTGCGGAGCAAAAACGATATAGACTGTCTTGCTTGTGACTTCAGGTCCACGACTATTCCCAGCCAGCTCGCTCCCAGCAACCTTCTTGACCTGTGAACTGCGCCTCTGCCGACACCCAGTCCTCACCGTTGCTTCGACCTCACGCTCTCACGACACTCCCCCCAATGTCTCTTTTTGGGTCTTCACCGGACGAATCTCCCGCAGCGGGGAGGAACTCATCGTTTAAATCAAAACCCTCATTGTTTACCGATGAAGCCTCGCCTTTTGGCGCCCAATCATCCTCGCTCTTCGTGGATGACGTCGACTCCCGTGTCGACGACCCTTCGCCCTGGAATATGCCGGCATCTAAACGAATTTCGAAACAAGAGGTTTTGAAGTCTTTACTACCTCCTACGGATGTGCCCGAAAGCTATGTCGATGCTTACGATATAACCCTGGGCTCGAGTGATAATCGGGGAAACGCTGGCGTGGGAGTGGGGACCGCGCGGAGAATGCTTACCAGCACGCATTTGAGCTCGGAGCAGCAGTCTAGGATTATGAATATCGTAGCGCCTGGAGGGGAAGTGACGGCTGGGAGTCTTGGAAGAAGCCAGTTCAATGTATTCTTGGCTTTGGTGGGATTGGCACAAGAGGGCGAGGATTTGACTCTTGATACGGTTGATGAACGACGGAAAAGTAAGCATCAATCATGTATATGAAGTATGGCCAAACTGACAATATCCGCTTCCTAGGACTCCCCCAACCGAATATTCCCTATCTCGAGAAGCTAAAGGCCCCAAATAACACCAATGGCAATTCTCATCAGTCTGAAACCCCGCGCCGCATGCGCCACGATTCTTTTGAAGACCCCGAATCCGACCCGTGGGCGACCCCGGTGTCGCACCGTGGCCGCCACAATTCGTATGAGAATCGGCATCGAGCTAATACGAATGGATCATTTGCTACGTCTCCAGGGCCCGGCATAAATAGCATCAATAACAATTTCCCTACTGCCGACAACAGGCAGACACGGTCGGCTGCCGATAGCAACCAACCTCCAGATTCTGGTGTCCCTTCCTCCGGAGGCGGTGCGCCTAGCTGGGGAGGCGAAGGATTCAACAACCCATCGAGCGGTGATTTTCGGAACCAAGGAGAGTCGGGTTTTGGCGGTGGTTTTGGTCAGTCAGGAGACGACCAAGGGAACCATGGCTCCAATGGCATATCACGTTCTCTTGGAGGAAGGGGAATGAGTAATAATGGAGCCGAGGACGTCATCACGATTCATATGCTTCCGGAAAAAGAGGGCATGTTTATGTTCCAGCATCGGAACTACGAAGTCAAATCTGCGCGAAGAGGCAGCTCGGTTATCAGACGATATAGCGATTTCGTGTGGCTGGTGGATTGTCTGCAGAAGAGGTACCCGTTCCGGCAGATTCCTTTACTTCCTCCAAAGAGGCTAGCAGGTACGTTGAAAGCTTGCTAAGAGCTCACCTAAATATACTCACGTTTTGTAAAGTCAATGGTACTCACCTGACAGCGGATTCAAATTCTTTCCTCGACAAGCGACGCAAGGGCCTCGTACGCTTCGCCAACGCTTTAGCTCGCCATCCAGTTTTGAACCAAGAACAATTGGTAGTGATGTTTCTCACGGTACCTACGGTATGCCTTGGATCATTGTATCACGTATTGATTAGAAGCACTAATTGTGAGCAGGAATTATCCATCTGGCGAAAGCAAGCCACTATATCCGTCCAAGAGGAGTTCACTGGCAAGCCACTCCCGCCAGATCTTGAAGATTCTCTCCCTCCTAATCTTCAGGAGTTATTCGACACCGTTCGTTCAGGCGTCCGTAGGTCGTCTGAGATCTACATAAATTTATGCAATTTGCTTGATCGCCTTGCAAAGCGTAACCAGGGACTTGCCGCTGAGCAATTCAGGTTTTCACGGGCTTTGCAAGCTTTGACCGACGCGACTGGGGATACATACGCAGTTGATAGGAACGATATTCCATTATTGAACGATGGAATTTGCTCTACAGCAAAACACCTTATTACCAGCCAGGGTTTACTTGAGGATGAGGCGCGAGCTTGGGATGAAGGTGTTTTGGAGGATTTTAAACGGCAGCGGGATTGCTTGGTTGCAATGCGCGATATGTTTGATCGGAATGAACGACTTTCCAAGGATAACATCCCTCAGCTGGAGAAACGCATTGAAAGCAATGAGAGGAAATTGCAGGATTTGCGAACCAGACCTGAGGGTCAGGTTAAGCCCGGAGAAATTGAGAAGGTAGAAGGTGCTATTTTCAAGGTCAGATACTCGCCCCAGTAATCATGCTCTCTTATTCTTAAACACGTTGGCTAAACAACCCGGCGTCTTTTCAGGACAAGGAGTCGATTGTGCAGCAACATGCTCGAGGCGTGCTAATAAAGGAGTGCGTCCGTGACGAGTTGTATATTTTCCAGAAGAGCCAGTACCATATTAGCCGTCTGCATCAAGACTGGAGCCAGGAACGAGTCAAGTACGCGGAGCTACAGGCGGACAACTGGCGAGCTCTTTGTGACGAGGTTGAAGCTATGCCTACAAGTGAATAATCATGGAGCATGCGGACACGGATGAACTTCATAATCTTTCTCACCTGGGTTCCTCGTCTACGCGAGAATTTCGATTTGGTGTTTTGTCTATCCCATGCTTACTCGTGTATAATTCCATGCTCTTTGTATATTCCCTCAACATACCCCTCCTCGTTGTCTTTCGTTTTGCTTGAGGTCATAGTGAGGTTTATAGCTTGGATGCCGCATCGTTCATAAGCCTGTGATTTTTGTTTTTCCTTTTTGCTAAGGTGCGAGATTTGTTACGTTGTGCTTGGATATACCCCTATATGTATGTCTGGAGCAAGGCCTTGTAATGGAAGAGGTTGTCACTCCAGTTTGTCAAAAGAACGACTTCCTACCTCTAGGTAAAACCGAGAGACTTGTGGAGACTGTTCTGTCCGTGCTGGCCCGGGATCTCGCCCTCCGCATATTCAGCAAAAATGAGTACCTTGACAAGCTTTCTGCCTCGTGGTACAAGTGTACGACCAGTTCTGCCATTAAGAAACCGAGGTCCTTGTGTATGAGCCAGCAATGCGACCGTGTGACAAACGCATCGAAGCTCTCAAGCATCGCGAAAGTTGCCGTTCGCAACACGGGCGGACCGAGGCGGGCCAAGACTTCGGGGTGGAAATGCCAAGCATTGGCACTGGCGGATAGGCCTAACCGCTCCGGGCTAGATAGTTGCATAAATTTGCATTTACAAATGTATGCAAAAATTAAAGACTTTTGATTGGCTTGGAGCACATCTTATGCCGTTGAACATTGCCCTTAGTCAGCTGGTGCAGCTCCATCGCGTTACTACCAAAGCGCAAATCGCCAGGATACGTTTTCCTGCCAATCCTCTTAGACCGCTCATCTTGGTGCAGTTAAGCCTCTCAGTCTGTGCTTGGCTTCAATTTCTTGTTTGTTCTCGTGATCCACCAGGTCGAGGTCTGCCATTGTTGAGACACGAATATCGGAGAACAGCTTGTCAATCATTGCTCGATTCGGGGTGTTTCGTACACACTCCAGGCGGGCTATCGGAACTTGAATCGCTCGAGGTGAGAAATATTTCTTGCTCGCAACTTTTCCGGGCCTCCGGTGCTCTGTGAAACATTTTTCGTTTTTGGTTCAAGCCTCCGCAGAGAACTGATTCTTCCTCTGTTAGGCTCTAGGAACATTTGCCTCTTCTTGAACCATCGCGGCGCCCCTGCGAGCCTTGCGATTTTACCATATACAACTTTATGTTGGCCAACTTGTTACGCAGATAAGGAATTGGGGACATGCTGAGAGTCAGGTTCGCTTTTCAAGGACCGACAGACAGAGAGGCATCTCATCGTACTGTGGTGGTGGCTCTATTCCATGACTGAAGATACCGGACTACTCTCACGAAGCATCGAAAACCGTCCTTTAATAGAAGTTTCGACCTTCGGGTCCGTGTTTGTCTTTTGCATTTACTGCTTGACAACTTAAAAAGCCTGCCCGCAAAATGGCTTGGGATCACCTCGATATCGATAAACCTCATGTCGCGTACATGATACTGGGAGGCTTCACCAGTTTGTTCATGTTATGCTCGCTTTTCGTCAAAGAGAAACTGTATATCGGTGAAGCAACCGTTGCCACTTTGTGTGGAGTTATCTTTGGGCCCCATGCTGCCAACCTCCTTGACCCAATATCATGGGGGAACGTTGACAAAATCACACTCGAATTCTCGCGAGTTGTCCTCGTTGTGCAATGTTTTGCTGTTGGGGTTGAATTGCCCAAATCATACATGGAAAGGCATTGGAGATCGGTCGCGTTGCTTCTGGTTCCCGTCATGACATGGGGCTGGTTGATGACGAGCCTCTTCATCTGGTGGATGGTCCCTCCATTAACATGGTTGGAGAGTCTGATTTGTTCTGCCTGCGTTACGGCCACCGATCCCGTCTTAGCCTCGTCAGTCGTTGGTAAGGGTAAATTTGCAAAGCGTGTCCCCAAGCATCTTCGAGATCTGCTCTCCGCTGAATCGGGATGCAACGACGGCATGGCTTTCCCTTTTATCTACCTTTCGCTCTACATCCTGGCCTATCGACCTAATACTAACGAGGTGGCACTCCACTGGATTTGCGTCACACTCCTCTACGAATGCATCCTCGGCGCCATCCTTGGATTCATGATAGGCTACGCTGGTCGCCATGCTATCAAGTTTGCAGAGCGGAGAAGTCTCATTGATCGAGAAAGTTTCTTGGTGTTTTACTTTGTACTGGCTTTGTTCTGTGCTGGAACAGGCAGTTTGCTGGGAATGGATGATCTGTTAATGGGATTCTCTGCGGGTGTGGGGTTTAGTAATGATGGATGGTTCACGGAGAAAACAGAGGAGTCTCATGTCTCCAATGTCATTGATCTGCTACTGAACTTGACTTACTTCGTCTATTTCGGTGCAATTATACCCTGGCAGGAATTCAATGCACCAGAGCTTGGCCTTCCCGTTTGGAGGTTAGTTATCCTCGCGATTTTTGTGATTTTCTTTCGTCGAATACCGGTCATGTTGCTACTCAAGCCGTTTATCCCGGACGTGAAAACATGGCGAGAGTCCTTGTTCGCAGGCCATTTCGGGCCGATCGGCGTCGGCGCAATCTTTGCATGCATTCTAACTCGAGCAGAGTTGGAAACGCATACGACTCAACCGCTGGACGAGCTTCCTCCAAAGGGCTCTCACAATTACACAGTTATTCAACTCATCTGGCCCATAACTACCTTTTTGGTTATCTCATCGATCCTTGTGCATGGATCCTCCGTCGCGGTGTTTACCCTTGGCAAACGTATTAACACGCTGACCATCACGATGTCTTATACAACGGCTAACGAAGAGGGACCGTCATGGATGAACCGGCTTCCTCGAATCCAGTCCCAGTCCAAGGCCTCCCTCTCTCTGCGCAAAGATTCGCTTGACTCATCTAGCGAAGGTCTGGCTCAAGTTCCGCCTGGCACTCTCGGTCCAATCGGTATACCTGGCAACTTTCTGCGACGACAGAAGGAGGGAGACCAACCAAGTCAGCCAGGTAGTCGTGCATCTAGCCGAAAGCCGACGAGGAGAAAGAAAGTTGGAGCGGGCGGGCCAATCAGTCAATCCGCTATTATGCCACAACGGAGAGGGGAGCTGACCGCAGCTGATGAAGGTCCTGATTTAGAACAAGGTGTCAAGTCACCGTCGGCTGAAGAGCAACCCTCGAGAGAGCCGGAGTTGGAGATCTATCAGGAAGGAGATCACATGATCATCGAAGACGAAGAGGGAAATGTTCTGGAAACAAGGGATATCAGTCATCTTTCTCCTGATCAACGTGAACAGGAAATTCTAGCGCAGCACAAGCGGCTTCAGGAGGACACTACTGGGGTTTTTGCCAAAGGAAGGGACCATCCGCATGAGCGAATGGAAGGAGAAGATATCCAGAAGGCTGCCGAAAGGAATTTGGCCCGTCCATTGAAGAAGTTGAAGGGACGCTTTCCGTGGAAGAACGGCAAACAGAAAGATATGGGCTCGCCTGAGGTGCCACCAGAAAGGAAGCCTAAAAAAGAACGGGCACGTCGATCGGCACGAGCCTATCAGTTCGCCAATACCATCATAGTAGAAGACGAAGACGGTGAAGTGATCAAGAAATACACCATCCCTGGGCCCAAGGCAGCTAAGAAGGAGGCTCCAGAGGGTGAGCCGTCCTCCAAAGCAGAAGCTGAACCCCGGCCGCGGCCGCGGCGTATGACTCGAATGGGTACTTGGATTGGTCGTGGCGATGGTAAGGAAGGCGAATCAAAGTCAAAAGATGGCGAAGAAGCTTCCTCCGATGAGGAGAGGATAAGATTCACCGTGCCTGAGAAGAAAGGGCATCGCCATCGTCTTGGGGGCCGCAGAATGACCAAGGAAGATTTCATCAAAGAAATTCAACAACTTGATCCCAAAGCGCAGAAGGAAATTTTTGAAGAAGGCATTGCTAGCCAATTAAAGCCGGTTACTGGAGATGAACAACTTGAACAAGCGCAACAGGCCCGCGGCCGGCGTCCAAAGGCTCAAAAATCTCCTAGCAGCTTTGGATCACCGGACTATCCTTCTCTCTGTCGGGCAAGATGACAGCGTAGAAAGGAGAGGAGGAGGTGCCAATTCATGATGTTGCAGCCACCTTAGCTCAATATGCTGGTCCCGACATATCAGCAGCCGAATCCCGCCGTCGCCGTCTCGCCGGATCTCGAGAATCATCTCCTTCGCCAACTAGCCACATCCGAAGCCGTCGTGACTCAGAAGACGACGGAACGAGGCGCATACCGCCGGCTGAACTCAGACAGTTGGCTGGTTTGGCGCCATCGCAATCGCCAACGGTGTCAAGAACGAAAGAAATCGATCCGGAAACAGGCGAAACGCCGGCAGAACGGAAACGTCGACTTGCTGCCCTGGGTCAGCTGCCGCACACTGGTGATGACGATGAGGCTATTGACCGTGGCCGTCGCCAGAGTGATGGACGCTCGGATAGCGAGGACGATGGACGCCCACGCCTAGTAAAGGGTAAAGTATCGTTTGCAGACGGGACAAGACCAGCCAAGACCAATAGAGACGCGATGACGGTGTTACCAGCACAGTCCGGAAGTGCGAGTGGTATGGCTACGACCGAGCATGGATCGTCACAGTCGGCTTCAAACGCTGGCAACGGAAATGGTAACGGAAACGATGACTTTAGACGTGGACATGTATCGCGCATTTCTTGGGGAGGGGAACGAGGAAGGTCGTGAACACAGTATCTGGTCTCGTTATACATATACGTGAGCACGAGGGGAAGTATACATATCCCAGGCGAAAGGTTTTTATCAGCGCTCGCCAAAGGGTCCAGATCCATTTATGATAACCCGTTTTGCTGTTTAGACTATGGATTTGTCCGTTTGTAAAGATTGCTAGCCGTGCTTCTTGTAATCCGGGACTTGTATAGAAGTTAGCACATATACCCGTGTTATTAGAAGTGTATAAAATTGCAATTTCTGAATGATCATGAATATTTCTGACGGAAGAGGATCCCGAGGTCAGTATCACCAACATATTAACTCGCCCGCAGCCGCAAGAGGGCTTCACCTAGCCCCTTGGAAAATAGATAAAAGATATCGAATCTCTTAAGTTAAACCGAATTGCGCAAAATTGAACTGGCTTCTAGCTACTAAACTGCCCAGACATTTAAGAGCTCCAAGTCCAACCCGTAGGAATGAGATTAAGTTCTTTCAAAACTAGATGGGGAGTTCATACACAGGGTTAAAAGCAGATAGAGGTACAAAAAAAAAAAAAGAAAAGTCATAGACCAATTACGTGAACCAAACAGAAGAAGCCCATCGCCTCCCGCCGCCCACAACCATAGGATCGTAAGGAAATTGGGGATTCGGGGTGATTTATACGGCATTCGTGAAAAAAACAGATTCTTGCATAAGGGACATGACATTCGTCCTTGTTGGTGGTTTGGGGGGGCACCTCAAAGCTTCTGGATCTCAGGCGGGATGATAACCATGACGAAGCGTTTGTGGGGCGATTGGCCCGGAAATATCTCAAGGTATAATCCACGAGGTGAATATCATTGAGGGAGCGCAGGTGACGCGGGCTAGTAGTTGGGTCTTGGTGGGTAATCTTCGCTGCGACCGGCAGTGCTCTTGCCGGAGCCGTATTGCTACATGAGGAAAAGGGAGGTAAGCGGTAGTCCAACAGGATGGATGAGGAGAGTATAAAGTATACCTTGCGTCTCAATGCTTCGAGTCTCTTCTTCTTGGTATGGGCGTTGATGTAGGTACCGATAATGAAACCGACAATGTTGAAGAACGGCACCCAGGTCTGCTCTGGGAGGAATTTCTGGGCAAACGCCAGGGAGAGCGGCGAGACAACCCAGCTAACCTTCATAACACGGAAGAATCCGGCTTTGACGGTGGCGCGGACCTGGTGGAAGGTACGCGCGCCGGCAATGATGGCCATTGACGCCAAGTAGATGACGTTTTGGATGGGAGAAATCTGCGCGGCATCAAGGATCGCAATTAGCAGCTTGAAGCGATTCTGCGATCGCGGGAGGGAAGAGCTTATCGACATACGATGAGGTTGCTGGCCAGGATCTGCAGGATCTTGGCCTTTAGGCTGGTGCGGCCAGCGAAGACCCGTTGCAGAATGCCAATCAAGAAGTGGCCAAGCGGTGCGCTGATGAAAGCGCCGTAGACCGCCATTTTGGGTATTCTGGAATTGAAATAATGGCCATGCTTGCTACGATCGTGTGCGATCCAGGAGGCGAGGAGTTCCTGCAGGCCGAACAGGGAGCCCGAGGTGAGCATTTTGGTACGGAGCGGATTCGATTGGAGCTGCTTGATATATGCCTTTGCGAGCCCCAGCATCGTTAGCATTCGAACCATGGTCGCACCCTATCGGATTCCAATGCAAAACATACAGCCAGGTACCCATTCTGCGTCTTCCCTCCAGTCAATTTGGCGCCCACCTTCTGTGCGAGTTCTCCGCCGACCTTGGTCGCAGTCTTGACGGTTTCCTTTTCGAATTTGACGGACATGTTGGCGCTGCAGCTCGTAGGCTTCGATGGGCTATGGGTAAGGAGGTGTTGCGTCGAGTGGAAGAGATGGAGTCGCGGCAGATCGGTGATGCGAGGTTAGGAGGTCAGCTCTGCCGGCCGCAGCGTGGGGAACTAGTGTTGTTTGTTTATGATTGGGGAAGAGTCGAGCGGCTGGGCCGAGGTCAGTGTCTGGAGAGCCCTGGAGCAATTGACTTACCGACGACGAGGCCTGCGACGCCGTTGCTTGAGATAGCCAGAGCGTATCGAGGCAACAGGGGAGGGGGATTAGCCTATGCTTATGAACTGCTCAGTGCCAAATGGCCTGTTGTGGTTTTAATGAATGCAAGAGGAACAGGCTGGAAGGTTTGGCGCTCGGAAAAAAGCTTTCCAGGCGGATGGCGGATAAGGAGTGACAGAGCAACGAGCTGCTTAGAGCACAGCTGTCGATTGGCACAGAAGCATCAGATTTTATTCAACTCCAGAGAGACGGTTAATGTTCACACAGTGATCTCAGATATATGACATTGCAGCTTGCAAGCACTGTTGTGTACAGAGCATTGATTACCCTGCCAACCAGCACTCAACTCCCGTTCCCAGCCCCCGAGTTTCACCATCCACCAAGTCAAAGTCTGCATGCCGCGAAACTCGGCAATGCTCTTCCATACACTAGAGATCCCATACTATATTCTTGATCAACATGGGAGTAACACTCTGTAAAAAACCTCGTTGTTCCAGTCGTCCTGCTCGGTATGAGTGCAAACAGAGCAAACACATGACTAAGCCGCGCCTCGACGTCGCTTCATCCACGCCCTCCAGCGCACGCTCACAACCGACATCAACCAGCCGATGGAGAGGTCGTAGAGGGTCCATGGGATCCTGGAGACCACTGACAGGACCGTCTGGCTTTCTACCTTGTCTTTCACATGGACTGCATGAATGGTATCCCGGCTGACAGCCGCATGGTCAGCCCCGTCCTTCATGGTTAGCCCTCGAGAAACTGCTCGCTTTTGCAGGGAGAAGTATCCCCCTTGACCTTCCAACAGGTTGCCCTCGACCCAGCTGCCGGTATAGTCTGGGGTGGATAAGGCTTCCCTGATGACGCCAGACTTTACGATATGTATCATTGATTCCCCGGCACAGCTGGCAACGCAGTTGTGCCATGGCGTGGGAATGTGTAGTAGGTCGTGGGACAACAATTCACCGTCAGCTGCGCTCAGGCTATGCGTTGCTCGCGCTGTCGCGGTGTCAAACAGTCGGATCCCGAATTTGGGACCCGAGTTGTTGTGTGCATGGATAGAGAGCCGAATGTGGTCGGGGAACATCAACTCAACCAGGTTCGAATAGGCTTGGTTTCGCAGAATCATCTCAAACGAGACTTTTGTGGCAAGCTTTTTCCGCTGCGAGCGGGAGAGGGATTGCGTGAGCGGGTGCAAATCCAGATCCTCAAGCATGAACCGTGAGAACCCCCGGTACAAGGCCAAGATCGACGATTCTTGAGATTCGATCCGTGCTCTGAGCCCGGTTTGGCTAGGCTCACAGCCCGCCATGAGGATGCGGCGGCAAGTTTCTGCGTCGTTTTTCAACTCAGTTGCGATATGGTGCTCCAAATTCGGCATGTCCGGGTACTCCTCGATTTCATCGGTGGTTTTGAGGTTGAAGATATCGATCAGTGATCGAAAGCAAACGCGCTCCTTTTGCTCTCCCGCGGATGATTCGATGGCCTTGTTCAGCCTTTTAAGATGCGCACCGTAGTCGTCAACGGTTTGATCGTCAACTCCGACTTAATCGTGTTACTTTGCGTTGCTTACACGGAAGTATGATATTGACTCACTGCAATCACTAAAAACATGACCGTCACTGATGATCCAGACTCGTGCCCCTGGCGTGTATATATTTTCAATTTGTCGAACAAAGCCATGCAATCGCCTTAAAGCTATCTCTTCCCCTTTATCTGGAAGACGGCCCGCCACCTTTTCTGGGTTTGATGACTTGCATGGGAACGCTGGAAGGCACATTTCTAGCCGAAGATTGCGCGAGGTAAAGAACCGCACTTTGGACGCGAAGTATTCTCGTCCTTGATCGTTCCACAGATCATTCGGTACTTTGTACCGCAGGAGTTCATCGAAGAGATCGACGATAGATTGAACCGTCGAATCGCCCTCGGACGGCAGCTCCGCTATTGGCATCGTGATGTCAATCTGCGTCTGAGTCAAAATAATCATGGAGAAGAATTCTTCAAAGCGCGATGCACTCATCCGCTCTGGCTCGGTCGCTCTCAGTATCAGCCCAGTGACCTCGTTTTCCTTATGGCTTTTCGTCTCATAGATGTCAATAGTTTCGGTCTCAAGCGCGGTGTTGCTCAATCGGAAGCGAGACAGGCCGTGCTTCTCGAAATAGCGTACGTGATTCGACTTCGCCATCAGTACCGTGGATCGGATAGTCGGCCAGGAAGTGTTGACCCATTGATGATTTTTCCCAAGACAGCGGATGAGTTCACCGTTCGTTCGTCTAACATAAATCGCAATGTTTCGGTGGTAAATCGAATCTCCATCGTTTGAGAACTCCATAGGCGAATTATTTCTAAAACTGAATCACAATCGCTTTCGTGTGCCAAATCGTTCATACTCTGGCGTTGTTCAAGAGCTATGCGTCTCTGAGCTATTTGAGGATTTTGATACCTACGGATGATGGGGCTATATTTACTCCGTAGAGATACGATATCGAACCAGGGCCGCAATACCAACGTGATCCAAGCTGACACTTCCAGGGTTACCATTCTTCCAATCCACGCGAAGTTGGCTGGGCCCGTTGGGCGTTCCCCTACAACGTGGGCCGTATAAGGGTCCAGGTATTGACACTAATTCATGTGCCCTTGATATGGACGTTTACTAACATCGAATTCAGTCACAATGGCCCTCAGCAGAACAGCACAGCCTCAAGGCTTGGACCAGATAGTCTGGATTCGCCCTTGAGCAAATATCTAGCCAAATTTGGGAACCGGCAGAATTGTGTTTAACGTTCCGATGGAAGCATCCCTGCCCCACTCAGCTTGCATTATACCCTGTTTGGCACCTTGGGATGGCAGGGAAAAGGGCGGCGTATGAAAACGATGTTATGTTCGATCTTTTTGACTTCCAAGTCTGAGATGTCAACTATATTCTAGGCAGCAAATCCTACCAGGAGCTTTCTTCTCCGTGGTTGTTTCGAACGGTGAATACGACCATCTACGATTCATCCAACATGTTTTCGGGCGCCCTCATTGCAATGCTGAGCAAAGTCCTTCTTGCGGGAGTGGTTGTTCTTACACTGTCGCTCTACTGGGTTCTCGTTCCGCCTCGTCATCCTCGAAATATTCCCGCAGTTCCATTTTGGGTTACTTTACTCCCATTATTTTTTGATGTTGACCAAGAGAACACGTATCGAAGATACATTCGGAAGCCTTTGCAACAGTATGGAGTTATCAAGATTTTCTTTGGGGGGCAATGGAACTTGGTCATACAGAGACCGACCTACGTGGCGGAAATGTTTAAACATGAGGAAGTTTACCAGAAGAGCGGAAACCAAAAGAAGATTCCTCATAGCGTCCTTGCGGAATTCCTAGGTAAGTGAATAACTCTGTTCCATCTTTCGGAACCTGCTCATATATGTGCGGTTAAGGCGACAACATTATTTCTTCGAGAGGCGACGATTGGAAACTTTACCGAAATATTATCAAGCCCGGCCTTCAGAAAACCTTTGAAACACAGCCCATTGTTGCCAATGCTAGAAAGCTCTGCAGTTTGCTCAAAAAATCGCAGCAGGCCCTGGGAAGTCAGGGAATATTGATCCAGAATCATATCCAGTGCTACACAACTGCAAATATATCAAAGTGCGTCTTGCAGGCTGAGATAGAGGTAAGGCCCTCGCTCTGCGTATCGACAGTTAGCTAACTTGGGAATCAAGTCGCTGTCAACTGAAAATGACACACTCATGAAATTGCAGCTCGCAGTGAAGAGAGAAATTTTCAAGCCTATTTTCATGAATTTCCCTCTGTTGGATCGATTTGGTTCCTTCATACCTAGTCGTGCCCACGCAAGAGAGTTAGTACGAAGATTTTCTAGTGAGTTGGAGTCAAGGCTAGTCCGGGATCACACTGAGATGCCGGATTCCGAAGCATCTGACAACGTTGGATCACGATTAATTGCCGCTAGAGATCGTGGTGAATTAACACAGCAACAATTTCGGGACAACCTGAACGTTACATTTGTTGCTGGGCAGGAAAACCCGCAACTCCTTCTGATTTCAACAATGTACCTGCTAGGAAAATATCCCGTTAGTGCTATCTGGGCTCCTTGGTTTGATCCAAGCTGATGTTTCCCAGGAAGTTCAATGTCGTCTAAGATCTGAAATTGAGGGCTGTGGAGCGGATGAGCCGTCCCACCTCATTTTGCGCGACATGCCATATCTCACTTCCGTCACCTATGAGAGCCTCCGATTGTTTCCGCCTATCTCCCAGCTAATCAATCGACGAGTGGCTAAGCCAGTTGTTTTGGGGGGCGAGATCTATATCCCTCAAAATACGTACGTAGGATACAACTGTTATGCAACTAATCGGGATCCCACTGTTTGGGGCAAAACCGCAGACGAATTTAGGCCCGAACGATGGGGCTCAACCACCAAAGAAATTTCTATGCGGTATAGGGTCGCGAGGGCACGGGCAGAATTTACCTCGTTCCATGGAGGTAGCCGTGCGTGTCTCGGGGAGACCTTTGCGTTGCTGGAAATGAAACTTTCGCTTTTTATTCTGCTGAAGAATTTGAGCTGGAGGTTGGACCCCAAGTGGGAAGACCGCAAGACCCCAGTAAGAAACCTACCACGCCCTCTTTTTTAGCTTTTATTCTGCAGTCTTGCGTTGGGACAATGTGGTTGATGTTGAATCTAATCGCTCGCTGCAGGCTGGCCCATTGTTCCCCAGGGGATTGCGATTGATTTTCACAAGCCGTGAAGCGTAATTGATCTTGAACGTCGAATAAGAGAGATCTTGAGCAAGAATGCGCGGATTTTCACTGCTGACTGGGCAAATCCGTACCTTATTACGTATCTTCTAACGGTGCCCGGAAAATAACAGATGTTCGTGATGATTCTGTAGCTCCAGGAAGAGTTTTCAAAGGGGGCACTCGAACTCGAGTGGGCCAGAGCCCTCGTAACAGTTCACGCAGAACGTGGACTCAAGCTCGATCTACGTTATCCTTGCCGCCGCTAAAGAAAAATAAGATTCGTATGAAGGCTTTTTGACAGTGTTGGTTCAAGCTCTTCCATGCTAGCTACATCTTCATCTTCCCGGACTAGATGGAAATACATCCCGGTTCATGCAGGAAATCATGCATCCGGATGCATGCGGGCCGACATTTCTTGGTGTGCACATTGACACCACACGAAAGCTACGTTGCGACAGATCTTGTAGGCAAGACGATAGTTAACGGAAATTCGGGGTCACGGAAGACACCATATGTGCTCGGCAGGAGAAGCTGCAACACGAGCTGCAAATATTTGAATTTCGCCGCTGTTACCACTGTGGGGAAGGGTAATCTGCGCAATCGTTCTCGTCATGATGCATCTTCCAGGATACTGTGCTTTGACACGAATGATCTGCAGACATCCAACACGCAGAAATTGGAAATCCCAGTTCCAAGTTCCTTGTTGGGAAATTTCGGGCGCCGTGCGTGCGCTTTTTCATGGATTTCTATTTTTGCATCCGGCCCGACTTGATATGCTGTTTTCGTCACGAATTGGAGTTTACCAAAAAGATAAGAAATAAAAAGATAACACGAGAAGAAATATTTAATGCGGCGAGACTAACTATAAGTTACACGTGCTATTCAGGAACCGTGTCGGTCGGCGTCTCTCCAAGGGGTACCTTCGCATCTTCAATGCCCTTTGGAATGTCAACCCAGATGTAAAGCAAAATTGCTACCGAGATCAGCAGGACGTTGGCAAGCATTGGGAACCGCAAGTTATTAGTCCTATTCTGGATAACTCCTTGCACGAGAGGATTGATCCAACCAGTGGCAAGATCCAGCGTGATCTCAAGCCCAAAAAACTGGGCTTCAGATCCTTTTGGAATCAGCGATGAGTAAACCGCTCGGTTATACGACCGGAGGGCACTGCTCGTACTCATAAAGAGAACTTGCTCCACCCAAAATTCGGCAGTGTGCTTGTACCCAATCGGGACGTTGTTGCTGATTCCGATACAGCCCCAAAAAATGCAGAGGAAATTAACGGCTAAAAAGACATATGCCCAGCTCTTGATAGGAGCTTGGATACGGGGGAAAATGAAGAGGAACCCCAAACTTCCCATGCATGCGAAAATGACGTTGGTGAAGGACCACACTTGGTAGACACCAGATCCGTTGCTGATACCAGTGACTTGAAGGAAAAGTGACTGGATCAAACCGAGGTAGTTGGAGTAGGAGGTGTGCCAGAGAACCCAGCCGATGCAGAGTTTGAATGCTTCGGGGTAGCGACGCACCGAGGAAACCATTAGAAGCCAGCCTCTCGCTGGGAGGAGGAAAACATCCGCGCCTTTTGGCCGCTTTTTGCCCTCTATGGCAGGTAATAGGAATTGGCCAATGGTCGCAAAGAGTACTATAAACTAGGTTAGGAATCTTCCGGGAAAATTGACACATAGGACTTACTCGTTATGCAACCACCGATGGTGATCGCAAGGAGGTAGTTGTGGTAGCCAATTTTGACATATGACCCTCGGGAATAAACAAGGATGACACCGATGATTAGTGCAGTCAAGCCACCAAGATTGCCGGCCACCAATGCAAGAACGCTAACAGTGAAACCCTTTGTCCATGTTCGCTTTTCTAATCCGCTGGAGTCTGCAGCCGCGTCTGCCGGCAACGCCGGTTGTCGGGGCCGAAACCAACCCACGGAGCGCATAAAGATAGGAATATAAGACGCTTCAATGACAACATAAACACCCTGAATAGTCGTTAAGGTGCAGTACAAGACAGAGAGGGCGGTGAGGTGGCTGTAATTGGACTCCGTCAAACCCGCAAACGGGAGAGCTAAAGCACCGAAAAGGATGATTGACACCATCATCATGGTTTTCCGATAGCCTACGCGTGGTGTTAATGCTTGAGATCGACAGACGGGGGTTGTTTTTCAGCTCACTTACTGGAATAATCTGCCAGTCCAGATACAAGAATAGTGATCACACCCTCCATGGCGCGACCAATTGCCCGCAAGTACAAGCTACTTTGTTAGTATACAGTTCAGCGACTCCCTTGCAGAGTATACTTACAGGTAACTGAGATAGTCAATTTCGCCGGCTCCGAACTTGACTACACATTTGATATTGCTTCCGCGTCGGCCGCACGGTTTGTCTGATCCCGGCTGATGGCCCACCAGGTTGGCAGCAGACTGAATCGCAGCAGAAACATAGTTGAAAACCATAGAAGCTGTCGGACCGGTCTATATTCTCCCATCAGTGCACTGTTTCCAAAGCCACAGAACAGGATGCTGGGAAGACAGACCGAATAGCACAGAATTAGAAAAGCCCATAATGCTTTTCTTGAGCCCAACGAGGCAGCTGAGGAATCCGCTGCGCTGGTTTCGCCTTCTGATCCTCCATCGCGCGGGATCTCCTGCGCAGAAGCTCCAGCGCCCTTTTTGGTATTATCCAAGTCTGAATCATGTATGTCGCTGGCATTGCTGGCGGACGACATCTCTTCGTTCTAGACGGGTGAAAATTGATGGTATTCCGGCACTTGAGAGCTCGGGAATGCCGGTTCTTAAGGTCATAAGAGATCTCAAATCCTTTTGCAGCATTTCTTGCAAACTGGGGGCCAAGCGGATATCCGTCCATCGTGAAGAAACCGCACTGAAATATGAGCAAATTTGATGCAGTGCCCGGAGAATGTTGTGGTGGCCCGCCCTCTGAATCCAGGATGGAGACTGCGTAGAGGATGCGTCTGTGTCTGCGCACGATTGAGCAAGTTTTCGTTGGCTCCTTGGGTACTAGATGGACAGGGAGTTCCCTTCGCATGAACAGGGACTGAACACAGTTCCGAAGATCCCATCGGGTCCGAGAACTGATCCAAACGCCAGCCCCGTCTCACCATAGACTTCACCTCGAATGCAAATTTTATAAGGAGTGCGAGACTACAGCTTCAAATCTGGGCAGTTGATAAGCTTTCGAATCTGATGCGCAGATTTCGAGGAACGTTTGTTGGGCGCTAGTTAAGTTAGCGATGGCACCCCGGTCAACACGAGCCCACACCTGAGCTCTAAGCCAAGAAAGCTATGATGGCGGAACTTTTGCGGAGAACTCAAGTGGATGAGAATGGGCCAGTGCTGGGAATCCGAGACTGTGAGAAACCGCTTTTCTGGGATCGAAGGAGGCTACGGGTATTATTGAGCCTAGAATCGAGAATTGAGGATAACGTGGGCCCCGTAGCTAACATGGGCGTCAGCCGCTGGTTAGTTAACGGACCGTCTGTGCAGGATTGAATTGACATCCCTGCCATTCCACCAGCTGTCAGATTTCGTCGACGCCCTTCTTCAAACTAGTGAGCCCATTTCCTTTCGGAGCCAACGAACTGAGTTATCGCCGTCGACTGTGTTCCTCTTTTTCCTCTTTTTGAACCTCACGGAGGTCGTCTCTCAAGAACAAATTCAGTCAAGGGTTGATGAGCCGCCTCTCCTTTGGCTTAGCACCAATCCGCACGATCGTGATATGTGCCATTTCGAAACATGTCTGAAAGTCCGAAAGACAAACCAGCAAGCGAAAACATGGCTGCTAAGGTAGAGGCCTCAAACCCTCCTGGACCGCCGTCGGACATCGAGCGTGATGGCAAACCAATGGCCACACCTGCCTATACTGCGTTTTCTCCGTCGAGAAGGACATTCATCCTGACTGTGGTTACCGTTGCAGGTTTCTTTGGGCCTTTGGCCGGAAACATCTACTTACCTGCGCTCCCGGTACTCACTGACGAGTTCAATGTCAGCACAACTGCCATGAATAGTACAGTCTCGGTTTTCATGGTCGTCTTCGCGTTTGGGGTGAGTTATTGTCTCTCCAGTGATGATGAGGATAATATTGGCTGATTCGGGCTCCTGAAGCCTCTTTTTTGGGCAAGTTTTGCGGACTGGAAGGGAAGACGACCTCTTTATCTCGCCTCAATCCTTATATACATCGGCGCAAACATCTTACTTGCAGCCTTGCCGAGTAATTTTGGTGCGTTGATCTTCCTTCGGGTGATACAAGCATTTGGGTCAGCCGCTGTGGTATCAATGGGCGCGGGAACTGTGGCAGATGTGAACAAAACGCCTTTCACGCAGCCGAAATCAGAGGCTAATGAATGGAATATCAGATTGTTGAGCCAAAAAAACGCGCAAGAGCAATGTCGTACTTCCTACTTGGTCCACAGTGTGGCCCAATATTGGGGCCAGTGTTGGGAGGAGCCTTTGCAGGGCAAGCATCTTGGAGGTGGATTTTCGGCTTCCTGGGTAAGATTTCCTTGAATTTTCTGCTTCTCCATTATACAAGTGGTTCATCGCATTGATGCAACGTTAGCGATATCCGCATTCGTCCTTTGGCTCGTAATCATCGCCGCCCTACCTGAAACGCTCCGAGCTAGAGTAGGGAATGGCAAGATATTCCACGAACGTGGTTGGATATTGTGGCCGCCAACTCCATTCTCCCAACTTGCTCCTGAATCCGAGCGCGGGCCGCCACCACCGAAGCCAACACTGAAAGGCTATTGGCAGTTGTTCAAATATCCTCCGATCGGAATCGTCTGTTTCGATACCGCTATACTCTACTCATCGTACTTCTGTATTGCCATTCAGCTCCCTACGGCACTGCAAGGCGTTTACCATTGGTCCACAGCAAGCGTTGGTGCAGGCTATCTGGTTGTTGGAATCGCCATGGTAATAGGTTCCGTGACTGGAGGCCATTTCTCGGATTGGCGGCGAGCGCGTCTGGCGAAGACACTGGGGGAGAAGAATATTCCCCCTGAAACTAGACTGATTGACCAAATCTGGGGGGTCCTCCTTTTAGCTGCTGGCCTTTTGATGTTCGGCTGGTTTGTTGATAGATCAATCCACCCAGCAGCAACACTTGTGTCTACATTTTTGAGTAAGTCCCATCGTGATGACTTCTTTTGTGTGACAATTCAAAGCTGACAAGGGTGTAATCAGCCGGGTTTGGGATGTCCTGGACCTTTGTTGCCTCAAATGCATTCCTCACAGAGTGCGTCGCCCAGCAGGCTGCTGGAGCCTTTGCGCTGGGAAACATGCTTCGAAGCCCAGGGGCTGCAATTGCTGCAGCGATAATCGCACCACTTGTGACTCGGATGGGTTGGGGATGGTGCTTCACTGGGCTGTCCATATTGAATTTGGTGGTGGTTGGTGCTGCGGTTATTGTGCTGCGCGTAAAGTCGCCTTACTGGAGGAAAAAGAGAGAGGCTGGAATGGCCTCGAAACGTACCAAGGCCTAGATTCTCTTGTGGAAATAGAAAGCACAATGCCCACATTTCCGTAACATCCGAGTCCTCGCTGCCCTAGAGCCCCATTAAGTGGTTTGCACTATCATTATATTGTGAATATCCATGGCTCCGTGATATTAGAGGCCGACCCTAAAAGTCACGTGCCAAGTCGGATATAATACTCCCTATGACGGAATTAGGTTGTTCCGATGAATCACGTGACTGTATGCGAGCCTCGGCTCACATGGGGAGCTCCGAGAGTCCGAAGGCCCCGTTGCGATTCCGTATATTCTTCTCCTCCATTATAATTACTGAAGAGCTATACGTTAACCTATGAAGGGCGATGTTGAAGAGAAGCTTTCGTAGCCACTGGAGATCATGGAGGATACTGTGAGCACGCTTGACCCCTCCGAGGGGGTCGCTCAACCTGTAGCTCCAAAAACAAACGGACCTACAAAGAAACCCCCAAGCGATCCCGACGTTCAGAGCAACGCCCAAGGCAATCCTTTGATGAAGGGCGTATTGTCGAAAACTGATACTACGATCCTCCGGTTAAGCAGGCAGGTGCAGCGTTTCCTGTATCCCCGAAACTCCTGGTTCTAACAATTCGTG
This sequence comes from Uncinocarpus reesii 1704, assembly GCF_000003515.1. NCBI lineage: Eukaryota > Fungi > Ascomycota > Eurotiomycetes > Onygenales > Onygenaceae > Uncinocarpus > Uncinocarpus reesii. The sequence continues at coordinate 464,201 of NW_003052498.1, read as the reverse complement.
AAATAGATTAATATCCACCTCTTACGGTGAAGAAACTGTACTCGCATCGGTGAACTACTCCGCAAGTCTCCTCCACTACATTCTCTTTTCCCCTCCTCTTCGGGCCATTTTCGCTCGTCTGCACAGCCGTCTAGGCCTCGTCGCAAGAACTCGCAAAGGTGACTCTCAGTCACAAACACCGCCTCTCCTTGCACTCGCGGCGCTTATTTCAGAGACGCGTACGGCGCTGCGGTTGCTTGGCCTTATACCGCTCTGGGAGTGGGGTTCGGCAACTGTGAAGTCACCGCCGGCAGACCCTGTCTTGCGTGGCGTGGCTTTTGCGCAAGTCTTCGTCAATGTGGTCTATCAATTCATGGAGAACATTGCATTCTTGGCGTCCAAGGGTATAGTCTCACAGCGCCTTCTGCGGCGCTGGGGCGGGGTCGGAAAATGGTATATATGGTCCACACGCGCATGGCTGAGCCACGTCGTGTTGGAGTTTGTGCGCTTATGGAGAGAGCGATGTTTGGCCGCGAAGCAGAAACAACTGGCCGTGGAGAAGGCCACAGGCGCGATAGCCGCAGATGAGGAGGAGCGCGGTGAAGCACTCCGGGTGCGAGCATGGCGTAAGAGTTTGGTGAGCAACCTTGCCTGGTTTCCATTATGTCTCCACTGGAGTCTGGAGAACGGTGCTGGGATTTCGAACAGTATGGTTGGGCTTTTGGGATTCATTGCTGGCGCTTGGAAGCTGAGCGATTCTTGGAAAGCAACTGCAACAGGGTGAGCAGGGTTTCAGCGTGTGCATCGGCGTTGTGTATTGGCAATTTTCTCCATTTGAAGGTGTTAGTTCTGCAGCAACCACTCAATATCCTGGATTGATTGACAGTCCGGCAACTCTTGCTCCTCTTGAAGCGAATTTTGAGACGAAAGCCCTGTGTGCTCCAATAGAGTTAACTACTACTACTAAAAATAGGAGAAACAAACCCACAAGGCTGATTAGTGAGCTCCGAAGCTTCTGCATCAGTTTAAGCCTTATCGTGAAGTATCTCCTGTTGGAACGCGAATTAATATATCACGACGACGGCTAAGCCACATCGGCACACGGTTCAAATTGAACACTTGTTCTGTGAGACCTCAGCGGACGAATGATACTCAGCCTTTTATGCTTTCATGGTTTATCCTTTGCCAGAAGCTTTTCAGCTCATTCTCATGTTGGTTCTGAAGTGGTTAGCGTCGAGCATTTTCCGCATGCAGGATGGCTTGAACTCCCGGTCAAATCAGGCCAAATCCAATCCTTTTTCATGGTTATACGTTGGTTTGGTTCTCTGGGGCTGAGGGGCTGTTCACAGCGCCTACAGAACCAATCCTCGTGGGTTGGAACCTTTAGTTATCGTTGACATCCGTGGGCTCCGGCCAATATTTTGAAGAATCCATTTATCCTTCTAGGGGTAACATCGTGCTCATACCTGTTGTATAACCTTTTACCCTCGTCCGTCCACTCAATCACGTTCGACATCGGCGCTCCTACTTTCGCAGGTCACAGTGATAACATAACGATGGCCGGCATGATGTCGAAACGAAGCGTTTTCACAACGGTAACGCCGTTGCCTCCCTATCTTACCCGCGAGACCGTTATCGAAACTCTTCATCAACACTCGGACATGATCCAGCTTAACCCACTTGTCATCAAACATGAGCGGTGCAATCCTCCTCCAAACGCTCCCGCGGACGAATTTCATTGCATCTGGTATGAATTGATGGACAAAATACACTATCTGCCGGGAGGCATGCTCAGCGGGCACGTTTCGTATAAAGCCTGTTTTTACGATTTGCCTCGAGGCCTACAGACCCACGTTTATGCTCCGACGGGGTTAGATATCAAAGATAAATGGAGTATCTGTGGAAATATGCCTGGTGAACCGCGAGAGCCCGTCGAATTAGGCCTGACAGACGCACCACGCGAAGGGCTTTATCTTCGAGAGGACGTTGATATGCGATGCAATATATTCGTGACAAGTTTCGTGAAGAAGACTTTGAGGAAAGCTCACGCCGTCCTCGTTGAACGACTAGTCGTTAAAGCGGATATATTAAAGCAACGGTCAGACTATGCGAGTTCAGTTCGACACAGCCTCCTCGCTTATCCACCGACGGAGACAGATTCGTATCGCAGTAGTTGGCAGTCACCGACATCCCCTGGTTTTCGAGTAGCGAGCCCTGATGTGACTTCGCAAATTTCACCCTCCTCCATTTCCCCAACCGAACTGCATTTCCAAGGACGGGGTTCTAGCCTTGTTCTCGACCCGGCGCAAACGGGTCCCTTCCCTCCTACGCAATATAGCAAACCCACCAAACCCAACGAACATATATATGAAATCGATGGGGCTCCCGTTCAGCTTCCTGAAATCACGGTTGAGCAAGTTGATGACAACGCTCAAAATGAGCTTCCGGCAAGCTCCGTAAAACGAAAGCCAACTGCTTCACAACCGGGTCAAGCGGAATTAGCGTAGACTATGCCATGTCTTCCAATCAAGCCTGCAAAGTCCCATTCGAATCGCAATACCCTTGTGCTTCCCAGAGCCCTCAGTCGCTCTGGCCTGCCATCGAGCACTGGTCTCGCAGCAGGGTTTGTGTATGTCTCAGTTGGATAGACGGTGCTTCCCCGAAGTGATCGCAGCAAGCCAAGCAGGTGCTTGCCGTACGGCTGATCCTCAGGGTCGCGGGGCAGGATCTGGAAGTCCGCGCTCCAAGAATAGCAGGTTTGGGATGTCCATTACTGGTGTGTGCGACGAATTTCAAATATGATTCGGCCAGATTCGAATACTCTCATCCGAATCCGAATCAATTTGCGAATTATTCGGATTATTCCGAGCTTACATCTTGGTGCCGTTATAGTTAGATGAAATTTAAGCTCTTCTTATGGCAGCATCAGAATTGACCCGAAGAAGTTTAGCTGCCCTGAATATTTGGAATAATTCGAACCATTTGAATAAGGGTGACTCGAATAAGGGTGACTCGAATAAGGGTGACTCGAATAAGGGTGACTCGAATAAGGGTGACTCGAATAAGGGTGACTCGAATAAGGGTGACTCGAATAAGGGTGACTCGAATAAGGGTGACTCGAATATGGGTGACTCGAATATCACACTCCGACTCCGACTTGCTTGCAAGTTGCTGGGGGCATTGATCTGGTAGCAGCCTGTGATTATAATGGAGTGGAAGACCGTCAATGGGTGGCACCCCGGTCCGAGCTGGTTGCCCATGGTGGAAGAGGGAGAATATAGTGCTTGTCATAGGGGAGCTGGGCCACTGGAGGATGGGAAAGAAGAAGAAGGTACACGAACCTGTGGTAGAATGATTTAAGGAATTGGGTATGGCATAGTGCGAGAGTAGATGACAGGCCTTCCGACTGATGTGCTATTTTCTCAACAGTGCTTCACTGCAATAGTTAGTTATATATTTATATCACAAATGCTCTTGGCATATCCCCTACTCTGAACTCACAGAGTAATTCGTTTAGCGCTCTTGTTCAGAATTCAGCAGCATACCCAGAATCATTGCTGTTTATGAGCACCAACTTCGCTTCTTGACGGGAATCACAGCCACAAGTTCACAACCGCCTGGTGTTGCCTGCTGGCCCCTGGGTCACGTGTCTATCAAAATGGCAAGGGGCAGTGACTCACAGCCCTTTATATCTTTGACCTGCGAGCCAGAACATAAATATTTCGGAACTCCTACAATTCTCTCTGATCACACTTGAGCAGCAGATATGGGCGGCAAGGTGTTCTCTGAGCCAAAGGGTAATGAGCCTGCCCTTCAGACTCCTCGCATGAGCGAGGCAGTCTACACGCGCACAAGGGACTTCTGTATCCGACAACTTCAAGATTTATTCGATGTCGTGGTCTCGCCACCGGAAGCTCCAGGGAAAGCCGACTATGGGGATGTTGACACCCTGGTGCAAGGCCCTCGACCGGGGTTTACATGGGAGGAGGTTGGGAAGCGCCTGAATTCCCGCCGAGCAGTGCATAATGGAGTCACGCACAGCTTTGCGGTTCCTATCACCGTTGACGACAGCGACGCCCATGACGAAATCTATGCCCAAATCGATGTGCATGTCTGCCGCCCCGGGTTCATAGAATGGGAATGCCTCCTTGATTCTTACGGTGATATGTGGCAGATCGTCGGTAAGTTTCTGAGACCATTGGGTCTGACGGCCAATGATAAGGGCCTCCATGTTCGGATCCCGGAGATTGAATCGTCAAACCGAGCACACAGTATGGTGTACCTTACCCACGACGCGATGGATGTTTTGGAGTTTTTAGGCTTGGATGTGGAACGTTATCAGGATGGATTCGAGAATCTTGACGAGCTGTACAGATGGTGTGCAAGCGGGAGGTTTTTCCACTCTACAGCATTCTTGGCCAAGTTCGACACAGCAAACGACCGGCAGAGAATGAAGAAGAGGCCAATGTTCCAAAATTTCATTGATGAATGGGTCCCTGCGAACATTCATTTGTGGCGGGATAAAGAGCCGCTGACCAGAGAAGATATCATGCAGCAAGCACTGGCGCGATTCGGAAAGCAGGAAGATTATGAACAAAGAATTTCTGCATGGAGATTGAAAGTAGAAGAAGAGCGGCTATGGAGAGAAGTTGCGTCTATTGTCGCAGCAGAGTGCTCTGGGGACGTGAATATTGTCATCCGAGGATTGAAAAGATGGGTGCATTTTCTCAGCGAAGATGGCGACAAAGTGGTCAAACCGGCCCTCCGGACGGAAGTGGAGATGGATGCGGTTCGTCAACCTCGCTGGGCATCCCAAATATCACATTCCTCGCTCTCGAAGAAGTCCCTTTTCGACTGGGTCAAAGAACATTGGCGCGAGGTCAAAGTGCTGGAGAAGCGGCGTGTGGCCGCAGCCCAGGCGGAAAGAAAAATGAGCTCTTAACAATTTCTTTTTGCGTCAGTCACGATCAACTTTACTCCATTCTCAGCACTGGAAATGATTAGAAAGTGTCATGGCAGAATTGGAGTTACCGACTTCTTATCATGTTCAAGGGCCCCGACAATGTTCTTTCCAAGAACCTTTTCCTCGCCGCATCTAAGGAGGCCGTTTCAACGGGAGTGAAGTATAAACGACGCCCTCTATAACTGCCTCGTTGCAGATGTCTGTGCCATCATCTAGGCTGGACAGGGTCGAATACAACGTCTCCATATGAAGGAAAGCTGTGCTAGGAAGATTTGATGTACTTATAACAAATATAATTATAATGGCATGGTGCACCGCTAAGACAACTCGCGAATTTGGGTGCTGATTAGGAGGAGCGAGATGCCGAACAACTTACTATATTCAATGGTTGTGCCGGTTGGCTACTTTATGTTGATATACCGTCTAGATCATAAGAACAGGAAAACGACATCGGTGGAATCTACTTGGGCATCCGCTTTGTACGTACTAGGCGGTCGTGGTGCAAAGCTTGCATCGGCTTTTTGGCTATGAAGCTACCAATACTCATCGTCGAGAGAACAAAAGCCCGGAGTTAAGCGGTATCTTAAGACTTAAATAGGGATAGTACTTGATTCTGTTAGTTTAAAGGGCGTTATAGGCGCGATATATGCTATAAGTAAGGCGTGTTGAAACGCTTTTGCAGTGTAATTCCCATGTGTTGAAGCTAGGAACACAAAATCAAAATGCGGCCGATACTCTTGGAGTCAATTTGATCCCTCGATTTCCACCTCAACTAATAATCATCTCCTCGGGAGATTACCTCTTTGCAATTGGGTCGAAGCAGCACAGTCTGTTTAGAGCATTGTGTCAGCGTAAACTGTAGCATCTAGCTAGGATAGTACTCACATGTTCAAACTGTGCGACATAAGAGCCAGGAACATCCACCAGTGGTGCATAGGACTCCACAATGCCTTTTGAGACGAGTGATTTCATGCCAAGGTGGTAGTTCTTCACCCCAATACGCTCGAGATAACGTTTAGAAAAGACGAGGGTTCCAAAATTCTCATCAATTTTTTTCAATAGCGACTTGGCAGAGGCGTGATGAAGGCCAGTAGGATTGGCATGCTCGTTGCGCCCGTAGCCGTAAATTCCCACATCGTCCCTAAGATAGGCTTTGCCGGTGCTGCCAAAGGTTTCAATGGCAAATACATCGCCTTCTTCCATTAGTTGGTTCGTATGGGTCTTAATGAAGGGGACTTGTTTGTCGCCATGAATCTTGTACCGTAGGATGTTATGCCCAGTGATACTTCGGACCGCTTTGACGGGGATAGTCTTCCCGTTGAGCTCGACCTCGTAGCTCTCCATCACCTCTTGAATTTCCGCACTAATGTGGCTAATCCGGGCATCAACTCCTGCTTCCTACGTCTATTTAGCTCTGGAGCCACTGTACGGGACAGATTTGCTTACCTTGAGTCCAGTATTGGTGGCTGCTTTAACAGCAGCTAGCAGGCTATCAAAGACTGGATTGAAGGCCACGGTGAAAGCGCTATCGACGATTCTGCCGCTGACATGAACTCCAAAATCCACTTTCAAGACATCATCGTAGTGGAGGATAACCTCACTGGCCCCGGGGTTGGGAGTCCAATGGGCAGCTACGTTGTTCAGGCAAAGCCCAGTCGGAAATCCCATACCGGCTTGAAGGGCATCTCCAGTGTCGAGGCCTTGATGGCCGGTCAGCGCCCGAACACCATCCTCAATCTCATCGGCAAGCCGGCTCATGGAAACGCCAGGTTTAATGATAGTCTGCACATACTGGCGGACTTGGCGATGGACTTCAGCAGCTTTGCGATAGTCATTGAGAAACTCGTCATCCATATTGTTTACATGGTAT
>NW_003052498.1:376339-457182 GCF_000003515.1 Uncinocarpus reesii 1704 | reverse complement strand
TCGGGATATCGCTGCTCGCGAAAGAGGTTCGCGGAGCGCGATCCTGGGAGGGCTCGTCTGCTGGCAGTCCAATGCCTCTTATTTTTCTTCTTCTTCTTGTTATCTTTCGCTTTCTTTTCTTGCCTTTTGGGAGTTAGCTTTAATGTGTGACCAGATTTCCAGCTAGCTTACCATTGTTAGGCTGACCACCAGGCTTCAAGTCAACTCCAATCGTGTCATCATCGTCGTCATCTCCGTCTTCATCTTCGCCGTCGAGTGCACCGTGAAGAAGCCCATTTGCTTCGGCTGGCTTAGGAGGATTGACGGCAGCGATTGGAGCAGTAGGGGATGACTCTGCTCAAATGTCAGACTGGCTGCAAGGGGGTGGACTATGTATCTATACCATTTGGACTTCGACGATGTGTTTCTGGTGTCTTGGATCCCATCGTCGGTTTCGATACGCAGTCATGCAGTGTCTCAACACGTCGTTGCGATAACTAATTGATGAAAACGACAAAGCGACGTTGCCTGAAGGCGGGCATGTCTTGGCATGATCCATTAGCTCCATTGCATCAACAGGCGGATGAGGCGGTCTGCTATGATATGTGCACTTTGGCATTGGAGACTTGAAGGAGAAACTGGTTCGATATCAATTTCGCGTGACTTGATCATGGCGTATTATTGATGAGCTTTTTAGTGAGAGGCCCTATGCCCTTTATGGTTCTGCTGAGTTCTTCGAGAGGCACACATAGGGGCGCGTCTTGTGTTTTAAAAGACTGTGGGCAGTTGATAATGTTGAGTAAACGTTTAGTTATATGGATGGGCAAACTACTCTTGTGAGCACTCGTTCTTAGCCCTGAGAAGTAGAAATCAAAGGTACATTCGATTGGGCGGATTTCTATTCTCATCAACATACATGGATTGTGGGATAATAACGATCCCAGCAACTCCTGACTGCAAGTTCCCCCCTTGATTTCCTTTCCCATAGGCTGCACGATTAATCACCGGATATGTCTCCGATAGATATGCGACACTTCTGTGATGTTCCGCGTGAGGATTATCCTCAAAAATAGCTGCTCAGGGTTGATATGCTTGCTGGACGGAAAGGAGGGCGTTTGAATGTACATTTTTTGGCGTGCACATCCCCTCCTTAATGAGAATGGTATCTTCGTCCTGCGTTTTTATACCATTCACTTTCCAAAAAGGCATCCACTTTCCACGACTTGGACGACGCCGCCACGATCCCATCCATTTCACCCTTCCATACGAAGGTAGCAGCATCGATGTTCCGCAAGTTCCCATCGCGTAAGCAAATCTCCACCTGCACATGGGCCAACTCCTTGTAGCTTTCAGCTTCGAATTGGTATAACCAGTTGCGTTGATCGGAAGTCAAAGCGAAAACTAGGACGCCATCGACGCTTTGGCCCAGCTCTTTTGACGGCATCACTATCGGGAGGTCGGCTCCCTCGAAGATCCAGAGCTTATAGTCGAGTAAGCTCGCTTGGGTCATGTTGGCTGCGATGTCAAAATCGGGCTCAGCATCCGTCACGGACTTGAGCATCCGTGGGAGCATGAGTGGTCCGAGAAGGAATACGGGCGTAGAGCCCTTGAGCAGTTCTTCAAGCCTCCTCTCACTTAGGACGTTGTTCAAAGCCCGCTGATAGTCCCTAGGGTACCCGACTTTGTTCTCCATTTTGCCCAGCCACATATATATGGGAAACGTCAAAATCGTGAAACCAGAGGTAAAAAGTGAATTTGAAACTAAGAGGTGACCGGCTTAGTGCTTTCTGCGATGTGGGTAGAGTTGGTGAAGGGGAATGCGCTGATAAGGTGAATGGTGCGCATTCAATTTATCACTTCACAGCTAGGAGAGAGCAATCATATTCCAACTGCTCACACAGTCGCCGGCAGGAAATCTCCAGCATTGACCTCAGGCAGCGGCAAACAAAAACACTAACCAATGTATGTCCCTGGAACTAGAGTGGAGGAGTGCATCTAGAGCAAACTACCTGAGCTTCCTTTGCTGAAACACAACCTGATCTCACGGTAGAGAAGAAAGATCAGTTCAGGACACATCCTTGAGCACTTGCATCCTGCAAGGCTTGAACATTCTTTGGCACCAAATGTGCAAGTGAATCATTGAGCCGTGCCCTAGGGAAGCAACAGCAATCAGCCAGGCATTGGACAGGCAGTCATCACCCTCATGCGGTGCTTAATGCATTGTGAATGTCAGCCTAATGGGTGCCTGGAGCCTTGTTGCTGCCTTTACGCGGACAAGCACCTGCCCTGAAGAGATGCTGTGCCTAGTTTGGGGGCATGTTGATTGGTTCCAACTTGCAGCATCAGGATCTCCGACTGTGCCTCTGGAACGGTGGGTGAACGGTCATGAAATGCTACCGCAAAGCCAGCCATCAATGATCAAACCGATGGGACCACAGCCTAGGTTGGCGCTGTGGTTATGTGCTGATGCGTCCAGCCTCTCCATACCAACTGGGGGATCGTGGGTGTTTTGGCCCTCTTCACTTCATCGCAGGCATTGTTAATTAGGCTGCCAGGCTGTCGTGGCGTTGGCAGTCAAGCGTCCATCGCCTTCCAGAGGCTTCCAAGCAGCCACCCGGCCTTTGATTGGTCAGCAGCGTTGAATATGCTGAGTCATCACGCAGATTTCAGAGCAGCAACGCGGGACTAGCCGCATCTGGCTAGCGCAGCCAGGATCAGAGCTCCTCAAGCTTAGCTAATCCAGAGCCTCCAGCAGAGCAACTTCATCATCAGCCAGATCTGCCACCTTCAACATCTCAACGTCCCACACTCCCTCTTCCCTTGCTCTCCTAACTGTATTCTGGCCTTGCTGTTCCTGGTGACTTTACTGCTGTTGCTCTCATAGTCGCTGATTTCTGCTGGATTTCGAACGCGTTTTGCCATAGGGTCCTGGAAGCGCCTGGGAACAGCATCATAGACTGAGCTCTGTCTCGAGACAATACCTGCTTTTTTTATCTCCTCTTTTTCGTCGATTCTATCGACAGCATACCCTACCCTTCCCTCTCTCCCTCCTCCTTTCCCCTAAAGTGTATATTTGATATTTAGCCGACAAGATGTCTGGAGAGCCGGATCACGCCCACTCCAAGCACAAGGTCAACCTGAAGTGAGTTTTCCGCTGCCCCTTGGGTTAAGCAACATGCACCAAGCTCGAATGCTAACACAACGTCGTAGTGACCCTTCAGGTGCTGAGAAGAAGGATGTTAGTACTTCCTTTCCGAACGGTGACTCTCTACTGGTTTATGTGGGTGGGAGTTGACATCATAGCAGGAACTTGACACTTCGACCGCCATTTTAAAGAAAAAGAAGAAGCCCAACTCGTTGATGTAAGCTCTTTCTCAATGGGATTCCTCGCGTAGGTGCTTGTCAGCCCGGGCGCTAACATTTAGCAGTGTAACTGATGCAGTCAACGATGACAACTCTGTCATTGCACTCTCCAACAATACTATGGAAACTCTCCAGCTTTTCCGTGGCGACACAGTTCTTGTAAAAGGGAAAATGCGGAGAGATACCGTTTTGATCGTCCTCGCTGACGATGAACTTGACGATGGAAGCGCACGCATTAACCGCGTCGTCCGGCACAATCTTCGAGTAAAACACGGAGACGTTATCACCGTCCACCCTTGCCCGGATATCAAATATGTGAGTAGTGTTAATTCGCCCCTTTACCGCCAGATTGAAGCAATAATGTATCTGATGGTGTCGCTGGCAATAGGCCAAGCGAATCGCTGTTCTTCCAATTGCCGACACCGTTGAGGGGCTCACTGGCTCTCTCTTTGACGTTTTCCTTGCACCGTACTTCCGTGAAGCTTATCGACCAGTCCGACAAGGCGATCTATTTACCGTTCGTGGTGGTATGCGCCAAGTCGAATTTAAAGTTGTGGAAGTTGATCCTCCAGAGTATGGCATCGTTGCCCAAGATACAGTCATCCACTGTGAGGGTGAGCCCATTCAGCGTGAGGACGAGGAAGGGAACCTCAATGATGTTGGCTACGATGACATCGGTGGTTGCCGAAAACAGATGGCTCAGATTCGTGAACTGGTCGAACTTCCGCTTCGCCATCCTCAACTTTTCAAGTCGATTGGTATCAAACCCCCACGTGGTATTCTCATGTTCGGCCCTCCAGGTACTGGTAAGACCCTGATGGCTCGCGCCGTCGCCAATGAGACTGGTGCTTTCTTTTTCCTCATCAACGGCCCTGAGATTATGTCCAAGATGGCCGGTGAATCCGAGTCGAATTTACGTAAGGCTTTCGAAGAAGCTGAAAAGAACTCACCCGCCATCATTTTCATTGACGAGATCGATTCTATTGCGCCTAAACGTGACAAGACTAACGGTGAAGTCGAACGTCGTGTTGTGTCTCAACTCCTTACATTAATGGACGGTATGAAAGCTCGCTCAAACGTTGTCGTTATGGCTGCAACCAATCGCCCCAACTCCGTTGATCCTGCTCTTCGCCGTTTTGGGCGTTTTGACCGTGAGGTTGACATCGGCATTCCTGATCCAACCGGCCGTCTTGAAATTCTTCAAATTCACACTAAGAATATGAAGCTCGGAGAGGACGTCGACCTTGAGGCCATTGCGGCGGAAACCCACGGTTACGTCGGTTCCGATATTGCTTCGCTTTGCTCAGAAGCTGCTATGCAGCAGATTCGTGAAAAGATGGATCTCATTGATCTGGATGAGGATACCATTGATGCTGAGGTTCTCGACTCCCTAGGCGTAACTATGGAGAATTTCCGTTTTGCCCTTGGTGTTTCAAACCCATCTGCTCTCCGTGAAGTTGCCGTTGTCGAAGTTCCTAATGTTCGCTGGGAAGACATTGGTGGTTTGGAAACTGTCAAGCGGGAGCTCATCGAGAGTGTCCAATACCCTGTTGACCACCCAGAGAAATTCCTTAAATTCGGTCTGTCGCCATCCAAAGGTGTCTTGTTCTACGGACCTCCGGGTACTGGTAAGACTTTGCTTGCCAAGGCCGTCGCCAACGAATGTGCTGCCAATTTCATCTCCGTCAAAGGCCCGGAATTGCTGAGCATGTGGTTTGGTGAATCCGAGAGTAACATTCGTGACATTTTCGACAAGGCTAGAGCAGCTGCTCCTTGTGTCGTGTTCTTGGACGAACTTGATTCCATTGCCAAGTCTCGTGGTGGTTCTGTTGGTGACGCTGGCGGTGCTTCAGACCGTGTTGTCAACCAGCTTCTTACTGGTAAGCGAGCCCTTGCCCTGCTAGCTACTTTTCAGTTGGTCCTTACTAACCCGCTTTCTAGAAATGGACGGAATGACTTCCAAGAAGAATGTCTTTGTCATTGGCGCAACTAACCGTCCTGAACAACTGGACGCCGCGTTGTGCCGACCGGGACGTTTGGACACTCTAGTCTATGTTCCCCTTCCCAACGAGTCCGAGCGTGTGTCCATTTTGAAAGCTCAGCTTCGAAAGACCCCTGTTGCCCCTGATGTCAACTTGGAGTACATTGCTAGCAAGACTCACGGATTCTCTGGTGCCGATCTTGGTTTTGTTACCCAACGCGCCGCCAAGCTTGCCATCAAACAGGCCATTTCCATGGAAATCGACCGCACCAAAGAGCGAGAAGCGGCTGGCGAAGACGACGTCATGGATGAAGATGTGGAAGACCCTGTCCCGGAGCTTACTCGTGCGCACTTTGAGGAGGCCATGCAGATGGCTCGCCGATCTGTCAACGACACCGAGATTCGTCGATATGAAGCGTTTGCCCAGAGCATGAAAAATTCCAGCGGCAGCAATTTCTTCCGATTCCCCACTGAAGAAGAAACCGCCCAGGCTGGGTTCGGTGACGCTGGCAACGATGACAGTCTCTATGATTAAACTAATGCGGCATTCTGGGTTTCTCTTCGTATCTTGATCTGGCGATGAGGATTTCAAGGGGCTGTGAACATCTTGGGGGGTGGCATGGTAGCTAATTTGACTTTGTACTTGATGAAATGAAAATTTTCCGACTGGTCATTATTTCTTTCCAGACTTTAGATTGGCTGTTGGTTTGAATTGCTTTAATGAAATATCTGCAAAACGTCTCGATGGTCGGATAGATAAATGTTAAAAACTCAATGAACTAGTTGAAGGAAATGCTTGAAGGTCATCTCATGCTTGCTTTAAAAAATCCCACCCGATGCCCATAGTCTACACGCCGATTCTCAGTAAGAAAGGCGGAAAAAAGGAAAAAAGAGAAAAACCATGACAGTGCCCATATCTATGTTGGTGTCCTATACATATAAAAAGAAAGAGAAAAAGAAAAAGAGTCCCACCGCAGCCCTGATATCAGCGCCTTGAATCCAGTCAATAGCCAAGGATCTTCAGGAAGCAAACTACCGCATCTTGGCGCTTTTCACTTTCAGTGGAAGATCAGAGGCATCGTCATCGTCTTGGTCGTCCGGCTCAGCTTCGCCGTCTTGGTCCTCGTCCTCGGTTGGTTTGATGCAAATGTCGCCGAGAGCCTCGTTGAGGATTTTCACGCCTTTGCCGACAACATGGGGAGGTATACGCACGTCGAACTCGGCGAGGAGGATAGAGTCGTCGCCGTCAGTGTTGTCACCTTCGGTAGGTCCTGAAGTGGATGCATGTTTCCCATTCGGCTTTGCGGCGGCGGCGGCGGTGCCGTTGGTCTCTTTGTGAGTGGATTCTTTATCGCGGTCTTCTCCTTGCTCCTCGGCATCGCTGGTATGTTCCTTCTTGACGGCCGGTTCTCGCACGCCGTTGGTCGCGGCGGTCCCGTTCAGCTCCTTGCCCTCGCGTTTTCTTTTCCCGAGTACTGTTGGAGGTGTCTGGTCACTGGGCTTTGCCGTTGTTGCGAGCCGGACGACATTGTCGACGACATCTTCGAAGCGGGTGCAGCGTCCGGAGCGCAGGAGTTCGAATGCGAGATTGCGAACGCGCTCTGTCCAGCCGGAGGCGGAGAGGGAGTGAAGGAGGGAGGTATGCAGGTCTTCGAGCTTGGTAGTGGTGGAGAGGTAGGCGAGGGCGATGTCGGTTTGAGAGGTGAACTCCAGGGGTGGAGGCTGCGCTGGGTCGGAACGGGGGTCTGTGAGGGTTTTGATGCAGTATAGGCTGTCTAGTGGAGCGGCGGGGGCGGAGGTTAGCGGCTTCGAGTTGGTGGATGGCATCGTGAAGGGGTGGTTGAAACGAGGAGGTCGGGAGGCGGAGCGAAGGCCAGCTGTCGCGGGAGAATTGAGGCGGTGGTTTTTCTCAAGGGAACGACCGGAAGGTCTTTTAGTTGAGTTCGCCCCGTTCTGTAGAATGAAAATGAAGAATCGCAGGGGAGTTGAGGAACGGATAGTTGGTGTCTGGCAGTACCTTGGTAGGTCTGGAGGCAACCGACGAAAAAAGCGACGAACAGAAACGAAGAAGAAAAGAGAAAAAGAAGGATCCCTAGCGAAGAAACGATGTGTTCATTTCCACCCGGCCATTTCTTTGTCTCAAGGCTCACGGTGGCCGGAGGGGGGTATTGGCTTCAATCGGGCGTGTTATATTGAACAAGCGAGGCCGATTGATCGCATCCACCAAAACTCCCGCTGGCGAACGTCATTCTCCACCGTCAGAATCTGCCTGCTGCTGGTTGGCCGGCGGCAAAAACAGCCCTTGCGCTTAACCGCGTCTTAGCGCCGACGTCGTTTTTTTTTCTTTACGCGCCGCGAGGCAGTTTATGGGAGGGAATAGTGGCAGACGGGGAGAGTTGAATCCGGATCGGTCTCTGTGATAATTGTTTGGACTGAATTAGTTAACTAGTTATGTTTGTTTTGCTGCCTGGAAGCCCCGGAGTCGTTCTCGGGGATGCCTTGCTCGTGGTCTGAGCCCATGGCATACCAGCACTCCACGGCCATCAATTGAAAACTACTCTTTATGCCGATGTATGCATCATACATTACTGATGGTGGCCTACAGATGACTACAAACATCATCTGCAGTCTGCCAGGATGCGTTGCTGTTTGGACAGCAAACCATTGTTATTCCCAACCAGCTCTCTATAAAATCTCTTTGATCCACAATTTCTTTCTGTTTTTCTGCATGTCCGTGCTTGGTAGAGCTTCTAATTCTCCTATGGAGTATCTGCTCTTTGTGAATGGGATGCTCAAGATTTGGACAGAGCTCCATCTCAGCCCAGAAGACCACTGCAGGACAGTCCAGGCTGATGCTTTGTCAACACACATCCCACAGCGAATCACCGTCTAACGGGGGTACCGGGACTGGGAATGCATCTCCCATTCACGACGAAGCATTGCTGACAAGGATGCCATCCATGGCACGTGAACTTGTACAGTCAGCCATCATGTCAGCCGATAATATAGAGGAAATGCTGCCTGGCTCCTGGGGAGATGCAACTCAGACAACCTTCTCACTTTGACTGCTGACGCAAAGCCGTTGCTTTTCCTCTTTTATATAGCAGTTTCATTTGTTCTTCTCCAAGGGCCATCATCATGACGGTCATCCTCAAAACGCCTGCGCAAGCCTCAATATCTCAAAAGAATGAGGAGGGCCGACGCGATTTAACGCGTTTTATGAATCAACTGGGCAGTCTCCTCCCCTCAGTTTATGCAAGCGACGTGGCAAATGGTACCGAATCAACCCTAGGGACACTCGAAGTCTTCCCACTGGAGGTCCTTCATATGATACTTTCAGGGTTAGATATTCAGAGTCTATCGAGTTTCCGCGCGGCAAATCGAAGCGCCAGCACCGTTGTGAAAACCATCTCGAAATACACGTCTTTATATACTCTCGCCCCAAGTGTTTTCCAGGCTGTTGTCTCCTTTGGTGCTGGCTCTTGGATCACCTGCGAAGAACTCCGTGCCACCTTAAGCAGCGACTCCTGCGCTACGTGCGGCGGCTTCGGCAGTTTTATCTACCTCTACACTTGCAAGCGAGTCTGCCCCGAGTGCATCACCCGTGATCCAGAGTATCCTACTGCCCTGGTTGGATTTGTCAAATATCTCTGCGACCTCGACGAAAAGACTCTTGGCAAACTTCGAACTATAACGATCCCGGAAAAGAGAGCGTGCCCTGACGAATTGCACCAGCCGCTGCAACTGATAAATCGAAACGACGCTCTCAGTGCCGGACTCAGCCTTCACGGCGCGTGCTCGCTGCTGTTGAAGTTTGGCGGTGAGGAAAGTGATGATGATGGCGATGATTTGGGCTACGACGAGGACGCCTGCTCGACGGTTGTATCTTGCGCGTTTTCCGACAAAGCGGATCTTATCAGCGGCATTACCTTTTATGCAGGCGCTGTTCGTGCTCCGCAGGTCGACTTCACGACCGGCAGTGTGGAATGGGGTACTTGCTGCAGCGCCTGCCGTGATAGTGGACGCCATGGCCGTGGAAAGATGGAATGGGACGAAGAAGGTGCCGAGAAATATGCCAATTACATCAAGGAATGTAGCGGTGCCATGACGATCCTTGCCGCAATGGACTATTGCCAGCATGTGGCACGTAGTGCGGCAGTTGGTTATGTCCCCATGGTGTCTGAGGAGTAATCGCCAATTCAGAATACTACAACCGTTCGAAAGATATATCATACGGCGACACTAATTCGGCAGCAGACGTCGCCTTGATCAATTATTATTCTCGATTGTGGTAAAAGGACAATGGGCTGGTCAAAGTGAAAGCGGCATCTGCTGAGTGTTGTGCATATGCAAACGGCGTTTTCGCGAGTGGGCTGGGGCTGATGCAGGGTGCAGTGATGAACAAGCGCTTCTTTCTCCATGCTGGCGATGTTTTCTATTTATGGTTTATATGGTTGATCTGCAATATTTCCCGCCGTGGTGCTTAATGACTAGAACTGCTTTAGCTATAACTAATATCAAAGACCTCCCACGTATTGCTCCTTCCCGACAGCTCCGAGCTTGCCGGTTTCGCAGCTTCGGCTCGGGATGTCCCAATTCTGCAGCGGGTGGGCCCGCCAAACCCAATCCGGACTAGGCGCCGCGCGGATCACAGTCCCCACTGCTCGGCACCGGCGCTAAGCCCAACTGGGACGATCCGACTCACGTGAAACCAAGAATGGCGGACTCGCAATTCCCAACATCCAAAGAAGCATCAAACGCAGCGCAGCGAGACGTCACTCCGAACCTCGCCCTCCAGCCTTGTGTTATTTGCCGCCCATCCCAGGGAGGATACGCTCCGGTTTGGGGATCTCGCTCGTTTGTGCGACCATTGATGAGTGTGCGCGCCGCCTTTTTGCTGGAAAGCCCATCGCTTTGAGGTGAGACTTCCCAGTTTCAGAGCCCTTCATTCGCCAATCGTCGCTAATCGGACCAGTGACTAACCGCCAGGCCACCCTCGTCGATTGAGATCAAAGGGTCCCTATTGATAGCCGTGCCTTAATGCCCTCTCTTGTATCCTCTGCTACGATGAACGGCGAAGCTGCCTTTTAGGCTGACCGCACCCCGTGTACTGGTTGTCGAGCTTCGCACCGTTGTCGCTTGACCCCAGCGTTCGTCACCTCACACGCTTGCTTGCAGTCGAGTTCTAGTCCGATTTCAAATTCCTGAAAGTTTATCCGTTGGCAGATTTAGCACGACTTCGTTATTTCGAATCTTTTTGCGATTTTGGATACCCTTTTTTTCCGTCGGTAGCTGTTGGTTTGATGTTTTGATCGCTTGCTATTTGAAACTTGACCATTTCCCTCGCGGCTCGGCTTGGCTTCGTGGACGACAGATTCAGTTGTTGGCTCTCCAAGATTGAAAAGGACATAATCGGCATCAGGCTTGTGGTGGAAGAAACAGCACGGCAATGGCATTCCCCACCTCATATCACCATGGAGATTCGGATGCGGACGATGAATATGAAAGAAGCGTCCTGGTATCGCCTCGCCTTGTGGACGACTCCGAAGCATCCCCCACCGATTCAGAACCGCCATCGGCCCAAAATACGCCCACAACTTTCACAAATACGGCCGACGAACGCAGTTCGCCGACGTCGTCGATAATAGAATGGTCTGCGGAGGACTGTGCGAATTTTGCTACGAATCTTGGGCTGCAGCAATACCGTGACTCGTTTATTGGTGAGTACCGTACATGACGTGGTTATTGCTGGTGCAGGTCTGATCAGAGTTTCTGCGACAGAGAACGAGATTGTTGGAGAAGCATTGATTGCGTTAAGGCATGAAGAGCTAAAAGAGCTGGGGATATCCAGTGTCGGCCATCGGTTAACTCTCCTAAAAAGCGTATACGAGATAAAAGTTAAGCAAGGAGTGTCGTTTGACCCAGACCATTACGTTCCTCTATGTCAGTATCCTTCCGTGTATTGAAGGCGGGGCGATTCTAACATTCCACTAGCTGCTGAGCAAAGCAACGCAAAGGAAATCGCCACTCAGGAAGACGTTGCGCTCCTAATAAGGACCATCCGGAAACGGGACGAAAGACTCGCTGCGGCAGAATCGGAATTGCGAAAATTAGCAGATGATTACAGGAGGCTTCGAGAGGAATTGCTGCCCGTATTTAAGATGGCCAAAGACAGATCCCAGCCCCTACCGTATCAACCGACCTCATCCTATGCCGGCTCTACCCTGGTATCGGATCCGTATAACCACGAACCATCCGCAACTTCGCCTTCAATCATGACTCAACCGGAAAAGACAGGCCCTAGTCTCTCCCGGACCTTCTCGAAAAAGCTCTTCGCTGGAGGGACTACTCCGAAAACCAACTCACCTACCCATATTCCGCAATCTATACCTGAGGGACGAGCATATAGTGACACTTCGACCTTGGACCCGTCCGCTGCTGCTATGGCTGCTTCATCCCATCTAACCGCTTCCATGAACGGTGGCCAACCTTCGCCCAAAGGCATCCCATCCCCCACATCCCCCGCCAGCTTCTACCCACAACAAACTCTTGCATCTCGATCATATTCCCGGGAGACGGCGAGTATCAACCGCTCCCATGATCACCCCGAAGACCCGCAATCACAACAACGCCACGATCGCTCGACACCAGGCCACCCCAGTTCCAATAGTAATCCACCCGGCTCTCGTGCTCAAAATGACCCTGCAGGCCCCAGCGTCGAAATTTTCAAGTCTTTCCGTGTTTCTATGGAAGATCCGTGTTACAGAGTCCTACCTGCTGCGCTTAAGAAGTATAATATCCACGAAGACTGGCGACACTATGCTCTCTATATTGTCTATGGCGATCAAGAACGGTGTCTTGGCCTCGACGAAAAACCTTTGATCTTATTTAAACAGTTGGCCGGTGATGGCCAGAAGCCTATGTTTATGCTACGAAGACAAACGCCAATAAGTGATGGCACAGCAACGAATATATACCCTGGGGGTGGGATTGGCATTGCGCCGGGAAGTGCGAGCATCGACGGAGGAGGGGGAGGGGGCCGGGTGCAACCTGGAGCAATTCAGCTGCCTGGCGGTGTCTTATGATGTTTTGTCAAGTCGTTCCGTTGCCGTTTGCCCGTGTTTCTCCGGTCACATATTCCCCTTTCCGGGAGGAAGCTGTTTTTCTATCTTGGCTTTTCTGTCCTGCAAAAGGCGCTTCCTTTCGTGTTCTTATTTATAGGCAAATCTGAATATCTATCGTTTGGACGTGTAATTAACCCGGGGTTGCCTTGTAGGTGCTATATCTCAGCCCGTCAGATCTTGAATGTATTACATAAGCCATGACGGCGGGGACCGTTGATCGAATGAGAATGACATCCACAGACTTGAGCGGCAACAAGTCTTTGCGTCAAAGTAACAAAGAGTAGAAGCTCCGAGATATATGCCCTTTTTCTGCGCTCCTTCATTTCGAAAACTATTCCTGTGCATACTTGACCCGGCCCCAGCCAAAGGCGTCTTAGATATCCTGCATTCGCCCTTCGTTTAGCCCCTCCTGGATCGGCCATGCCGGGGTATACTTCGAACCAGAAGCAGCTCATAGCACAATTCGTGTCTTTTGCGAGTGTAAAAGATAGCGTTGCAGCAAAGGTATGGGATTAATCATTTCTGAGATTTAAAAGCTTAGAACGGCATTTGATCTCCCGTCCATGTCCCTTGGTGCCGCAAGGGGAGACTCCCAGTTGGCGACGCGAAGTGTCTGGCTGATGCGTGTGCTTTTGATTTTTAGTTCCTCAAGGGCAACGGATGGGATGTGGCGCGGGCTGTAGATGAGTATGTGGCTCTTTTCTCTCTCCATATATGCTGCTTTTCCACAGTTCAAATGGGCCTATTTGTATACATCCTCTCGAAATTTGCTGGGTATAATTCAAAAGGCAAACGGCAAAGATGGGTTTGGTTCTTGCAGATACCCAATTCTTCCATTCAGCTTATAACTCAGAGTGAGCAGCTGGAATGGAGAGCTTGCAAACCATTCAAGGAGCTTCTCTGAAGTTGTATTCACAGCTGAGAGTTGAAAGTGACAGTGACGGCTCTCGGATGTTCCCCTCTGCATCACGTGGAATGTCAGACTGTCCCAAAAGAGCAGGCAACGGTCACGTTATTCTTGACTTCAGGATGCAGGCTGAGATGGTGAAGAGCTACATCTCCCGGTTCACGCGCTTCTCAGCTGCATCCTTGGGCACTTTCATCCAGGGCTATCTGTGCTACAATTGTGACCACAAGCACAATGGCTTCTCAATCAAGCTCAGAGAATGTGCTGACGCCTACTTCTGAATATGATAGTTACTTTCAGCACAACCCCTCTCCGTCTTCACAGGCCGTGTCTGCTCTCAACAAGATCTTTGATGGATATCGAGGTAAAGCTACCCGTTTTCAGGCGTTCGATGTTCCGGACTAATTGAGAGATAGATTCCCCTGTGGATAACCCAGATGGCATAGGAATTGAAGGTGCTATGAAATATTTAGGAGATATAAAAGTGAATCTGGATGAAGTTGTCTGCCTGGCAATATCAGAGTTGCTACGCTCTCCGTCAATGGGTGAATTCACACGTGAGAATTTTGTCGACGGGTGGAAGGAATCGGGGTAAGTGTAGTACATCCATTCACGGTATCGGACTACCTGTCTTATATGCACTAGTTCCGACACACTCGCCAAGCAAGCACTCCACGCATCAAATCTGCGCAATCGCATCCCGACGGAGCCAGCTTTGTTTAGACGCATATATCGTTATGCATTCGTACTATGTCGGCTACCGGGCCAGCGCCATCTCACTCTAGAAATCGCTACCGAACAATGGCGTTTATTTTTCACTCCTGACAACGGCGGTATCCCATGGAACACCAACACCGTCCCGTGGTTGGATTGGTGGATCGAGTTCATCGAAAACACATGGAAGCGGCCCGTCAACAAGGATTTGTGGGAGCAGACGGAGGTGCTAATGCGAAAGACTCTGGAGGATCCGAGCTTGAAATGGTGGAGCCCAGATGGGGCATGGCCTGGTGCAGTTGACGACTTTGTGGTTTTTGCAAAAGCAAAACTGGGAACGAGTGGCGCGAATGGCGAAATGGATGTGGAATGAATATTCAAACAACTACGAGGTGGTTATAAAGAGCAGAATATCATAAGATCGACATGGGGAGGATAGTGGGCGTGGATGAGAGATTTATGTTATCAAGACCTAGCGAACATCAAACGGCGCATTTTATATCTAGGAGGATTAACTAGATAGCTGGTCAATTGAAGATTCTATGGCATTTCAGCCAACCACTACTACAGAGGATCAAAATTTCAAAGTAAATCAAACTATTTGAGTTTAGACAAGGGGGGTGCAGCCTTCACAGCTAAAATGAATTTCATATGGGAAAGGCTTTGTTCAGGGGTATTGAGGAAACATACAGAAATGAAAAGAAGAGGCCAAGCTGAAATTTAGCAAAGTCCCGAGAAATATGAAATTCGTTAGGAATAACAGGAAATTGCATGGAATATCGTGTCCTATGGAGAATAACACAAATATGCCTCTTTCAACAGTGAGGTGGGATTGGATAGTACGGTGCTCCGTGATGGCCGTAAGTAGTATGACTCTGTGCAGGATGCATGAATAGAGGAGAATCGAAGCAACCAGTCCAGAAGTGTGGATCATGAGCGATGCAGGCGACGTCCTTCCCATGGTGGGATACTAGAGACGCATTATGGCAATGAGTACAATTGTGGTTGCAAGTCGATGGCTCCTTATCATCCTTTGCTGTGGCGTTTTCTTTCGATTTGCCGCCATCCTTTTCTTTCCCCTTTTCTTTCTCTTTTTCTTTTTCTTTTTGCTCTTTTGCTTTTTGGTCTGCTTCGTGTTTGTCCAGGAGCCTGCTATGTATCTCAGGGAACGCGTCGTGGAGGGCTTCGAGCTCGTCAAGAGATAGACCGCCTATTTCCTCACAGTTCCTTTTCCCATCTTCATTTTTTTCTTTCTTCTCTTCCTTCTCAAGAGCTTTGAGAGCTTTATTCAGCAACAAATCCTCCTCCACCTTGCTGCAGTCCACATCAAACAATTCATTCACCTTCCTGAATTCCGCTAGCCGATTCTTCCACTGCTCGCTCTGCTGGAGAATACAGATATTCGTCTTCCCAGACTCGTCAACTTGCTTTGAAAGAAAATCTCGAGCCCATTTCCGTAGCGTATCTTTATCTCCTTGGTTTTCAATTGTGTTGTCGCCGTATATTTCCTCGAAGACGGCCATTGGATCATTATGTGTTTCTCCCATAGAATATAACCGCTCAAAAGCCTTGTTTCGAAGCTCAGCAAAGGACATCTGGCTTCCAAGAGCGAACATCTGGATATCGTTGACCAAATACGCAGGGTCGTCAGCGCGAAAATCACGGATTGAGGGAGGGCCTTGAGTGGCGGAAGGTGTAAAATAAGGCGTAGTAGTCTGCACCAGCTCAGGGGGGTAGTCTTGTTTGAAAAGAAAAGAATAAAAAGTACAGAATGGGCGCTTTGAAGCCACCGGGACTTTAACCGTATTTTCTTTTGAAATTCTAGGTTGAAGGGATTCGAATACGGTTAATTTTGACCTTGGAAAAGGAACCGCATAGTCTGCATAATGGAGTTCGACGTATTCTCCAGAGCCGGCGGGATATCGCGTACGGAGAACTGGAGTAAATGAGAACTTATCCGCTTTAATGGTATGGAAATAGTGAGATTTCGGGCTATTTGTCTTTGTTAACATATCTAATAGCTCGGAATGTAGACTCGAGGATACATACTATAGTTTAGGATTTGACCCATTTGCAGACTCCGGCAGTTTCATTTCCTTCAGGGTCAACTTGTGGTCTCGGCACAGCTCCCTATCCAACAAGTCGTTTCCCCCCCAAAGACAATAGCTCCAACCTTATGATAGGGCGTTCTTGCGACTTTTCCTATCGGGATGACGACGGGGTTGATGCACTCTTGGAATACATGGAAACCGCAAAAGCAATTTTGGAGGCCGGTATAGTTCCAGTATTCGGTGTATCAACGAACTGAATCCAAGACCATGGCCAAGGTGATGGCTATGACTTGTTTGATCGCTCCCTTGGACACCGCAACACACTAGGAAGTAAGCGTGTGCCATGTGATGAATGAGAAAATGGCCTAAAAGTCCGGGACGCTGCTGAACCTGGTGAGAATTTAGCTCAATGGCAATCCTTGTATCTCGAAGGCCTGGTTTATAGGTGACGCCATGAGTATCAAGCGAAAGATGCGCCCATCGAAGATATACTTGATCCTTTAGCACACCTCGGAAATAGGTGGCGTCTAATGTCTCAAAAACTTGGTACGGGATCCAACGCAAGTTAATATTATGGATCGGGCATTTAGGTAAGTCCGGCTCTGAGGCGGTATGGTTTTCAAGAGCATCGAGAGCAAGCTTTGTGGCAACGGTTTCACTGAGCCCCAAGGGTTTTGAGGGGGGCAA
The DNA here is from genome assembly GCF_000003515.1 of Uncinocarpus reesii 1704. NCBI lineage: Eukaryota > Fungi > Ascomycota > Eurotiomycetes > Onygenales > Onygenaceae > Uncinocarpus > Uncinocarpus reesii. The sequence goes on along the minus strand of NW_003052498.1, from coordinate 440,376 downwards.
ATTCGCAGCCAGGAGCCCTCGGTCGGCTTTCTCCTTTTTGGCATATGTGCCGCAATTGCATTTGGGGGGAGACATGATCAAAGTGTCCAAACTGGAAAAGTAACGGATGTATGGAGTCGTTTGGAAGAGGAATCGAACAAGAGACCGAGAAAGGACGGCGAGTATTATTTAAAGTCAGGATCCCGAAGACATGCTGCCTTGTATGGCATCAAATTGCTCGCCCAAACTGACATGTTTGGTATGAGCCAGGCCATAGCGCCTCAATTTAAGTTTGCCCAAAACACCGTGTTTGCTCCGGTAAGGTAGAGTCGTACAGACAAAGGAAAGAATATACGATGGCAAAATAAGCCATTGTCGGCCTCGAAGAGAGTGCGACTCGTCAAGAGTAAAATAGCTTTGCTTGTGAGAAAGCAATCAAATCATAGGCCTTCAGCAGATTCTAGCTTATTATGATATTTGCGAAAGGGTGGAGCTAGAATAGTGACTCAAGCGGGAATAACATAGGTTTGTGAAACCGCAAAGCGGGTTTGATAGGCAAGGTATCATTTAGCCGTATAAATACCATGTTGGTGCCCAACGCCAACCGGTAGCTAGCAGCACAAAGGCAGGCAAGCACAATGGACTTTTCTTGCAAAATCTGAATGAAAAGGGTACAAGTTAGAAGTTTCTGGAGTAGTAAAAACCGACAACGCCAAAAGATACGATGCAGCAAATATAGACGCCAGACTGAAGGGGTTTATGTTGTTTGGAAAAGTGTATCTTCCTATAACGTAGTTAGAAACACTGCAAATCAAAGAGGAGGCGCCAAATCTTACTTCTCTCAGGTATTCTCCAATATCTCCTTGCCTAAACGTCGTGATTCCGGTCGGGTCTAACCGACGGGCCTCGGCGGTCGAACGAGCCGTTACGCCAAATCCCTAGGAACAGGTCAGAGAATCTCGTGAATTATCAATGGTAACACAGGGCAACCTACTAAAGGAGTATCGTCCATTGACATTACCACCACGCCTTGGTGTTCGGGGCAGTCTTCGCTCCAGCGCCCAATATGCGCTTTGACAACATTCCCACCGTAAAGAAAAGGCATTTCTCCATTTGGTTTAATCCACACCTGGTATCTCGCATGAGGCGCAATAACATCTAGAGCAGTGATGTGAAGTCTGAACTTTCCCGTCTTTGTGAATTTTCCGATACAGGTGCCAACGGAGAGAAGATTTGGTCGCGCAATGGACGTTGCGAGATTGGCGATGGAGAGACGGACATAATAGACTCGCGAGCCGTGTAGGCGAAAGACATGCCTTTCGTCTTCAGAGCCATTGCCTTCCGACGACGATGGAGGAGCTATTAGATGGTTCAGGGAGCTGCCGGTGTAGTTTGCGAGTTTGGAGAAGAGGGTCTGCGTCTCTGATTCGGTGAGGGGACGCATCTCGCCTAAGATAGTCGAGTAGTATCAAGCTCGGGGCCGATTAGAGCACTGGTAAAAGAAACAAAGGAGCAAGAGGCATAGATCAATGGCGGAATGATGCTGCTGGCGGCTGTTGGAGCTTCAGCGATAATTTTCTTATCGATTTCACTAGCGCGCAGGCTTGGCATCAGGTCGCATCGAAATTTCGGCGGGAAAATCTCCAAGGGCACTCTCTACACCCAGATCGACTCACAAAACCCGCGGGAATGGCTCCAGTTCACACTGCAAAGAGGCGGCGTCTTAGCCCGACAGGAGAGGCGGCCCCTTCATCGGCAATGAAGACGTTCTACGCCAGCGCGTCGCAATGGGACCTCGAACAGGACTACGAACGACGACCAAGGAAGGGCAGCAAGAAGGATAGAGAGCGGACACGCTTGCCCATCAAAACTGCGGAGGGAAATATAGAGCACATTGAGGAACCTCAGCATTCGGAGCCTGAATCCCTTAGCCCGTTCGACTCTGACGAACAGTCCGACGATGACGCTCCCGCCCCCAAACCCGTCCAGGAACCCGTCTCGCAAGTCCCGCCAAAGCTGCAAATCATACAGGCGAAGGAAGAATTAGCAAGGATTGCGATGATCATAAATGAAGACCCGGAGGAACATATGGAGTCGTTCAAGAGACTGGCAGAAATGGTCAAATCTTCTTCATTGCCCGCCGTTAAGAAACTGGCGCTTGCTACCCAAGCTGCGGTTTACAGAGATGTTATTCCTGGCTACAAAATCCGGCCTTTGGGTGAAGCAGAACTCACGGTAAAAGTGTCGAAGGAGGTTCGAAAAGTTCGCGACTACGAGCAAGCGCTGCTTTCTGGATATCGCAATTATATTCAGGAGCTAGTAAGGCTTGCAAGATCAAAGCATGACGAGGGTCTCAAATCAGTTGCCATCAATTGTGCGTGCGGGTTATTGACTGCTGTTCCGCACTTTAATTTTCGACAGGAGCTCTTGAAGATACTTGTCTCGCTAGTCACTCGCCGTCACCTTGACGCAGACGGTATCAAAGCTCGTGAAACCATCAAGGAAATATTCTCCAACGATGAAGATGGAATTATCTCGATGGAAACAGTCAGCCTTCTGGCGAAAACAATGAAGTCTAAAAATTTCAACGTTCATCACAGTACATTGGATACCTTTTTACATCTGCGACTTCTGTCTGAATTTTCTCTCAAAGGCTCCCACGATAGAATTGATAAGGAGGAAACTGAGGGAAATACATACAAGGGGAAAAAGATCAAAGAGAAGCGCGAGTTTCGAACGAAAAAAGAACGAAAACTCCTTCGAGAACGGAAAGCTGCCGCCAAAGACCTAAAGGAGGCAGATGCCCTCGTCAAGAATGAGCAACGGGATAAGATGCAAGCGGAGACGCTGAAGTTTGTTTTCACGACGTATTTCCGAATCCTGAAGCTTCGAATTGCTTCCTTGATGGGTGCTACGCTGGAAGGCCTCGCAAAATACGCTCACTTGATCAACCAAGACTTCTTTGGCGATCTACTTGAAGTGCTTAGGGAGCTGATATCTGATTCAAGCCAAGTCAGCGGGACCGATGAGGACCTGGATGGCGACGAAGCACAAAATGATACTCAAAGTACCGCAACAAGAAACACCACTCGTGAAGTCCTCCTCTGCTTAACAACAGCATTCGCGCTCCTTGAAGGCCAAGACGCCAGCAAAGCCGCTTCAACGCTGCATCTCGACCTTAGTTTCTTCATCTCCCACCTTTATCAGACCTTGTATCCCGCCTCTATAAATCCAGATATAGAATTCAACCCCAACAAGTCCCTTCGTCTGCCGGACCCCGGGTCCGCCAACCCTGACGATGCACTCGAAAAAGATAAAAAGGTCAATTTCCAAACTCCAACAGTGCTTGCTCTGCGCTGTCTACAGGCCACCCTCACCGCCAAGGGTAGCCACGCTGCAACACCGCTACGTGTTGCCGGCTTCACAAAACGCCTCATGACCAGCGCCCTCCAATTACCAGAGAAGTCTGCTCTAGCTTTGTTGTCGTTGTTGGATCGCGTTGCGAAAATGCACGCCCGCAAAATTGCGCCGTTGTGGAACACGGAGGAGCGAAAAGGAGACGGGGTGTTTAATGCAACCGCAACGGATGTCGAAGGGAGTAATGTTTTCGCAAGCACAATTTGGGAGGGGGAGCTACTGAGATTACATTATTGTCCGCAGGTTCGAGATGCAGCTCGTGGCATCGAGAAGACAATAATGAACGTCAAATAAGACATTTCAAAGTTACAATAATAATAACAATGATACTACTTATTATTGCGATTGAAGTACTTGGAAAATCAGAGCTTAGCTATCACGAAACATCATGAACTAGGGATTTATTTTGAACAGTACTCTATACATGATCAAATACCAGTGATTCGTTTTGCAAAGTAAAGAAGACAATATCACAGAAGAATCTTCAAGCTGACTATTTCGCACGGTTTCAGTAGTAACAAATCTTCACATAGCGTAGAACATCGACATCAAAACACAAGGGATTCGATGCACGTAACTTCCTCACCTCAGGCACCTCATAAGCAAAAGAAGCGGCCACAAAACATAATCAAGTCCACCGTTGGGATCACAAGGTTTTTAAAAAGAAAGGAAAAGAAAAGAAAAGAAAAGACAAAGGGTTTCCGAAACATTAATATCTTAATCCTGGTTCGTCTCATTCCCATAGGCGTGATGGTACCAGTTTCTTGTGCCACCCCAAGTGCCACCGCTTGGACCCTGATGGGAACCGTTATCTGCGAGCCCATCATGACGAGAATTACCGTACGCCACACGATCATGACCTGCTCCTGGGCGGAATTGGGGGACCAAGGGATTGTAATGAGTTGGCTGGCTTCGACTTGAGTTACTTCGACGGTGCTGGGCACCATTATTGGCGGCCACAGGCCCGGTTTCAAAGTCGTGAGGTTGCGTCACAGGCTGTTGCCGTTGAATCTGTCTAAAGGTAACAACCGGGGAATGTGGGACCGTATGACCATCTCCATGCGCCTCGCCGAAGACAATAGGATGACTGGGGTTTCTGCGTGTAGTGGTGGTGCCGTTGACGATATCACCGCTGGCGCTCTTGGAAATAGGAGCTGGAACAGGGGTATTTTCAACAGAGGAAGCATTGGAGAAAAGAGCGGGAGGAATAGCGACTCGTGCATCATGGGCCTGACGATTCTGACGGATCGTGGCCTCGCTGGCCTGTCGTATATGGCCTTCATTGGGACTTCCACTATCGTTATGGGCATTGTTATATCTAGATCCTTCAACGGATGGTGGTGTGCGAAACGCAGTGGTGGGAGTCGGGACCGACGCCTGTGGTCCGTTGGCGCGTGGTTGGCTGTGAAGGAGGTTGACATGCGCTGTCAACTGCTGCAACTGAAACGTTTGAGCCTGGAGCTCTGTCCGCACTAGACCAAGTTCGTTTGACAGCCCTCCAATTTGACTGAACAGTCGGTCCAGTGTCTCGATTGGCACCGCCATATGGGCAATCCGACTTGTCCTCACTTCCGAAGGATGGTACATCGGCCCAAAGTCTGGATGGAGCGGAGTCGACACTGGATCGTAGATTGACGGAGAATATGGGGCGGAGAGCCGGTGCCAGTTGCCTGACAAACGATCTTGTTCCCAATTTCCAGTGACTGACATGCCTCCTGGAGTTGCAATGCCCATGACTCCATGCATGCTTGGGATGCCGCGGTGCTCAACAAGCTCAGCACTCCGCTGCGTGGCATATGTCCCCAGTCGTGTTGGGCTCAAGGCGGGGCCTCCCATAATGATACCCTGTATCTCGTCTTTGGGCTCCTCCCCTGATCCTGGGATGCCGTTGCTGGCTTGATTGCTGTTGTAGTGGTTCGGTCCTAGCGGTCTGTTAGAGATTCCCGCGTTGCCAGAGGTCATATTTTGTAGAGGCGTTGGCGGAACGGAGAAGGCCTTGTAGACTTTGCGACGGCTGACGGGAGATGATGGAGAAGAACGAGACACGTCGAGAGGAAGCTTGTTTGTTGACAGAGGCACCGTAAAGTTAGGAGATGCTGATGCTTTAGGCTTAGGGAAGAAAAGCTGAACTTTGCAACCTGGCTGCCGAGCACTCTCGGCGTCTGGCGGGGAGTTGATTGTGCTGGCTGGGTTCTCTTCTTCTTTCAAATCAGCACTTTTCAAAACATCAGTGAACCCGGGCTGGTTCTCTGAAGCAATGTTCAGTGTGGCTTTAAGCTGTGCTATAAAAGAGTTGTCACTCTTTTGAACAACTGATGCTTCAGAAGGTGGCCCAGTTGGAGTTTGCGAAGAAGGTCCTTGTTTGTTGGCATTACACTTTCCCACTGCATACTCTGTGAGCTGGGCTGCTGATGAAGCCTGTTGTGAGGTGGATGTTTTGTCGTGTATGTGTTCCTTCAATTGGCTTTCGGCCGCAGGTTCTAATGATGTCCGGGGACTAGTAAGCGCTTCTGTTTCGAGCTGAGGAGGTTTAGGGCTGCATCTTGCCGGTTGACCTTCTGGCCCTGGAGGTAAGGGCGCCTGTGAGTGTTTCGATCGACGACGAAAAGCCCTCTTCGACTGGCTAGCAGCACGGATTCTGGATTCGCTTAGTGTGGGGTACGCAATAGGGTCTTCGAATTGATATCCTTGGGACACGCGTTTCTTAGAGAGGAGCAGTGGACCTAGCGGAGATATTAGCAACTGGAACTATGCATTTTCAGGATAGAAGATGGAAGATCTTTTCACCTGGCTCGGCTATGGCGCCACGGGCGACATCCGCATAAGGTAGGCTTGTTGGGAGTTTGTCAATTACCGGGGAGTTCTCAGCACTCGCACTCGGCACGTTTTCTCTGCCTTGTGGCTGCAAACTTTGTGTCTTTGGTTGCACAACGGGCAAGTGGACAATGACTGGTCCCTGGCAAGAAATTTCTGGGGGCTGGGAGACTGTCTGGGAACACTGGCTTTCCATGACGGAATCTCACAGTAAAGCAATGTTCAGGAGGATATGCAAGACAATAATGGCTTCTTCCAGGCTTCCAAGAGATACCCAAGTGGTGGTATTCAAACGCGTTTTTTGCGCAAAAACTTGGATTGTTTGGGAGAATGTGTTCAGGGTGAGAAAAAGAAGCCAAAGAATAAGTGCTAAAAGGTAAACCAAAATGTTGTCATTCACGTTGATATGGCGCTAACGGAATTAGGAAATGTGCAGCCATGAATGATATACATTCTGGCCAGTCCAGGGGCTCAGCGACTGGCTATTTAAAAGGCAAATTTCTGCCGGCCTCAGGAGTGGGCTCTAGGAGCAGAAGCCCGTCGGCATACCTAACTGGTCTTGAGCTCTCTAGCCTCAATTTTTCTACTTTACGATGGTTATATCGTTGAGAAGCCGTTGGCCTCTTAAGGCATTATCGGCAGAGGGAATTGAAAAAATGGCTAGAGAATATAGAACGAAAGCGTTCTATAATGTCAACCCATGAAAAGGGAGAGGAGAAAGTCATTTTTCATTTTAACGAGCAAAGAGTGTAGGTATGTACCATTTTTTCGACGGCGGACCACATATCGGACTAGAAGGACATCGCGCTGAGGAATATCAACAGGTTACATGAATCGGGGATATCTCGACACAAAAGAGAATAAAATACACATTGAAACGGAAAAACTGAAACACTCGCATGGATACTCAAACAAGATCAGGAGATTCGTTGATCATTATCTGCACCGAAATAAACTTTCTACTGGAGCGAGTGGCGGTTGCGGAAGAATCCAGAGCCTTGGAGAAGAAACGCACGATCTGAGCAAGACGGGACCGCAAAGGAGGAATCCAAACTATGAACAGTGATAAGCTTGACTACTCATTGCGACGGTCTGTCGCGGCGACGGAATGCGCTGAACAGCCCTCCCAAAAAGTTCTGGAAAACAGCACGCCACAATGCCCGGAAGAAGCTGTCCCGTTTATGTGTGGTGAGAGACGTGACAGATTGGTTTGCTGTTGGAGGGCGCTGTGGTTCATTGGCATTCTTGGTAACCGACTTGCTTCCATCGGCAGCCGAAACGGGCTCTGTGGCTGCGTTGGAGATAGTGCCATCGGCGGTGGGCTGTGCCTGCTTCACGTCCAAATCGGAAGTCGATGGGGGACCGTTTTGGGTTTTCTTGGAAACGACTGCGGGTGGGGATGAAGGTTCCCCAGTCGAGTTGGTGACGGTACTTCTGGAGGCGGCTGGGGTCGAAGCAGATTCCACGAACGCAGGCTGTTGTGAGTTGTCGGTCCCAGCTTTCAGGGCGTCCTCTGGCTTGTCAAGGGCGTTGGGCAGAACCACTGGCACGGCAGGTACTTGGGCGGAATTATCGCTCGCAGGTCCTTTGACGACGGAACTTGATACGACTTTGTCCTTAACAATCTCGTTTTCCTTCACAGGCAAGGTGGGATCAGTGTTCGCAATTGCGGAGTTGGACTTAGTTTCTGGCGTCAATTCGAGCGGCTGCTGGGTAGGGAGAGGGGCTTCGCTGACAACCTTGTTTTGCACGGGGGTTTCAGTGTTGGCCGCGTTGAGTTCAGTAGCCTGCAAGGCGGGTTCAGCGGTCAACGGGAGAGGCTTGAGCTCTGGAACCTCGGCCACAGATTCTGTTGATGCGACAAGAGTGTTGCCATTTGCCTTCTCGACGTCCTCTATGGTTTTGGAGTCTTCTTGAGACTTCGCCAATTGTGCAATGGGCTCAACTTCCGGCTCCTTGTTTGCGGAGGGCTCGACAACTTCAGTTTGTAATTTTTGGATTGAGCTGTGAGTGTGGTCGGGTAATGGGTCAGACTTGTTGTCGACGAACGTTTCCGTCGGCTTAGAGTCTAGCAGCGTTGCCTCAATCACTTCAATACCTTTCTGTGGTGTCGTCTCATGACCGATAACGGCAGATTTGGAAGTGGCATCGGGTTCGGTATTGAGCTGCGCTGCTGGGAGTTCATCCTTGGAAATATCGCCGTTCAAGGAAGAGGTATCTACCTTGGGCACGGAAGTGACAACATCGTTGGCGCCGTCAGAATTCTCACTGGGAGGTTCGGTGTCTACGTCGATTGGTGTTTCAGATGTTGTATTATCATCAACTACTGGAGCACCACCCTTTGTCTTTGCATCAATAGGCGCTGCATCCTCGACACTCGCAGTAGCATCCTCGGCCTTGGCGCCTGTTTCCAGGTCCTCTTTGTTAATAGCAGGCGTCGCAGTTTCCGGGTTTTCCGTAGGATCAACTGGAGCTGTTCAGCAGAGGATCCAGTGACTTCAAGCTGGAGTTCGTCCGTCCGACTCTGGTGTTTCCCTTGATTATGGACGCTGTTTCCGTAGGTGCGAAGAGTCTCTGATTCCTCCACATCGTCCCTGGACGGCCCAATTCTTTGACGGTTACTACTTCGCGTTCTAGAGATTGCGACGTTTTTGAATCAAGGTCAACTGCGGGCTTTGGGTCTACCCTCAACAACTGGAACTTCTGGCACAGCTTGGCTGTCGAGCTCTGAATTCGGCCTCTGGTCGGCTTCTACGGCCTCATTTTCACCATTCACAATAATATTAGCCTCTGGCTCTTCCTGTGTCTGTCCTTCAGCAGCGGGCTCAGCTACTGCTGGGACTTCGGAAGGAGCCTCCTTGTCTGAATCAACAACAGTAGTGTCACTGGGCCCGGAGCTTTGAGCAATCCCCGGCAGCTGGCTGAGATCTTCTTCACAAGTTGCGAGAGGGGAAGCGGGCGCATCCTCAGCGACATCTTTCTGTGGTTCGGCTGGCTCAGCGGGAATCTCCACGGGTTGCTGGCTTGGCGGGGACGACAAAATATCAAGGTTTTCTTCAGCTGTCTCTACCGATCCGTTTGCATGAGTCACATCATCCTCGTTCGGCAGGTCGGCTGTGCCCTTGATGTCAACAAAAACATCCGGAGTCGTTTCACCGTTGTCGACTTCACCAGAAGTCATAGTTTCCTGATCCAGCTTAGTGACGGGAGATTGTTCGGCCGATTCCGACACGACCTCGGCTGTCAGATCAGTGGTGATGTCATCCTTGGCGTTGGTTTCATCTGTTTGTTGTTGCTCCTCGACCTGTTTGGCTTCTTCTTTCCCAACCTCTTCAACGGCCACGTCTTTGGACATGGCCTCAGCTACGACACTTTCTTCTGGAAGAGGTTCAGCTGTTGCAGCAACTCCCATTGGGGTTTTATCGGTTTCGACGGGTTCAGGGCCTGTTTCCAGGGGAGTTGTTCCTGCGGTTGAGGCAATGGCGTCGTCGGAGGGCTCCTCGTCGGGGCACACTGGCTCTTTTGGAGGAATATCATCCTTCTGGCTTTGACTACTATCTTCTCCCGTCATTTCGGTAACTTGATGATTGGCCGGTTCAATCTCTGCGACTCCCGCAGGTTGTTCGGTTGGTGGAGCCTGGGTATCCTCCACTACTTGAGCCAAATCTTGCTTTTCCGGGACGCTCTCGTCTTGGTGCTGTCCTTGTTCAGCTTGAACTACTACAGGTTCACTCGCTTTCACCGGTTCTTCAACCTCAGCGTCCAGTGCGGGGGTATCAGTTTCAACCAAGGTATCGGATGGTCCTTCAGGTATATCCTTAGCCTCCCCACCATCATATATAGCAGGCTTCGAGCCCTCGTCCTCAATTTCTGGAGGTTGCTCAACTTCAGAAAGGGCTTCGATCGGATCAGCGGTTGTTCCCACGTCCGTCGATTTTACTTCCATAGCTTGGTCAGTCACTTCGGCATCAGCATTGCTTTCACTGGCCTTTGGTGCGTCAGAAGTAGGCTCTGAGGCGGGGTCTTCCGCCTGTTCAACGATGGCTGCATCCAGAGGGGTTTGCTCCGCTTCCCGGGTCGTGGTAATGTCGTCCTTTGTGGTCTCATTAACATCCTCGCTTTCGGGAGACGGCCCAAGTGCCTCCTTTTTACCATTTCCGTCATCCAATGGATCGGGTTCAGTTGCCTCATCGGAGGCTACAGTGTCATCCAAAGCAGTTGGTTGCTCATCGCCTTCGGCTGGTTTCGGGGTTGGCACTTCTATGGGCATTCCCGGTTTGAATTCAGCGGCCGCTGGATTCAATGCGCTTGTCCCATTTGACAAAGTTCCGGATTTCGCCTCTGTATTTCCTACAAGCCCTGCAGGCTCTGATGGAGTTTCTGGAATAGGTTCAACTGGCACTGTGACCTCTTCGGGAATATTCTCTGGCTCCGCTGGTTTCTCCGTCTGTTCGGAAGGTTCAGACAGCTCAGATGCCTCGGATTCTGTCTCCTGTACAGGTTTCTCTGGCACCTCTAATTGTTCAGGCGCCTCCGCTGGAGCATCAGTTACTGCTTCCGAGATGGTGGAGGTTTGGTCAAGTCTGGACTGTTCTGGTATGGCCTCAACTTCAGCATTCGGGAGAGTTGGCTCCGTTTCCTCAGAAGCCACTGGCGCTTCCGGTGTTTCTGGTGTGGGCTCGGGTTTAAGCTCCGGTGGCTCAACGTCTGGCGCAGCAGGAGTTAACTCTTCGGGAGGAGGATTTGATTCTGCATTTTCCGGCTTGGCTGCGTCATCTTCGACGGTAAGCTCGGGCGAATCAAGTTCCGTTTGCTGGGGTGCTTCTGCGAGGTTCGTAAGTTTCAAGTCAGATGAGTTGATGGTGCAAGGTTTACCTTTGGGTGCAGGTACGCTTGGGTCAGCAGGGTGCTCAACGGCTGGTTCTAGCTCTTCGTTTGAGGTTTTAAGATCTTTGTCGGCATCTTCAGCTTTCGCCGGTGCTCCTTCAGCCGTTTGGGATGTAGCGTCGGCGATATCTGCCTTGGGTTCGGGTTCCTCCTCTTGGACAACAGGTTCGTCATTTGTACCGCTACCCTTGTCAGAAGTTTCCTCCGTTGTCTCATGAGATATTCCCGTCGCATCTTCCGGCTTAGAATCCTCAGCTTCTGGGGCTTCTTTCTCTGCGTGTGATGGCTTTTCAACCAGCAATATATTGTTCACATTGCCATCTTTATCAGTGCCTTTATCACTGCAAGGTTAATACGGGTCAGAGTCTATTGTGTGTATGGCGAACCACTTACTTGTGGGCATCTCTGTATTACAGAACGAAATATCGTCTGTGCCGACCCGGAACCGATATTCGTATTTACCCTCCGCTAGCTCGAAAGTCTTGGAAAATTCATATGCTTCTGATGGAGCACTGGCAGCCCCTTCTGTGGATGGGACGGGTTTCGCCTCGAGCTCGATTGGCTCCCATGCGGGGACAGTGAAGGAGGCAAGGAGGAAGATGGCAGGAGTGGAGGTTGGACGCTGGGTTGCAACTCTAACCGATTGCTTTGAAGCTTCAGTCATGACGGATATCTTCGTGGGCTCGTAAGTGTCGTGGTGCAAAACAGGGAGGATTCGAGGGTTGTGTCGCGCGCAGCAAGGGCTCGAGAGGCAGGGTTTTGGAGCTTGAATGTTACACAACCGCTTGCAGCACGATGGGAATATGGGACGATGCAAGGGAAACAAACAAAGCACCTAGGAAAACAGAAAGAAAAACGCCTCCCAGGTTGCAGACAGTGCAAAGGAACGAGCTTTTTGTTCTGACGCGTGTGGTGAGGATGAGGGGAAAGGGTCTCTTGAGGGAACAGAAGTTGCAGCGAGCAGATGAGGGGGAGGAAGGGAATTGAGGATGAGCCAATGCAGAGAGAGCTTGGATGCAGGATTCCGGCACAAGACCACACAAGCTCCCAGCAAAAAAAAAGCAACAAGCAAGGGAAAAGGTGAAAATTGACAGTGTGTGGATTCACAGGAAACAAATCCACCAGCCAGCGTTGCGATCCGATGGAGGAGGATTCTGGCGCTGTTCCCAAAGGCGTTAGCGCCGGTGATTGTTGTCACAGAGACGGACTCTATGGGGCTTGGCATGCTGGATGGCTTGATATTGATGCTCCCTTGTCACGCTAGGCTGTCAACGGTGTTTCGCCGGACGGCGGACGGTGCTCGAGGTGCTGTGCCGGTGGCAGCTGGCTGAGCAGTGAGGGCGACGGATTACGGTTGAGCACTTGCTGTGTAGCAGGTATCTGTCTGGCAGGACGTCCATCTACAATACAGACAGGCAAAACTATTGCTATATTCTCGAGAGCTGCTGTCCAATGATTTGAAATTGTCTATCTATTTGAAAACCGCCACTCATACGGCAGGAAATCGGTCTTTTGCACATCCATGTGGAGAAGCATGCGAGATGACCGAATCCAACGGGGAGCAAGGGCGGTGAGCAGTTTAGAAGAGTGCAACAACACCAAGAAGCTCTCTATTCGTCGAATCTCCCCAAAGTCTCTGCCCGGATATCCATAACTATTCTACAAATTGTTTCTCTGGAATAAACCACGGCTCGAAGATTGCTGCTGCACAAAACATGTGTTTCTGCTTTTCCATCCGGCCGCGGCAGAATTCTGAACTCTCTTTTCGGTTAGCTCACATGACACCCGGAAACTTAATTAGCTTAGCCGCCAGCCAATCGGGAGCGGTGCCAAGAGATGGTCTCCCTTATGTCAGCGATTATATAATCCCCTCAAAGCGGCGGCGTATTTGATCCAGTTCGTGCTCGAGATCATTCAAGAGACATTAATTCATACATCATAAATGGCAGAAGAGCTAAGGATACATGCAAGAAGACAGATATCTAGAACCCGTATCACGCCCTTGGTCTGAACTCCCTATCAACCCCCCCTTCCCTTTCGACAAAAAGATCTAGAACCGAATGAAAAAGCTCTCCTAATTAGTCCCAATCCGTTTCTTCAAAAGATCTCCAAATCCTCAAACTCCACAACCAGCCCGTTCGCCGCGCCTCCGCTTCCTCTCCCATCATCCGTCCTGCCCGTAAACCTCCCTCCATTTCGTGCCGCCCACATCGTGTTCTCCATCGACAGGTTCGCCGGCCGACTCGCATACACCCCGACATGCACACTCTTGTCCTCCACTCCCCAGAAGAACCAGGTCACCTCCCGCAGCTTCCGCCATGAATTCCCAATCGCGCCGGGAGTGCGCGCCGCGTGCTCCGTCATCAGGCCCGGTATTTGGTACCATACCCACAGCGAGTGCCCGATGCGCTCGAGCTTGATGCGCAGCGATGTGATGGACGTGGGGACGTTGGGAGGGGCGAGAGGCGACAGGCACCAGTCGGCGCCGTCGGCAGTGGCGCTGACGGAGGAGGCGTTGACGGTGCCGGCGGAGAATTCGAGGCCGGCTTTGACCCATTTGTTGCGGCCGGTGGGGAGGCTGGGGTAGGGTGGTGGTGGCTGGGTTGGGTTCTGAGTCTGTGTTTGGGGTGGCTGCTGGGCGGATGATGTGGACTGGTGAGGACGTTGTTGTTGTTGTTGCTGTCTTGGAACGGGGCCAGCGAATATGACTAGTCCGCCCTGGTCCCATTCCATCTCCCAGTCGGCCGTCACCGTGACCTCTGCGATGACAAAGGGCTGTCGTAAGGAGGTAAATAGTATGGGGGCGGTTGTGGTTTCACGGTCTGGCGGCTTGCGCCATATGTCGGTGTTGGGCGCCGCGGAGAGCGAGAAATAGTCCATGCATTCTGGAAGGGTGAAATCCGGCGGTAGATTAAGTGCCGTGAAGCACGATCTGGCAGGGGGCATGTCCAACTTGCAACGGACCCTTTTTGCTAGGCCGTTGCGTTTGTTCGTGAACCCGAATGACTCGGCCCGTTCTCTAGGTAATTAGATATTCTCAATCGCAAGCGGAGGCATACGCATCAAGCAGTCTGGTTCTCAATCCCGGAATTGACACCGCTGCGACGAAAACTCGCGAACAAAGCTTCAGGGACACTGTCAATGTAGAATGAAGAACATTGGCGAGAATCCGGAATGAAAAAAAGGAGGGAGGAATTGAAAAGAGAGATGACCCCCAGTGGCTGGCAGCTGGGAGATAGATTGTCAGCTCCAACAGGCCGCGTGACACGCTTCGGCAGTCCTTGGGAGCTGTCTCGCTTGGCGAGGCTGAATTGGAGACTGGATGTCGCCCCAAAGACCGGAGACGGCGAGAGAGAGAGAGAGAGGGGGAGAGTCTAGGATGATGAACGAAGGACCAGAAGCTAAATAAAATATCGCTCAAGACTGAATATGTACGGAGGATTTCCAAAAGTAAAATCGCAACGGCCGAAAGAAGAAACGCAAGCGAAAGCACACGTCTAAAAAGGGGAAAGAAAAGGAAAAAATAAAAAAAAAAAGAAAGACGGCCGAAGACATGCATGCATATCTCTCAAGCATGCATGATTTTCGAACAAGACGCCGAGACAGCAGCGTGCGAGCCACTCCCACCAGCAGCTTTGCGGTGGTGGCTGCACGAGGGCCATCCCCGGCGTCGACGCCCAGTGAAGGATCGCCTTCCAGACCACGGGCCCGGAGCACAGCCAGCGAGCGACCAAAGGGACCGAGGGCAAGAGGACGAAATGTTTCACCAAGCTTGAAGACACGGCGTCGTCGTTGGTTGTGGGTGGATTGCGGCAAGATACGAGGGCCAGCCGGAGCGATGCGAACCCAGCAGTTGGAAGTTTTGAAGCGATCGATAGACTGATCCTGGATGGGGGGCCCGGTCTCCCGGGAGCGACAACGATAGCATGCATCGTCAGGAGCAGCCGGATCCTGACCTAGATTGCATGGAGGCGAAGACGCGCGGGGAAGATCGATTTGACACGGCGTGTCGATGACGATGTCTTGCAGCAACCAGAGACCTGGAGGAAGAAGCCATTGGCGAGCACTGCTCGAGTGGACTTGATCGATGCGAGATCTGGTGGAGGCGGCGACAATCCTGGACCGACTGTGCCTGGCGCAGCTGAGACGAAGAGGCGAAAAGGAACCGAGAAACCCGCCAGGGCTGTCATCTCTGGCGATCCACGACAACGAGCTTTGGCATAACATGATAGTCTATGTCTTGGTCGCCACAGCCGTGCTTCATTTTCTTCATGGACTACTCGCTCAAAGAGACCGTTCGCCACAGCATTGTGCAATGAGGACATCTATGATACTGTGCTCGGAAGAAAGCTCTACAGTTGTGCACTCCACATGGATTGCTGCGACATGATGCATTGACCAAGTCGGGATGTATGTGCGTTCCTTGCTGAAGATGCTCGTTCTGCTATTAACCAGGGTGCTCAATGCCATTCGTATAGATACCCTTCGAAGTCCAAATCCCAATCCATCTGCGGAATACTACCGGCATCTTTCCCGGCGCTCAGACCCAACTCTTTGATCGCAGCTTGGTTAAATTGTAAATTGCAATTGAACCTTTGCCGTTCCAAGGCATGCCCCTACATCGACCTGTTCGCGGCCAGTTTTGAACAACACCCTGCTCTGTCTCAATGATCCCCTTGGAGCGCATTCAGACATGCATGCAGATCAAACCCCCTTGAGACCCCTACAGCGGATTTTGGGGGGGTTTTATCTTTATTGACGGCATTCTACGCATGGGCCCTGAGGTCTTTATGCGTTTTTCTGCTTCCATCCCGCTCTTGCAGACTGAAGAGGCATATCACTGGCAACCAAAGATTGTGTGTTTCCGACGCTTGTTCCATATTCTGTGGAATAACATGGCGGTTGCATCTTCCGACCATTGCTGATGCTGGAGTCGACCCTGTTGGTGTCACGTCATTCGGGCCATCAAACGAGAATGCTGTACCTTCTTTTCAAACAAAACACATCTGACGATCACTAGAGGCAGAACACACATATGACATAAAAAACCGGATGGTTGCTTCGCTTGCACATGTCCACCCTTTACAGGGTATGCTGGAGCGTTATCCATCTACATTCGAGATTCTGGTACCCAGAGGAGTGAGAAAGAAACTCGTGATATTTGAGGTCTTTTTTCCGCGGCAACGGCACTTGACAGCTTTGCTGAAGGCCAACAGAGATATGGTCAGCTTTTCCATTGCGTGTTCAACAACTAGGGGTGTTACGTTTCTCAGCGCACGCATATAATGCATTCTTGAAACGGCCGTTGAGGCCTCTTTATTCGTATTTATCTTTCAGCGTCACCCGATTCCTAAATTTTTCGTAGCTCAGATGGAGCTTTTCGAAGCCCACAGTATGGTTAATGTACACACGGCACTTTGACCTCCTAGGACGTACCAATTCAAAAATCGAGCCCAGATCTCAATGCAAGATGCGGCATCCAAATCAAGTTGATCCTCGGGAAGGCCAGACGACGAGATGATTCCCACCCGTTGTAAATAGTGATGTGCTGGGTTGGTGCCAGCAATGGAAACTAGTCCTGCATGATGCCGCTGCTCCTGCACATGGAGTCCGCAAGCCGGGTGAAAGCAGTATAAGATTCGGCCTCAGCTTGCTCCAAGTGGACAAATACCTTTCGGGCATTAGCGCTATCGGAGTTCAGGTTAAGCAAGAGATAGTGAACCTGCCCGACATTGCCGTTTGCTTGCCTAGTCGCCTCTGGACGAATCTGCTTCAGACCTCCTGCACCCACCCGTTGTGCGTTCAGGTAATCAATCATTCCCAATTTAACAGAGGCCAAGGACGCTGTACTCCATCACAACGCAGTTTACGGTGTGTCGCTTGCCACCAACAGCGCCACAACCTCGTAGTCTAGCGGCGATCTTTGAATACTCGTGCTCTCCCTGTCGCAAGTTGACGTGGTACCTCCGTGTCTGCATGATAGAGAAGCTCCCTTCTGGTGAACTGCACATGCCTAGACTTGGACATCCATGAACAGCATTGTTCGCCGCTGCCACGTATGCGGATGCATGGAGTACAAGTGATCCTCGGAAAATCTTCACCAGTACTATGATTCTAGGCCATAACCCTCCACGATCGTCCCGGCTTCCGTCCCCTGCACGACAAAAATCTTCACGCCCTCCAGAATTGAGGGTGAGTAGGACGACAGACCAGGATTCTGGTATCCAGTCCACATGCATCTCTTTCTTGTGTAGCGCTCTAGCCAACGTCCAACACTTTTATTTGCCCAAATATGTAACCCATGCTCCATGAAGGACGGCAAGTACGGCAAATCTTGTCGAAATGATAGGTCCATAAATAACCGGATCAGGCTGAGGAGAAATGCCTTCGGTAAAGTTTGCAGTCACACATCGTCATGCACTGTTAGAGACTGCAGTGGAAATGATTCGCCATCCTGCTCATGGTGCCGATGGATCGTCCAAATCATAGGAAAACCCCGCAAGGTGCTCAAAATATGCAAAAGCAGGATAACTTTGAGCAGCCCCAGTCTTAAGAGGGCCTGATATTAGCTGAGTTCCAAGTGTGGGCGCCCGGAACTTGTAGAGGCCAGGCACATGGACGGCGCTCAAGAAAGCTAACTGGCTGCATTGTTCAGAAGCAGTCAACATGAGCAAGCACTTTGAAAGCACCATTTTTAAGCTTTTAGGAATGCTGGCCGCATTTCTCTCTTTCAGGATATACATGTACAGCCCATGGCCCGCGGAAGTATTCCAGGGAACATCGTCCATCATTTTGAACAGCATTTTGAAATGTCAATGGCTATCCATGGCCTCCGAGAAATGACAAGTTTTCAAGCCCGCTAGAAATGCAATTTCCGCGCATCCGGTTTAGAAAGCTCAAACCAGTTCTGGCAGACTGGAGGAGAAAAAGAAAACCAAGCCGGGTTTGCAGTGGCACAATCCTCGAGACCCATACCGAGTCGACTGTGCAGCTTTCTCCTCTATGGGAAATATATTAGCCCACGGTGGTCGCCCCAGAGTCAACTCAGTTGGACGACGGGCCATGCTTTGTGAAAGAATACGAAGCGCTTCCTAACTGGATCATTCGGGGACGCGACGACTGCTCGTGGAGTTCCCTTCTGTCTTCGTCAATGGTAGCCACTATCCAGGTTCGTACGTACATTCAAAGGTGTAAACCGGTGAAATATGATGCTCTGCGTGATGTTGCCTCTCTCGCACACTTTGGAGTCGCAGCTTTGGTGGCGAGAAAATGCAGATCCAGCCAATCAGCAACAACATCAACGTCCCCCTGGACATCAGTCCGCGAAATCGAACAACAGCTATTCTCCAACAGAAAAACGTCAGCATCAATCGAGGGAGAATACTTGTGGAGACGGCGAAATCTGTTTGCCTCATACACATTTCACAGCTCGGTCTTCCCTAGTTCCTAGTCATCTCGCCTTCTTCAGCCCTTCCACTACTCCTACCTGAGCGGCTGAGTTAACAAGTCCTCCTACTTACCATAAAGCTCCAAGATGGTCTGTTCAAAATGCCAAAAAAAGCTACAAAAGACAGAACTAGCCACACCAGCAGTGAAGCGTAAGAACGATATGTTCTATGGCTCCACGTTATCCACGCTCGGCGGAGGTGGCGGAGGTGGCGATAGCAAGAAGCCCCTGGGGACTTCAGGATATGCCGGAGTGTCGAAGGTGCGTATCCCGGAACAACTTTTTGATCGCAATTGCTTGAGATATACGGAGGATGCAAAGGCGGCTAATGACTCCTTTGTAGAATAAGCTCCTGAGCAGCAAAGCCAAAAACCCATATGCTGCGTATTCCAGCTCATGCGAGGCTTGCAAGACCAAGGTCGAAGCAGGCAGGAAATACTGCCACCGATGTGCCCACTCAAAGAATGGTATGCTCTCAATCCCACCGTACCTTGTCATACCCAATCTCTGCTCGCGACTAATATATCATGACAGTGTGCGCAATGTGTGGGAAGAGTCCCACCAAAAGTACACAGAAGCAGCCTGTAATCCAGGGCCAGAAATTCACGGCAAAGTGACACACATCTCTCCATGAAGAATTGCCAGTATCTGTCCTATCTTTGCTCTGGGCGTTATGACGATGGCGTTTGGACATGCTATTGAGGAAAGCACTTTCGATTAAAATGAACGACCGCTAGAAATGGGAAGTATATATGCTCACAAAATCTTTACCTTTACAAAATCTAATCATACAAGGCTGTGTAAACAAAATTGGAGAATAGTAGCGCCCTTCAAAGGAAGATGCGGTATTGCTTCTCAAACGCCTTTTTTTCTCCTCCCGTATCCCATACCTTGAAACAGTTGCCAGGTGTACGGAGGCTGCTCGTTATCTCTCAGCGAGCATATTCTTGACAGCACTCCAATATTGCGCATTCACGTGCTGTTGGATTTCTTCCTTTGCCAACCACTTGAATTCCGTGATCCCTTGCGTGTTCGCGGCCAAATCTGCTTGGCCAGCCAGAATGCGGCCTTTCATGAAAAATGTCTTTTCGCCCAGGAGTTGTACGCCGGTCTCAGGGGTTTGCTTTGGCTTGCGATTGTTGTATACATAATGGCCAGCAGGGTGGTAGCCGACCATCCACATGTTCATGTTTGGACCTGCGGTTTGGAAAGCGCCTCGTTCGACCGCCTAGAACGTAATCTGTTAGCCAAATGCCTGTGAAGCGTTGCTTTCTCGGAGTCTAAGTTCCTTACCATTCGTAAACTCTCTTTTGCTGCCTGATCCACAACCGTACTGGGAAATGACCAGTAGCCGTCCTTTGATTTAACCAGCAAATAAATTGTTCTTTGCAACAAACGATCCAGACTGGTTTGATCGTTTTTTTGATCCGCCTCCGTAACTCTCAGTAATGGTCTAGGAATCGTTTCCTTTTTCACATCACCATCTTCTGACTCGTTCACAATATATCCCTCCGCGTCTTTTACCAAAGCTTCGACCTGGTGCTCCGGCTCGGATTCAATGGCTCCCACGAGTAGTTCGTCATTCCACGCGTCTTTAGAATAGGCATTGTATTGGCCAATATCTCTAGCCGGGGTTTGACGTTCCTTGTACCGTCGTTTCCATTCAACGTCTTCCGGCGTGCCTCTTTTGAAGTAGAAATATCTAGTAAAGGGTAGAGCAAGGCGTTCGTTCAAGCGGCGCTGGTAAAAATAAAATGATTTCTCGAATGGAGTGAGGTCACGGGTGATCTGAGGCGCACGCGAGAGAACCAAGCCTGCTTTAATGGTGTACACGGGTTGTGAAGCGGAGGATGTGGAGATTGAGGGGGTCGATGTCGTCAACGAGGGAGGTAGCGGCGTGTTGGAAGACGGATCTATAGAGGAAGAGACTGGTGCAGCTGCAGCAGAGGCATATCCCCGGCGGTTTAGGGTCTCTTGACAGCTTCGGCAGATTGCATTGTCGAATGTTGATCTCGACGCTGGACGGAGGTCGGTTAGCACTCAATTGCAGGGGAAAAATCTCGCATGGCCGGGCGACTCACTCAGCAGCGTCGCTACACGCCTGATACCCTGTGTTCCGGCAGACATCCTCCTCAGGCAGTGGCTTTTCCGCAGGGAGAGCTGTCGTTCTTGCGGCCTTGCAACTAAAAAATGGAAACTTCATGCGATGAAATTCGGGCCTTGGCACACTAGTCCCAGAGGAGCTAGCTGGCTCATTGACACGTGACCGATTCTTTTTCCAACATAAATTTCGAATTTCTCGCTTTTTGCTTTCTCTTCACCACGGCACCGAATCCTTATCATCAATTGCTTCGCATTCTTCACAGCGAATTGATCATTTATAGTGCCTAGAGAAGGATTCTCATTGCAGTCAATTTTCGCTAGCGGTACCTTCGATTTACCAAGGCGTACTGTTAGATAGCTACTGCGTACATATTTCGCCCGCGGGTCACGTAGGAAAACTCCCTCGGTACCATTTCATCAAAAGCAGCTATTCAGTCGGTACAAAAAATATCTCCGGTCTCGTGTGCAGACGATGGATGGATTCTTGAATTCTGGCTTCCACAACCCGTTAAGCCGAATGATTTCTGAATGTTGATCGTGAAATAATCTAAGTTGAGAATATAGACTGGTTTCCGGCTATTATTTGTGGAAGGAAGCCAGCCCATTCGCCTTCCATACGATTAATGACTCCATCTTGGCTGTGTGGGATTCAGACTGTAGTATTCCTCAACCTTTGGTGAAAGACCACCTTTTAGAATGCATCCAGGAGCCAGTTGAGAGTTTGTTCTATACGCTCATTGTATTAGATGCATTCGTTGAAACTATTAGAGCGCATTGCTGATGACAACAGGATAAAACATGCAGTCCTCCATATAGTCTCCAATATCCCGTACAGACCATTGAGATACTGCTCTACCTATCAATCCTTCAGCTCACAGAACCTTTGCGCGGTCCCAAACATTCGAAGCTTATTTCCGTAGACTTTCCAGAACTCGCTGTCCAGTCGAGGAATCAATTGACCGTTTTTTACTTTGGATTCGACAGCCGGGTTGCCGCCAGATGTTAGGAAAGGGTCGTCCTCGAAGACGTAACCCTCAGAGTCCAAATCATCCGGCTCATCGTCATCCATCCGGTCAACAAGGATATCGAATTTGGTAGTATGAGCAATGGCTATTTGATGACTTGGAACACCCGCGGGCCCCCCATGGTTGTCTAACCCACGTATAACAACTGTGGACTTGATAGAACTTGACGGGGGTATATCTGTGGCGTTCGGGGACAAACCCGTGGTTCGAGATTCTAGTTTATCTCCCGCATCCTGGGTACCATGCTGAGAGCCATTTCCTGTAGCAACAATATGCTCTCCTTCCTCACTGAGTTGAGCGGCAAGCCGCAAGAAAACGCGGGCCGTCATCAAGCTGTCATATCCAGCCTCATGTAGGGGTTTCTGGTCATTGTAATTAGGATGGTCGGGATCAACAGCTTTGGATGAAAGTCAGCATTATGCTCATATGAGTTGAGCTGTAGTACTAACTGATCGTTGGCCTCTCCTTTGCATTTAGTTTATCATCAAGCTCTTCTAGCATCGAAGACGGAAAATCCGACCCGCAGTCGTGGGTTGCAAGGTACTTGGTGTCCACTATCGTAGGGAATATTTCATGGATGGTAGCTAGAAACTCCTCTACTTTGTCTGGGAGACTCCCAAAAAAGCATTTGTAGAAATTAACCAAATCCGTGAACAGATTATGTCCAACTAAGATGAGGTGCTTGGATCTCAACTTCGCCTGCATGTAGTCGTAATTCTCTAAAATCTTCTCCTCACGGCGCGGAGAGCCGCAACTTGGATCAACAAATGTTTGAGGAGGCAGCCTCGATAAATCCCCGCCGACCATGGCCTCAACTATCCATCGGAATCCCGTTTGGTGGAAAATGTGCTCACGAACCCGCCTCATTCTTGCTTCTTGTACAGAATTTTCGCGCTGTTGATCGTACCGAATGACTTGAATGAAGGTTGATTTCCCGATTGATACTAAATCAGGGTATTCTGAGCGTACAAGTTGGTGTACTAGTCGCTTCTGGTAGTTGTTTATTCCTGATGGTGAAGCAGATCTTTTCTCAGGGCCCGGGATATTCACGTAATTCACCTTTTTCTTTCCACTTTATCAGCTGAAAACCTCGTAATCGTGAAAGGCTCCATTGATCTCACATTAGGTATGCCGACCCAGTCATCAATTGCACGGCGAGTTTCTGCCAAAAAGGCGACGGATTCTGCATCCAAGTTGTCATGGTTTATATCATCCATGGCAGCGAGGCGGGTTTTCCTGTCGCGAACCCTAGCCTTTGCCGCTTGTTCCTCTTCTCTGGAAATGTACCGAAGGCCTACTTTGAACGGTGCTTCCATGCAAAACCCGCTCTTTAGAAGGACATCGATCGCTTGAATGTTTCTTAGTGACCATTTGCTACTTAGAGAGCTGTTTCACAAAAAGCATGAGAGAAAACAAACCACTGCTTTGATAGGTCCATGTTCGTTCCAGTTCTAGCTTCGGATCAATGACGGGATCCAGATTAATATTATACGGACGGAGGGAATAAGTTCCTATTTTCGTTCAGTAAAGGATCTATCCAACCGTGTGTGAGGCTGAGGCTGCGCGGACCATTGTCAGCGTCCTCCTTGATGAAGGTCAAACCGATCTGTAAGATTTGATATTTCTCTGCAGCCTCTTTTACTTCCTCATATCTCGATTGCAGAGTTCTTCCGCTACCAGAAGAACCATCTGTTGAGGTCTTTCGATTTTGCCTGCTGAAAATGCCTGAAAATTCGAGGTCAAGGGCCACACAGCAAGATTCTGATATGTCATTAAGAATCCTGGGAAGAACATTATTAAACGATGATTTAGTCACCTCCATCCTTTTTGCAAGGAAGCAGTTAAGCTGAGCACCAATTTCACCCTATTTCAATTGAACAGTAGAGGGCCAGCCGAGGGGCAAGGAGCAATCTATGTGGTGAGCATGAACAAAGAAGCCAACAAAGGCTGGGTCTTCATTCATCAATCACGCTCCGCAACTCCCTGCTTGCTGGCTGTGCTGTAGGTGTGCTGATAGAGACGAGGAGATGCAGTCACTGTCAACAGGTGTCAAAATCCAAGATGTCATGTCTTTGCCCTTTGACTGCAGAAGTTGCTTTGAGGTCCAGCTTGGGTTTGGTCCCGTGACGGCCGCGGCTGGACCGAGGATGTGAATGAACGTTCACCCAGAAGAAAGCCGACTTCATGCTCCGGCTGGCGATTGCTCACCTCCTGTTGCCAGTCCCAAACCAACAAGTTCTTTCATTACAAGAAACAGTACGTCGAGTCCCCGAGGTTGACAACCATCTTCCACAAAATGTCGGATGACGGAATATCGCCGGCGCAATCCCAAACACTCTCCGCATCCCAGTCGCGTTCCTCCAACAAACAGCTCCAACAGGCCTACAAGCAAGCCTCGCAGCTATTCCTTACCCGCAGATTGCAAGAAGCGCTCTCGGTAGTCGAACCATTGGTGACCCCTTCTACACCAGAAGAGCTTCAACGCGACCAAGCACACAGCAATGGCGCTGGAGATGCCATTGCGCCCATAGCCTCAGCCTCAAGCAATTTGCGGATCAAGGTGTGGAATCTCTATATAACTCTCCTAAGCTCTATTGTCGATTTGGGCCCGGAAGAGGGAAAGCGGCAAATTGGACAAAAGGAGTGGAAAACGTTGGCTTCCAAAGTTCGTGAGGGCGAGATATGGAACAGCGTTGTCCAAGACGGATATAGAGGTTGGGAAGGTTCCGTAGACGCAGACGTTGTCTATAATTTGTCCGTATCCTCCGTTTTTCCTACTACCGTCTCAATAATGGGAGTAACTGGCTTGCTAATCAGACTCAATCACAGAGCCACTCTATTGCTCAACCATTCTCCAACGCAGACGCTTAACCAAGAACGCCTTGAGCACTATTTATCATCATCCGGCCTTCCAGACTTCGATATCGAGGCGCACATCCAGAAGTCATCCCCCACAAGCCGAAAACAAAGGATAGCATCCTCCAGGGGCGCAGATACTCCAAAGGACCTGACGATCCGCGTGAGATTAGTAGAACTATTTACCCTCCATGTTCTTCCACGAAATGGCGAATGGGAGTACGCTAGAGAGTTCATAAGGTTAAATCCGGTTCTAGATGAGGAGAAGAAGGAGACCTTTCTCCAAACACTTGATGGTTTACAGGAAGCAAAGGAACGAGATTCCGAGCGCGCCGCAGAGCTCCAGAAAGAAAAGGAGGAGGAACTGGAAAGACAGCGAAAGCAACAGGAAGAGGAAGAGGAAGCACGGCGGAAACTGGAAGAGCAGCAACAACGAGCAGCCGAGGCGTCCGCAGCTGCCAAATCAGCTGCTGGAAATCCATCGATCGGCCATAGGCGCATAAGTAGCGAAGTTGATTACGGTATCGAGCAATCCAATCCGAACGGCAGCCTTAAAACTCCAGGCATCACAAAACCAGCCATCAAACCAACTTCACGTTCCGAGTCTTCCAAACAGATAAAGAAATCTGAGAAGCCTAAACCCGGTGCTCTCAGGCAGGTCCGCCACTTAGGCCATCTACTTGTTGCATGTCTACAACGCATGGCAAAATCGATGTCGTCTAGCCCCATGTCATTTCTGAGAACGATCTTGCTTATGATCGGTGTAATAATGGCGTTGGGGCGCCCGGATACGCGTGAACGGCTTCGACGGATTACTGGTTCTGGTTGGGAGAAGATAAGAGCAACTTTGGGAATGGGCGTTAAGGTTAGTTATATATAGCTATAAACTACGATATCGAGCAGAGCTCATTTGATCTTTTGCCAATCCGCTTTTCTTCATCCTGTATTATATAGAACCATACGTGGGGCATCGTTGCTATTGACTTTTAACCTCACTCTTATTGGCGGCTTCCTGGGAATAGGTTCAATCAGATGTTATTGTCTTGAACGGTATCTCGAGGTAGACACCACTCGCAAAGCTTCACATTGACAATGTAAATTCAATACAATAAAAATAAAGGGTGGCATCGATCCCAAACCAGGCAAATCAGCAGCCCTGTCACATGTACATATATTCCAACAGAACTTTTTCGTGATTATTTGCAATCCCTTATGGGTATCAAAGTTGCATACTGAGAAGAGACTAACCTCATGGAATAAGTGCACCTACCCTCACAGCTAGGTTATTCACAGGAGCTTCTAAAATGACAGAAAGTGCGGCCAGAATCATATATAGCTATAGAGACCCTTTATACGAGCATCTGTCGTGATAACTCATTCATATAGTTAGCTTCTCTTCATCTCTCAAAAGCGCACCACCGTCATAGATTGCCAATATCGATTTAGTTTCCACTAAAAGTGATTATTTTTGGTTCACGCTGAATGTTGCGGCTAGGTAATTCCTAGTGTGTTAAGGGGAAATTTTCCTTTGCGTATTGAAGTGCGTGTTGACTTGAAAGTTGGACGTGCACGGGTCTGTTGGTGAGACTTCCTTCATATGTTTTCTGGAGTAGTTTTTCATAGAGGTTGGTGACCGTAATGTCTCCCGTGCCATTCGAATTACCACGAAATAGGTATTATAGCGGATTGATCTTCAGTTTTAATAAGCGCCAATGGGCTTTAAGTTATTATATCGGGATACTCGTAGGGTCTTCAGCACGCCATTCATAGGGCCTGGTAGCAGGATGACTAGGCTCAGGGAAAGTGTCTGGTAAAAGATTCGGGCCTTGTAATGGCTGTACAAGGGGCTCATACCAAGAGTATATGATCATAACCAGAAGGTGGGTATGAAATCTTCGTCGAGGTGCTGGTACAAAGACAAAGTAAGATTGGAAGCTTCCCCAGAATCCAGGCTGCTAGCTCCCTTCATCCTCTTTGCATGCGATGGATGAAGCTCGCATCCATCAGCCTGGATGATAGGAGGTCGTCCCGGCCTTCATCGAGTGGTATAGCCACGTGATGAACTCGCTCAGCAGCGGCAATTTTCAACATCAACTCCAATCTATTGGAACGTTCTTGATCTTGGATTCGAGACGCTGGTGACCATAATGCTGGCAGATACACCGGCTATTTTGAAATTCACAGATTCATGAGGGAAGGGGCCCCTAACACTGTCCAGGGTTGCTCTCAGGCAAATCTCTCTCTTTTGCGATCACAGCGACTCCTCAATTCACTTTCCATTACCGACATTTAACGGGTCCGTCACGACAGAGTCGCACTCGAGTTCAACGCTCTCACTACCGCTTGCGCCTTTCCCATGCGATTTTCGTGACCATGATCGGAATGGTTGGATCAGAAAGCGAGCGCAAAAGATTTGCTCTATGGTGTATAAAATGACAGGCACGGACATTCTCGCATTCAAAGAGACATCGTTCGATTTATACATCGCGTATAACATGGGTATTCCTAGGCCAGTGGTTTTTGCAGCACCACAAAAACAAACGGCGATTGTTTCTGCAGGAGCTAATCGAGGGAATACACGACCACCAAAACGATTTGATGTGAGGAATTTCGGTGGCCGGCAGAAGAAAAAACAGATTCCCGTAAGAAATAAATATAGACCAATGTTAAAGAATACCGCGAATACGATGGTCTCTTTGGACATGGACTCCAACGCCTGAGTCGCAAAGCAGGTGGAAAAACTCGCCCTAGGAATCCCAGAGGTTAGGGACGCTTTCCAGATTTGTCCTCATATACAACTCACCACGTTAATAATATCAAGCAGCAACCTGAAACTTTGGAGAGGTAAAACTTTTGAACAATGTGTTCGACCTGCCGAGGCCACGTCCAGCGAGCCGCCTGCCCCAGGATCAAGGGAATTAGTACGCTGACACCCAATGCCTGGAAAACCTGACGATACATCGATCCCAGATCGGAATCGGCATCTCTCCAGGGGTCGAACTCGGCTGCTTTTGGGAGCAAAGTCACTGTCCACCCAGGCGTAATAAAGGGGCCCAGGATGTTGGCGACTAAAACCTCCACCAATGCCACTGCGTCATCGCCTCCGGCCTCTCTTGTCATGACCACATTCGATGAAATAGTTGTCGGCAAACAAGCCACCAGAATATATCCGGCCAAAACCGCCTCGTCGATTCGGTGACTTTGGTCCGTGGTGTAGATCAGATGGACGAACGCAATCGTTGTGGCAGGCACAACGAGAAAAGATATACCTTGGACAAGAACGTGGACACGGTAGTTGAGCATCTGCTGTAAAAGCTTTTCCTTTGCGATACTCAGGCCGCTAATCAAGAAAATGATTGCAACGGCGGCGTATAGAATCAAATACTCTGCCCGTATGATCCCACCGTGTTTGGCAACGTTTGGAAAGAGGTAGGCCAACAAGCACGAAAGCCCAATGCCTATTAGGAGATATTGCTTGAGAATAAAAGTACCGAGAGCTTTTAGCACCCTTTTCCCGGGCTCCAATCGATCCTTGAAAACCTGGCTATCCATAACAAGTGAGATCCCCAGCCGCTCTTACTGGGAAAATGAAGATTTTGCCGATTCCCGAAAGATATTCATCATTATTCGATGCACCCGCTGAACGTGGTCGCCAGGAGATATGTCTAAACCCGGATAATGCAAAGTATGGTTCAATAACAGCCAGCAGTGCCACCATCAACATCAACAAATAGGACAAGAAACGAGTATGCTTGAGAGAATCAATTCGTTGTCTGCCCATGATCCGCATAGCTAAGACCGAATTAGCGTGTGGAGACGTCACTCGCTGACCACTGAAGAGGGGAAATGGTGGTTAAAAATCCCGGTATGCCTCGATTTTGTACCCGCCTAGCCGCAAAAAGCATTCGGAGAAATGGCGACATGTCGTAGTTAAGATACAGAAATGCGTCGGTGCTAACCCAATGATTGGATGATTCCATCAGGGTTTGCTCCTGGCTTTTCTCACGGACGCGCTTGTTCGGTGTTTGGCATTCTTCTTGTGATGTACCGCGCCTTTGCATAAAGTGCGGTGTTCCTGTTTATATAACTAATGAATGGGCTTCAGGTAGATAATAAATACAGTAAAGCCGGAACCAAAGGCTTCTCTTCGTAGTACGTACTGTTTCTGAGTGGTGTGGTGGGATGATATCAAATTGGTTTCCAAAATAACACGGCCAAGAGCCTGGATCTAATCAGATAAGATAACTAAATCATGCTTAGTCATATCCCATTGCCGGCCCGTAGTTTCCCCGGTCGAGCTGATCGGTATTTAGATTCGCCGAGCTCCGCAAGTTCCGCTCGGCCTTCCAACCAATCACCATGCACCCGCTGTTACATCTCGCATCGCGATGATCGACGGGTTGAGGACCTAGATAGAGCCAACTAACTGCACTGTCAATGGCGTAAGGCGGAAATCGCAGGAAATGAGACATTCAGTTTGGCACGTCAAGACCAGTTGCGGATTTAAGCGCATGTGAGTGACTGTAACCCCTTTAGCACACGCATTAGTACTCCGATTCGTGCTTAAAAAGCCCATTCACAAATGGTAAACTCTTGGGTATGCTGGCAAAGGCGAAGTCAACGGCTTTGGAACCGCCCACATTGCTTACGAAGTAATGAACGAGGCATCACAGAAAGACAAGTCGTTCCGACGGGAAACAGCCCAAGACACCCCATCTTACATTTTTAACGTAAGAATGCTAGCAACGGGCCCCTGAAGATCTACAAGGATATCACGAAATCGCAACTCCCTGGCAGGCTGCACCTCAAAATGACCAGCATAGCTGGAAGCTTTGAGCAGAGGTGTTGTTTTGAGAGAATTCCTTCTTGCATCAACGCGAGCAAGGGCTGTAGGGGCAAGGGTACCAACGGCATTGCATTTGGGGAGCGGTTTGACGCGGAGAAACAAAATGAACAGGAGTCCTGAGTGGTGCATCACAAATCAGCGCACTGCATGAAGTCGCAGGGCATTTGATCACCGGCTTACAATTTCGAACTTCGACTCTCATCGATTGGAGAAGCGTGTCAAAGCTGGCCTCAAAAAGTTTTCGGCCGTCTTGTATTGTCGAGTGATGACGTCGTGGCTGGCGGATAAAATCACGCTCTTGGCATTGGGTTGACATAATACACCGGCCCGCAAACTTCGGCCGTCACAGCATCCTCGGCAATTCCCCAAGTACCTCTCCCCGGGAGATAGAGAGAAGAGCGACTTAATAAGGGACATGAAATCGTTAGCGGTAGGGCGATCGGCCCCGAAATATCCCGGGATTGGCCGGCTCGCCGCAAGCGGCATCAGAAGGACCCCGAAATGGCCCGAGTCGATTGACTTGCGCCATCAGTTGTGGCTGCTCAGGCACAAGAGATCTGGCGGGAGAGGCTCAAAGAACAACATGTGAATGTATCCCCGTGCATCATATGATTAGATATCTCACATGCTCTCTCTCCCTTCAGCTTGCTGAGAACCATGGGGGGGACACAGCGCCTTTTAAGTATTCTGGCCCAAGGTTCATGGCCATGTGGGAAGCCCTTGTTCTCGAGCTGCAAAAACGTTGTTTGGACCTCGGAGTTGCCTCCATTTCTTGCTTAATGGAACAGAAGATTGGCGAGTTGCACTCTTCTCCTATCCTGAGGGTCCATTCCCTTTGAATATACGTAGAGCATCAGCTTCACCATGGCCACCCAAGCAAAATCTTTGCTCGCCCTTCGTTGGTGAACCTGCATGGATTCCCTCTCACTGTTTCATTGTGATTTTGGGTTTTCCGCATTGATTGCAACATCCCACCACTCCGTCGCCTACCCTAGCCGGGAGACCATGTGGGGAAGATTTCTTCCGCTCACCCAGATCTGATAAAGCTCAGGTGCCCGCGTTTGGTTCACTACTGACGAAATACTATTCAGGATCCCGCCACCAAAAGCCAAGAGATAAAATCACACCAATTAAATATTCTTTTTCTTCGTTTGTTCGCAATTCCGCCCTTGATTTCTGTTTCCACAGTTTCTCCAGCCCGGGGTGTTTCGGGTAAACCGTCGCAAGAGTTTCTTCAAAAAAGAACCTCTTCCCACCATCCTCGGCACAGAAAACACCTTATTTGAGTCATCTGCAACCTATCTTTGGCCAATTGATCTTGTATATTGTTTGTCTGAATCGTCAATCGCTTCGTCTTGTTTCCTTCTGAATTCACCCCGCTCCACTCTGCCATAGACCGGTGGTTTTTGAATTGCTCTCTGCATTCAGTTTTAGCAAGCTTCTCCAAAAGAACGAGTAGTGAAATAGTAAAATGGCATCAAAAGATCGCAACTCGAAACCTGCGTCCGCAGCAGTGAACTTGATCGGTAAGAAAGGACCGATGGACTTGAATGCTTGCGACGGATGTTAACATGATGTCAGCTGGTGGTAGTGCGGGAATGATGGAAGCTTTAGTGTGCCATCCTTTGGGTATAAATATCCTCCTACAGCATGCAATTCCTCTGGCAAGCCACTAACATCCTTTAGATACCGTAAAAGTTCGCATGCAACTTTCAAGGAAAGCCCGCGCACCCGGAGTGAGTAGTGACCGCGTGACCGTCCGCCTCGAATAGCTCTCAAGCTTATATTTCTGTCAGGTTAAACCACGTGGATTTATTGCAACGGGCAAGGAGATTGTGCGCAGAGAGACCGTCCTCGGCTTATACAAGGGTCTCGGGGCAGTGTTGAGTGGGATCATACCGAAGATGGCCATTCGATTCACCTCGTATGGCTGGTACAAGCAATTTCTTGCGGACAAGGAAACAGGAAAGCTGAGTAGCTCTCGGAATATGCTTGGTATGTTAAGCCAAAGTAGAAATCCGTTGTGGACCGCTAGATTCTTACTCTTGACGTTGAATCCTCTTAGCCGGACTTGCCGCAGGCGTTACGGAAGCTGTGGCCGTCGTCACTCCGATGGAAGTCATCAAAATCCGTCTGCAAGCTCAAAGCCACAGTTTGGCTGACCCACTTGACACCCCGAAATACCGCAGCGCGCCACATGCTCTCTTGGTGGTTTTGAGGGAGGAGGGATTCGGCGCTCTGTATCGCGGAGTGTCACTCACTGCTCTCCGACAGGGCACAAACCAGGCTGCGAACTTCACCGCATACACAGAATTGAAGAAGTTATTGCAAGGATGGCAACCACAGTACAATGAACTGCCATCCTATCAAACTATGGTCATCGGTCTCATTTCCGGTGCTATGGGCCCATTCTCCAACGCGCCCATTGATACGATCAAAACCCGGTTGCAGCGCACACCGAGTGAGCCCGGGCAGTCGGCCATGTCACGCATTGTGTCCATTTCCCGTGATATGTTCAAGCAAGAAGGTGCTAGAGCTTTCTATAAGGGTATCACGCCTCGAGTTATGCGAGTGGCGCCCGGCCAGGCTGTCACTTTCACAGTGTACGAGTTCTTGAGAGAAAAGCTGGAAAAATCCACCCTCCCCATCGTGGGTGGAAAATATGAGGAATAATCGAAGTCGACGATAGGCGCTCGATTGCAACGACTCGATTTGTGACATTCTATATCAGCAGACCTTTCCTATACCTGAGATTCAGGGTACAAAGGTATACACCAATTTTTTTCCTGCGATGTATATATACCTCCCTTTTGATTCTGATTTTCATATCCCTTTATATCGTTTCCATATTTCCGTGGTGTTTGAGCGGCTTGCTTCTCGCATTTTTTGCAATTGGATACTGTTGCATACACCCGATAGATTTGGTGGCTTCCTGGGCAAAAAGCGCGTGTACTGTAAATCAGGTACATTGAATGATAGATAAAGCGGTTTCAATGACTCCTGAGGATGTGAGCTGATAGACTGGAAAGAGGGAGACGTTTGGAATGAAGAAAAAGCAAAGCGGTTGACGAAATCAGTTAGTTAACAATGGGCAGTTGTGATGAGGGCAAAGCAGCCTTGAGAGTGGGGAAGGATCGCGTCACCAGCGAAGGGGAACTGGGCCATATCACCACCACGACAGCAGATTCTCCCATTCCTTTTCATCAGATTCATCTCCAGTCAATATGCAGTCAGGAATATCAGGTAACCAAAATAACCGCTCTCTACATTTCGAAAACTAAACGATTTCCAGCCTCGGTTGAGCTTCACGACGCCTTCAAGGCCTTCCTCTCCTCGCCGACATCCCTCTTCTCCCTCCCCATCACAATTGACAAAGAACAACTCGTCCCTCTATCCCCCATCGCTTTCGCCTCTAGAACCGGCGATAGTCCAGACAGCCAATTCTTTGCATCTCTTCAATCTCTCAAAGATGTCCTCCAACCCAAAACGCCGTTATACCTCCTCCTCCGCCGATTTCCGCATGATGACCCTGCAGAATCGCAGTTGATTGCGCTCACATATATCCCATCAAATAGTCCTGTGAGAGCCAAAATGCTCTTTGCAAGCACCCGGGCGACGGTGGTGCGTGAACTAGGTTCCGAGAAATTTTCCGGTACCGTTTTCGCGACAGATGAGGAGGAAATTCTGAGCGAGGAGGTTTGGAAGGAAAGAGAGGCGGATGAGAATGTTGCAAGGGGTGGAAGCGGAAATACCATTGCGGGAGGTGTTAATGATGCGGAGCAGAGGCGGCAGGATGTTATGGGGGAACAGGAAAAGGCACTGGATGCCATCAGACGAGCAGAGGATGAGGCGCGGAGCATGTCGATTAGGAGGGACATCGGGATTGGTGGAACAGTGGGTGCTGATGGGACAGCTGATATTAAAGGCGTTCCGTTCCCGCTTGGGGAGGGGGTTCAGGAAGCCCTGCAGAGGTTGGAAAACGAGGAAGGAATGGCTACTTTGCTGGTAAGACCGTTTTCATTGGGTTGCGCTAATTCTAGCAAGACATGCATCTATACTAAGCAATTTCGAAGGGCATTGATATCCCCACCGAAACTCTCACGCTTCGTTCCATTGAATCAAACGTTGCGCCTGCATCGTTGTCCGGTCTGATGCCGAATTCGACGCCCCAATACACTTTCTACCGGTACCCGAAAACATCCGCGTTAGTCTTTGTTTACACATGTCCGTCGTCATCGGCCATTAAGGAACGCATGTTATACGCCAGTTGGCGCAGGGGAACACTATCAATGGCTGCCGGACTTGGTTTAACGGTTTCTCATAAGGTAGGTGCCGCGGTCCCCGTGTACAGTGTAGAGGAAGAATTTTTTCGCCTTGGGTCAGTCGAAACAAATGCTGACTGTAGCTTTAGATCGAGGCGTCCTCACCTGAGGACATCACGGAGAAGAGATTGCAGGAAGAAATCGATCCGCCGAGAAATGAAGGTCCTCAGCGTGGTTTTGCAAGGCCACGCAGGCCGGGACGGTGATTAACATATGGTGATCGTATAAGTGTGAATACCCGGCCATGCTAACTTGTGCGACGATGTATGCCCTCGTTGTCGTGCTGACTCTTATCCATCGACAACCTTGGTTTTCAAGAGTCTAACTCTTCGTAATCTCCCTTCGGGCGTTTTTTAACTTCAAAAACGGAGCCTTAATAGTGTAGACCGCAGCTTCAGATTCCCATGCAGCCATACTTCTCGCTTTTGTCGCTGCGCCAACTCAGTTGATAAAGCCGGGCCACTATAAGTCTCAAACCAAAATAGGAAAGGGTATGTTGTCACATCGCCGTCGTCCGATGCTGCTTCCGCTGGAAGAATAGATCGGTCCTCGAACTTCCCAGGTTTATAATCTTTGGACAGCCGTCTCTGTCTTTCTCCAGTCTCGTGCATTCAAAACAGTAGAACGCGTCACTAATCCCTTCGCCTCCGCACACAATACATTTGTTTTGGTAGTTGCCAAAGGAACATTCATCGCAAACGCGGACGAGCGTAGTGGGCCGCACGTAGGAATCGCAGACGGGGCATTTACCATCGCATTTATCGCAGAGGCGGCCGATGGAGATGCCGGTTTGCTTGCGGCACATAACGAGATCGGGATGATGACGAGACATGGTAGTTTAGATTATCGCTCTTGAGTGGAATCAATTCTGTACAGGGTGATGGGGGAGGTTGTCAACTTGTCAAGTGCTTTTTATCGATTGCCTTCTCGTTCTTTCTGAAGACGAGGTTTGCTTTGCTGACAAACACCCAAAACAAGACGAGCAAGCCACGTGATAGCGCTAGCTCGCCGCAAAATTTAGCTTTGGACTATTGCGATATAGGTTAGGCTTGCCTTGGCGGTAATGTGACATCGCGAAGGCGATCGCGGATGACCCATGGGAATACCATATCTTACATGCATGTTGTAGCTGAGTGTCGTGGGGCGGTTTATTCAAAGTAAGAAGCATGGCGGAAGGGTAAGTCCATATAGGATATTCCACTGGCTCTGACACTGATTCAATCCCTAGATCGATCGCGTCAGCTGTCGCATTACCAGACCCGCCACTCGCGAGCCCCGGAGCGTCGTTCAAGAGGCGCCAGTCACCCTCGGAGGAAGACAACGACAATAAACGACGCCGAGTAAGCTCCGGTAATGTGCAATCTACGGGGACAGATGCTTCTCCAATTTCGCAAGCGGATGAGCGGGTGACAGCAGATCGTAGAGCGGAAGCCCGGGGAGGGACTCGTCGGAGAAGCGGTCAGGAAGAAGAGCGAAAACGCGGCCAAAGGTTGTTTGGCGCATTGATTGGGACCCTTTCACAAAGCTCATTTACAGCTACACAGAAACGACGCGCCGACATTGAGCGGAAGCAGCATGCCAAGTTGAAGAAGGAGGAAGAAGAATACGGTGAAGAAACTAGGAAGCGGCGCGAGGAGTTGATGGCTCGGAGGAAAAGGAGTCAAAAGCTTTATGAGAAGGAGTCGG
The DNA here is from genome assembly GCF_000003515.1 of Uncinocarpus reesii 1704. NCBI lineage: Eukaryota > Fungi > Ascomycota > Eurotiomycetes > Onygenales > Onygenaceae > Uncinocarpus > Uncinocarpus reesii. Next base: position 404,994 of record NW_003052498.1, on the reverse strand, counting down.
TTCGTCAACTTAGCCGTGCGTACCTATTTATTTTTGATTATGCTTGCTAATACAAGTGGTCAGCTTGAGGTTCGACATTCCAACATGCGAGCTACTGCTCATTCTCTCAAAACAAAAGCGCACCCAGTCTTGGTATGTACTTGTATTTTGCGAGGATCATACAAGCCGTAACTAATATATTATCTAGTACTACAAACCATGGCAGCTTCGACCTGAAGATAAAGACATCATTAACACACAGATTGAGGAGACAGAGGCTACGATCGCAAGGGAAATCGAAGATTTCGAGTGTCGGAATCAGCCAACTACTGAAGAATCGCTACCCGAAGGGCAGAAGTCGGCAAAGGTACCTCCGGCAGCTGAGTCTACAACCACTGGGAATACGATGGAGTCTATTGCTAACAATGACCCAAAACCGGACGCGGTGGGTTGCGATACTAATCATCACGAAGCTCCAGAGACTCACCCACAAACCGTTACTAACAATGTTCCTATTTCTCCGGACCGCGACGAGGAAAACAGTCACGCGAAGCCGACCGAGGATGATTCTGGAGAGGTGATCTTGGAAGACAAAGAAGATACCGTCATTTACTAGGCTGGCGATGACTGGCGTTCCCCTCCAGCCTTGTAATTCCAAAGGAGTTACACAGCAATCATCTCGCTATTTCTTACATTCGCACCGTGTTCGTTTCTGGATGCAGCTTTACTCAAAGTTTTTCTGCTTAAATCATGTCTGGCAGTCCAGCTTGGAGCCCACTTCTCACGGCGTCAACTCAGCTAAGGTGCATATGGGTGCATTTTCTCAGTCATCACTCATAGGTAGTGCCATTTTTTATTTCGTTATTAGTGGCTTAAAAGTTGAGAATGTAAAGATAGCAGAGCTTAGGCATAACTTGAAGGAAGCCAAGGTTGGTCCCCTCTTGGACCACGTGAGGTCAACCTCGGTTTGATTGACAACCTCACCCGTCGCCATCTAGATATCCGCCCGAAATCATGAGATAAACACAATGGGCATTTCCCTGTAGTATTCAGATTTTTGTTCTGTTTGTCACAGGTTGAACTTCGCTCCCTTGGGCCTGCAAGTTGCCTGTAGATTCGACCCGCCACTTCCGAACATCGGGATTCCCAGCATCAGAAACTAGAATGGCGGTAGACAAGATAGACGTTTGGAACGATTCGCGGATCCAAAAATGCTCTACTTTTCTCAATGGTACAAGATATGGTAAGGGTGCTCTACAGCCAAATGTTCGCATTTCCATTGCTTACCCCGGTTAGGCTACCTTCTCGGGGTGCCGTCTGGCGGGGAATATCGAGCAACTGTTTTCCTGGTCCGTATTACTACTATGAGTTTTGATTGCTGGGGATAGCTTGTGATGGAACCTGACCGTGCCCAGATCCATGGCTTTCCTGATCTTTCTATGGGATGGAGGTATCAAATCCCAATGCTTTTGAACAAAGGTCTTCGGGTTGTTGCTCCTGACTGCCTTGGCTATGGGCGAACAGTACGTATTTACTGGTTTCCCCTGCGCTTGTTGATTGGAATTGAGATTGAATCCACATCCCTAGGAAGCTCCGGAGTTCACAGCGGAATCTGCCCAGCGGTATGCATTCAAGCAGTGTGCGGCTGATATGAAAGAGCTCGCTCGGCAGCTGGGTACTTCGAAGATTATTCTTGGAGGCCATGATTGGTTTGTGACCCCGGAGCATCTCAACAGACTTATTCTGGCGGCCCAAATCCTCCCAGCCTAGCAGTTTGCTGATTTTATCCCGGTCGAACTCCAGGGGCGGCTTTGTGGTCTATCGGATTGCACTCCACTGTCCTGACTTTGTTACTCACATCTTTTCCGTCTGCACCCCGTACGGGCCCCCTCACCGCGAGTTCGTTCCACTAGACGAACTGGTAACAACTCGCCTCCCCTTTTTTGGCTATCAGCTTCAGTTTGTGAGCGGAGAGGTAGAGAAAGCTATCAAAACCGAGAAGGATATTCGACAGTTCCTAATTGCATTGTTTGGTGGGAGGACTCCTACGGGAGAGTTCGGTTTTGATGTCAAAAAGGGTGTACTTTTGGATAAATTGGCAGACTTGCAGCCCTCATGGCTGCTGAGTGAAAAGGTAATCAAGGCGGTGTAAGCGCCCCGGTATATGATCAATGCTAATTGTTCTCAACAGGAGCTCAATTATTACGTTGAAGAGTATGCTAGAAGCGGAATACACGGTCCATGTGGGTCATATTTCATTGCCCTAGCAGATTAGAAAATGCGCTAACATTGCCAATAGTAAACTGGTACCGCATCCGCGAGCAAAATTATAAAGACGACCTGGAGCTTATCGGTCGTGGCCTCGACATTCCAGTCCTTTTCATCAGGGCCACAAATGATGACGCTTTGCGCCCTGAGTTGTCAAAAAATATGCACAAATACCTTCCAAATTTGATCCAGGCAGAGATTGAAGGTACACATTGGGTTCTGTGGCAGAAGCCCGAAAGATGTAATGAGGTTATCGCGAAATGGATCGACAATGTTGTGTTTGAAACACAGGGTAAACTGTAAGCTCAGTTTTGGATGTTGCTTTTCTATGGCCTAGTGTATATACTTCCATGCGAAACCATAGCGGGACGTTTAAGCGCCTACATGGAATCCAGATATCCTGAGTACACGAAATGGAAGAGTATTTTCATAGCCAGGGCGGAGAAGGATTATCTGAAATGCTGCCAACCAGGACAATAGCATGGCCGTAAAATAATTCACACATGTCAAACCTGCGAATGAAGCTTTTATGTTCAATCTTCCAAAGCATGCATTTCGATCTCCACGCCGCACCTCTCTATACGAGTAATATACTCTTCACCTAGGGTCGCCGGTGTCAGGTAGCCTCCTTTAATATCCTTCCCAACCTTTTTGCTGGTTATCAAAACCATCGCGGATTCGGCAAGCAGCATTCCCGTCATGGGATAAGCAGGCCCCTGGTACGAGAGCTTACCCGAAAGCCGAATAGGTTTCTTTCCAGGCTCGGCGGGGTCTGCTGTTGCAATACCACGATATTCTACGTGATCTGCCAAGGTATCCTGTTTCTTAGGACCTTGTCCCGGTTCAGGAAGCAATTTCCTCGCGAGCCATCGGATAGGGGGTAGCATCAGACTAATCGCAATTAAGCCAAGACCCATATGTACTGCAAAGCCAATGAAGACGTTGCGAACTTTGGCAAATTCCTGAAAATGAAAATTCCGATCATAAAGATTTGGCATGAGGGAACTACTCCTGTGCACGATGGCCGTGTCACATGCCGCTGGCACAGCCGTAGTTACTGTCCCGATGTCTCTGACGTTATGAACGCCAACAAGTTTTCGATAAAGTGGTGTTGATGGAATGGCGCTCGGCCTAGAAACGGAGATGCGGTATGGATCACTCATGGAGCGGAGTTCCGCAAAGGATAGATTGCTAAATGCAGCGAGAATGGACGCGGCTGTTCCGCCGCTAATGCCAGCCCCCCTGGAGAAAATAGTCTTAGATCGAATTCACTCACTTTCATTCGGGAGAGTTGACTCACTTTAAGTCGTAGATAGACAAGACTACGTCCTTGACCTTTACGCCAAATTCGCGCTTCATTTTCGTAGCCATTGACCAGGTCAGCAAATCTGATGGCGCGCTCTCAAAGCCATTCGTTGGTATCATCTTGTGACAGGAAGTTAGCATGCACTCAAGTTTTCAAATGTGAAAAGGTCACTAACAATCGCCCCGGACTTTTTGGCAGCCTCATCATACTGGTCAATCATTTCTTTAATCCATGGTATTTCTCCGCTCCTAGTAGGCCCAAATCGTCAGTGTCTGAGACCGGATAAGAGCTGGGGGACCTTACACGTCAAGGTAATGTGTACCATTCTCTGCACAAGCCTTTACCACCGGAGTTGAATACATATGATAAGGCCCTACGCAGTTAATCAACACTCTCGCTCTCCCTGCAAGCTGTGCTAGATCGTCATCGGTGAGTTGCACGGAGAGGATTTCTAAACTCGAAGATCAGCCAGAATCACTGTGTGGCAAGATGGGAGATATTCCCGGGCGGATGTCCATAGAGAAAGTGATCAGGAAGCGCTTGCATATACCTGGGTCCTGACGATCGGGTCCATCCCTTTTCAGCTCCGCTGAAAGTGTTTGCAGCTTCTGGGATGATCTCCCCGCAATAGCCCATTTCAGAGTGGTGGGCAGGTTGTGAACAATGTGCTCAGCACAACATCTCCCCGTATAGCCCGTAGCCCCTAGGAGCACGATATCGAGGTTCCTAGACGATGCCATAGCCCTCACGGTGCAATTGAATCTGCAAATCAAAGCTTCGATGACATGCAATTTGACAGGCAATCAAAGATACCACAGCATCATTTTGCCCGCTCTCGTTGGAAGGGCCTACATAACAGTTTCGCGTTCCCATTCCTCGCCATCCTCAAACAGGGGAAAGAATCAATGATATCAGATCCTCCACGTGACTTTAAGCGATGTATCGGAATAAGGTAATCCCGACTGCATCACCTGATCTCCGTTTTCGGTCTAGCTCGAAGGGCTTTCGCCAAGCCCTCGCAGCCCACTAAGCGAGCCCGCACCACATCTGGAAATTTGTCGAACTGCACTTCCTTCTCCTCGATCGCAAGATACACACAAAAGGCGCGACAAGATGACGAAGCGCACAAAGAGTATGTTCAAATGACAGAGTCATGTTTTTTTGGAGCTTCTGGTTGCTAACACAATGGTTTATAGAGGTCGGCGTTACCGGTAAATATGGTACTAGGTACGATTGCAAATTCTTGAACCTGCGAGATCCGGCGAAACTCCCTCGACGAATTGTGCGAGATAAAATTGAATTAAACGGGACTTGCTGACGCACTGATAAAATTGAATAGATATGGTGCCTCGCTCCGTAAGCAGGTGAAGAAGATGGAGATCTCCCAACACGCCAGATACACCTGCACTTTCTGCGGCAAGCCCACCGTCAAGAGAACAGCCGTTGGAATCTGGGAGTGCCGCTCTTGCAAGAAAACCGTTGCCGGAGGTGCCTGGACTGTTGCGTAAGTTTCCCGTGAGCAGCTGCAATTCAAGGATTTCGCAACCACATAGGCTTTCAAACGAAAACGGACCTGAGGAGCGAGGCTAATTGCGTTTCTCCTGCTGCAGAACCCCTGCTGCCGTTGCCACACGATCAACCATCCGTCGTCTTCGTGAAATTGCGGAAGTTTGAGTAGGGGAAATGGCGTTCCTGTTCCTGGCTCTGTCTTTTTTATTGTCACGGGAAATGATGAATGTTGGGGCATATTGAGCGCTGACCACTCAGTACGACTGGGCCTGCTCAACCGAAAATGTCGATAGCTCGAGTATACCTCTATTGCCGCCGAGGCTCGCTGATAGACATTACAAAATACCACTGCTTTATGCCCTATCCTGGATCCTACATTGGTATCTCAACTTCCATAGATGGAAGCGCCAACCAACATACATACGTATAGAACAAAATGCACATCGCGGCTTGGGGATTAGCTGTTCTTTGAATCATGGAGGATTTCTTGCTGCATTTCGGGGGCAGCGCCCGAATGAACAGTGTTCCGTTCTTGCATGCAGGCACAGTGTTTCAGAGCGTCAGAGGCCCATCTTGTAGTGCGCCAATCACACGGGCCGCCGGGGGCTGTGTTCTCCAACCCGAAAGGAGCCGTGAGGCCTGGTCTCGTGGTTTGATAGGCGATGCTCAGCTGAGCTAATGCAGTCACCTCTGGTGTCACGTTATCCGGGCCTATGCCTGTTCCCGCCTAGCGCCTGGCCTAGCTCTGGTTCAAAAGGCCATCCACGTCCCCCACAACTTCAAGGCGCTTTCTTGTCTTCACCTCTACATCCGTCCTCTTCTGCTGAATTCTGACCTTCATGCCGCCAAAAAACCTCCTATCGTGTAATCTTGACATTGCCCACATCAATCATGTCCGATACCTGCATTGTGTGCTTAGGAGACCTTGGCGAAGGCGCCAGCGATCCCACTCTCGCCGTCGATTCGTTGCCAAGACCCTTGAGCGGTGACGGTGTCTGTGAAGATGTCACTGCTCCCCAGAGTCTCGACGAATTCTCTCGGTATATTGCTCACTTGATTCCCTGTGGTCATAACCTTCATAATGAATGTTTGAAGCCCTGGGTAGAACGAGCGAACAGTTGTCCCATTTGCAGGCAAAAATTCAACGTTGTAGAGCTTGCTGAGAACCTTGGAGGTGAGTAACTCCCCGTGCAAGTTCCCAGCCCAGAGCGTGAATGGCATATTAACCACATCTGTTTTAGGCCAAATTATCTCGTCTTATGCTGTCGAAGATCGAGTCCAAGTGGCAGAGATTGATCCCACGTTGATTATCGAGGACCTTATCGACGATTCAGACACTCAACCCTGTCCCATTTGCGGGGACGACGACAATGAGGAATGGTTGTTGCTATGTGATGGGTGTGACACAGCGTCTCATACATATTGCGTCGGTTTGGACTCGGTTCCTTCCGGCCCATGGTTTTGTTGCCACTGTCAAGCCCATAGGTCACTTCAGCCCGATCGCTCAAGGTCTCAAAATCGGTCTTCGCGTCGTACAAGGGCAGACGTAAGACGGGCTCGCACTCGTAACCAGATCCAAGCTCTCCATTGGGCGCAGGTTTGGCAGTCAGTCTGGGACCATCTCAATTTAGATTTGGACTTCCCATACGACGACGAACAAGCCGTAGACCGAATCATTCAGCAGCGGCGGCGTGAAGCCGCCAACAGAAGGGAGTTTAGAAGTTGGGAAAGACGGTTCAGGCAAACGGAACGGAACTTTGGGTCCGCTCGATTTAGGAATAATGCCTCGGATTTGCTCGAAGTTGGTCGAGGCTGGCCATCCAGGCCACGACAAAGGGTTGAAACTCCCGAACCCGAGTCTATCGATGAAATTAGAGCTTGGAACGCATTTGAGAGAGCGCGAGAAATTCAGGAGGCGCCAACCACCAATCGAAGAAAGAGGAAATCCCCAACCGCCTCCCCCATCGAACCCGAACAATCTCAACCCGAGCGTAGATTGAAACGACCACGAACGCGGAGGCCAGAAGAATTAGCTGACCTTCTAGAACGGGGAGAGCCTTCTCGAACCGGGAGGCCTTCCGCCATCGCCGGCAGTCCGTTAGCGGAATCCGGGCCGACATTTTTGCAATCACTTTTGAAAGAAGTGGAAGACTCGTCTAGTTCCCATCCCATACACGGCGCATTCCCTCCGTCTAATCTTACATCGAGAGCAGTTGACTCGATTTCTCCTGGGCCGTCATCTCCAGCATTGTCGCCCATTTCTTCGAACCGTTCGTCTCCTCATCCTTCATCTCACACAAGCCCACAAGCCACAAATGGCCCGGCAACTCCCATGTCCTCGGCATCAGACCCAGGTTTTTCGTCACCCGAGTTTTCGCCTTCATGCTCTCCCACCCGTGATACACTTTTAGTCGACAGAACTCGGTTTTCTCGACAGCTAAGACGACAATTACACTCAGGCGATCCCCACAGCGACCCTTCGTCTCCATACCGTTTACGGTCGCAAGATTCTTCTCCGTCACGCCCTGAACTCCCACTTGATGTGAAATCTGATTTACAGAAGATTGTCAGAGCGGCTCTGAAACCTCATTACCGCAAGCATCTTGTCTCGAAGGACGAGTATACTGAGATCAATAAGCGCATTTCTCGCATGTTGTACGACTTGGCAGTATCCAAAGAGTCCGGCGACCCGATGGACACGGAAAGCAAGGCGAGATGGGCTCACATTGCGAACAACGAAGTAGTGAAAGCCGTGCAAGCAATTCAAAAAACCGGGCCGAACGAAGGAAGCGAGAGCAGTGCAGCATCGTCATGACGAAACCTTTATCACGAATTGCAATTATAGCATGTACTTTACTTTATGCCGGCTTATGAAGCCTTTGTTGTAGCGAGCTAGATGCATGGCATGGTGTTCTCTGATTATGGTGTCTGGGCGTGTTGAGCAGCGATAGGCATGTTTCCAGGCCAGGTATGGGGTTTGGGCGGGAGGTGATTTCTGCCTCCGACGTGTTGGAGCTTTCCTTGCATATACCTTTTTGATTTGCGCTGAGTGTTATCAAGCTTTATGATATCCATCAAGTTATGAAATATCCTGTCTTTTGAAGTCGAGAAGGCGAGAAAACATGCTGAAGCAAAGCGAGATGGTTGATTAATAATGCAATTCTCCAAGTCCAGGGCACTCTGGGCCTCAACCATAACGTTACTCTTCCATTTTCTTGCCCACCTATTATCCCCATTTCCATCCGCTCTATTAACGCTGCTTCTCACATAGTTGATTACTTTGCGTTCTTCGCTGAAGCCAAGTCATCCAAGCTATTTTAAAGATGGGAGACCGTCGTGCCGCTCCATCCGCTTCTGGGCTGCCACAGACTCCAAACCCACGGCGTGGAGTGGTAACCTCGGCATGCTGAAGAAGCCATGGGGTCAACATGGTCAATCACCAAGGCTATTATCAATCAAACCGTTTTTTAAGGCACGGTTATGTCTCTTCGATTGGCTGCAGGCGGCTCAATGACCGGTGGCCTGGTATTTTAGCGACCTTTTTTATATCATAACTGGTTTCGGATTTCGGCTTGGGGGTATTATCCAGAGATGGTGGACATCTCGATCTTTCGTTCGCTTGGAGATTCATATATACCACGGCGATAGGGCAACTATCGCGGTGCTTTCATTGACAGATTTTTGATCTAACTTCTATTTCTACAATCGATGTGATTTGCGGCTTCGACTTCTAAGGCGGCCAGTTTTCCTTTTTTGCTCATTAAAAAGAGAATGTTTAGCAGCTCTTTATATAAAATCATATGATAAGATGCATGTCGAGAAACCTCCAGTAGTGGAACCTATCTCTGGGTCCGGCTCTACCACTCCATATCGACAAATTTCTGACCGGAGCCTACCAAGCGCATCTTCAGACGATAGCGTTGGTAGTGATGCTACCAGATTCGACCCAAGGATACCGTTAGCAACGCCGTTGAAAGACCCCATAAACAGGCAATACAACAGGGATATCGAGAAAGAGCCTGGTGTCACACAGCCTGATATTTCTCCAGACGCACCTCACGCCGGAGATCCGGATTTGGTAGGCTGGGATGGACCCTCGGACCCTGAAAATCCCAAGAATTGGGCCACCGGGAGGAGGTGGTATATCACCATGTTGGCGTCAACAATGACCTTTTGCATTACGTTTTCCAGCAGTGTTTTCAGCCAGGCCACCGCGGTCACTGCAGTGATTTTCGGTGTTTCAACAGAGGTGACCACATTAGCAACGAGTTTGGTTGTGTTGGTAGGCTCTCCGAGTTTTCATTGCATCTGTTGCATAGTTTAGCACTGACATGCTTTGAAAGGGATTTGCCCTTGGCCCTCTGGTATTCGGACCGCTTTCTGAGTTGTATGGGCGCCGGAATCCGCTTCTTGTCGGATTTGCTCTTTCTGCAGTTTCCCAAATTCCTGTGGCTGTTTCTCGGAACATTCAAACACTCTTGATATGTCGGTTCTTTGTGGGGGTATTTGGGTCTGCGGCTATGGCGACTGTCGGCGGGATTCTGGTGGACATGTGGGATCCTGTTAATCGTGGAATAGCCGGGGCAACCTTTGCGTCGGCAACGTTCGTTGGCCCTATTGGAGGGCCTATCGTAGGTGGTTTTATTGTCCATTCCGACCTTGGGTGGCGCTGGACTGCGTGGATAACACTCATTCTAGAGGTTGTTATAGGCGGTGTCGGAATACTTACCTTGCCCGAGACGTACAGCCCGGTGCTACTGCAGCGCCGTGCTATACGTCTTCGCAGAGAAACCGGGAATCCAGCCTTGCGTGCACCACTCAGCGATGAGAAGCTTACATTGGGTGAAGTGGTGTCCAAGTATATTTATCGTCCTTTGAAAATGCTTGTTTTGGAGCCAATCCTTCTTCTCATCACGTTATATCTGGCAGTCGCATATGGGATCCTTTACCTTTGCTTTTTTGCCTACCCAGTTTCGTTCCAAGAAGACCGTGGCTGGAAACACCCAGGGGTTGCCTCACTCCCTTTCCTGGGGATTCTTGTCGGAATCCTTTGCGGCTGCGCATTTATTGTATACATGACCAAAACGCGCTTTGCTCGTAAGATGCAAGAGGCTGGAGAGGTTATCCCCGAAGAACGTCTTCCGCCGATGATCATTGCCGCCTTCGTCCTCCCCGCAGGACTGTTTTGGTTCTCCTGGACCTCGTTTCCTACCATCTCGTGGGTGCCGCAAGTCATGGCCGGAATACCTATCGGATTCGGCATCATCGTCATATTTCTGCAGGGGCTTAGCTATCTCAGCGACATATATACGGTGTTCACGAACTCCGCCTATGCCGGCAATACGCTTGTTCGAAGCGGTTTTGGCGCCGCCTTTCCCTTGTTCGCAGCTCGGATGTTCCGTACGCTTGGTGTCCAGTGGGCAGGTAGCCTTTTAGCATTTTTGACTGTGGCAATGATTCCAGTGCCGATGCTGTTTTATGTATACGGGAAGAGGATCAGGGCGATGAGCCGGTTCACTCCGCAGTTTTAGAATACGGTTGGATGTTGCGGAAAAGGCTTGATCGGGCGTTCATATGGAGTATTGGCATGCATTACGGAGTACAGAGTAGAACTGAATAGATGAGCAAAGACATACAGAATCACATGAGGTCCGTAAAGGTTCATTACTAAGCAACTAGAATTACTAAGCGAATTTGTGATCTGCGCGTGACCACCTCTGAGCTAGCCTGATTAGGCGAGCAGTGGGCACCGCGCTGTGTTCGACGCGTGAGGGGAGATTAGCTCAGCTGCGAGTCGCGCTCCGAGTGAGAAAACCACAGATTTGCTGGTCGACGAGGGCGTGACGAGGAATGTGCCTTGTCGAATTGATTGCCACTGCCTTAGATTGTCGACTTTAATTGAAGCGCTTTGGTTTCGCGCCCTCCCCAGAACCTTGCGTGGGATGATCCGAGCCGTCGACACGCCAGTTCTAACGCGATCTCGCCAGTTGAGCCCACGGTAAAGCTTCCCAGTCGAGAACTGCACGTCGTAGCTTGAAGATGCCGTCGCGCAACCGGCGGGCGCGGTCCCCTACAATGGAGGTTGAGGAGGAAGAGCAATCCGGCTTGTACCGGCTCCGCTTCAATGAGCCCATCTCCTGGCGCGCAGGCAGGCCGATTCTCGTGGCCGATCTACTCCGGCGATTGGAGTCGCTCGCATCGGAGCTGCGGGAACTCGACCAAGAGGAGACGGACCGAGACTCGTTGACGAAAGTGTCGCAGGAACTCGCCAGTGGACATCTGCTAGGGCATAGGGACAAAGGCGTTCGGGCGTGGACCGCATGCTGTGTGGTGGATATACTGCGGCTCTGCGCGCCGGATGCCCCGTTTACCGCGAATCAATTGAAAGTAGGATACTGCCTGATTGGCCTCACTGCTAAAGAACGCCGACTGATGATGGTGCCCTGCAAAATAGGATATTTTTACAACAATCGTCACCTCGATAATACCCGCCCTTGCAAATCCGTCCAACGCATATAACGACCAACATGTTTATGTTCTATCATCCTTAGCGGAGGTGAAAAGTATCATCTTACTGACCGATCTTGATGCGCCTGATACTCTCATCCTCCCTCTCTTCTCGTCTTGCTTCGATATCGTCTCCGGCTCAGCGAAAGCCTCCACCGGCGAACCGTTGGCTAAAAATGTTGAGTATGACATGACCCGGTTACTAGTCCCCATCATTGACGAGGCGTCCAGTCTCGCACCAGAGGTTGTGGATGTCATTGTTGCTCAGTTTCTCCGCGTCGACCCGCGGCTTCTGGAAGGCTCTGGGAACGCCAAAAATAAAAAGGAGGCAGCCGTTGACAGCAAGCAGTCAACTCTCTGGATGAAAGATTACCCCCCCGCATATAATATGGCGAAAGCAATTTGCAGCGCATGTCCCGACAAAATGACGAGTTATGTTAGCCAGTACTTCAATAATGTTATAATCGATGCGTCCGATCCCTCAGCCAATGGACACTCGAAGCGACATCGTCAGGTTGACTTTACAGATTCTGACGATGAAGGAGAAAATGTGAAAGAGCTAGACAAGGCTCATCGTTTGATTCGGGAACTATGGCGTGCTTGCCCGGATGTTTTGCAGAATGTGATACCGCAGCTAGAAGCAGAGCTATCTGCCGAGTCCATGTCGCTGCGATTACTTGCGACGCAGACAATAGGAGACATAGTTTCTGGTATTGGGGTGGCTGGTCCCCCTACGCCTGCATCAATGGACCCAGCCGCTTATCCGCCAATACCGTTTGCTAGAGATTCTGAATCTGATACATCGACCTCTAACGCGTTATTAACACCTCTGTCTCCAAAACCCTTCTCCCAAGCTCATTCCGCTGCTTATGACAGTTTCCTTTCCCGACGGCAGGACAAGTCAGCATCGGTACGTGCCGCTTGGGCCACCGCGATAGGACGAATTCTCCTTACATCCGCCGGTGGTTCTGGATTGAGTGACAACGAGGAGAAAAGCCTATTAGAAGGGCTCAAGAGAATGTTGATAGATGCTGATGAGAAAGTTCGAATTGCAGCCGTGAAAGTCATTGGAACGTTTAGCTTTTCCGATGTGATCAGGAAATTGGGCATTGACGGCGGGCTCTCAGAACCAGGCTCCCTCCTTTCCACTTTAGCCGAAAGAGTAAAGGATCGGAAGCATGCAGTTCGCCAGCAAGCCATGCCTATCTTAGGAACAATGTGGGCTGTTGCTTCAGGCGAAATCGAAGCGAACAACGAGCTGGTCGTTCCCATTCTTAAAGATGCTCCATCGAGAATACTTGACGCCTTCTATACGAATACAGACGAATTACACGTCCTGCTTGACCATGTCATATTCGAAATTCTTTTGCCTCTGTCCTACCCGCCAATCAAGGTTAAGCGCTCGAAGTTCGAGTCAAGTCAGGCCCGGAAATCGAAGTCTTCGGAGGAGGAGCAACCTGATCCAGACGCTGTGCGTCTGCGCCGTATCTTAACGCTAGCTAAGAACTTGGATGAAAAAGCGAAAGCGGTTTTCTTCGCTCTTCAAGGCCGACAATTGAAAATGAGGGCGTTTGTGACCTTCTATCTTGAAGCCTGTGAAGAGTATAATGTGAGATTTCCTGCTCCGGTACCGTTCAACATAAGCTAATACTCTGCGGTTAGGGAGGTGTAATGGATAGCGATGAGGATGTAATCAAAGCTAGGCTGACGAAGGTTATTGATACTTTATCCAAGACCTTCCCGGACTCCTCGCTCGTATCCGCTGATCTTTGGAAATTCGCTAAAATGCATGATCGCCGAAGTTATCAACTGGTACGGTTCGCCATGGCTGCTGCATCCGATTATCGCACTGTTACCAAAGCCATTCGGGAGTTGACAAGTCGTATCCAATCCAACACGTCGGCCACTTCATCCATGCTTGGGAATCTACTTCCGCTAGTTTATCGAAGCAGCTCTTTAATTTTCAACAGAAGCCATGTACCAGCCATAATGAAACTGTCGAGAAATGACGAATTAGGACTAGGAAATGTTGCCCATGAGATGCTAAGAGAGATTTCTTCACATAACCCCGAGGTCCTTGAAGCGCATGTTCAAGAGATGTGCAGAGACTTGGAGGCCCAAGCCCCTACGTCCAACTGCCCCGATAACCCAGGGGTGGAGGAGATTCTGAAAGCTTGTGCTGGTTTCGCAAAGAAACTTCCTAATAAGCTTCCAAAAGAACGAAATTTCTTAGTTGCACTCTCGAATTATGCATTATACAGCTCCTCTCCACCTGCAGCAAAGAATGCTGTCACTATTCTGCTGGCTGCCTCTGATCGGAAGCAGATGTATGCTAAAGATCTGATCAAGAAGAGTGTCAAGGGATGTTCGTATGGGTCTGAACATTTTCTTACCAAACTCGCTACTATCTCACAATTAAACCTTCTCTCACCGCAGGAGGTTGATGAAGAAGGAGATTTGATTCTTGATATCGCAACAAAACAGGTTCTACTCACCAATCGAAACCCCGAACCCGATTCAGATTATTCGTGGTCGGACACCACGGATGAGGAGACATCGGCGAAAGAATGGGCTCTTAAGATACTTGTGAATCGTGTCCGGTCGAAAGAAATACCCGAAGACGATGATGGCGAATTCCAAGCGTATGCATCGCCACTTTATACCATTCTCAATGCCCTTATCACAAATCGGGGTGAGCTCTCTAAAGCTGCAGATACGCCTGCAATACAAAAGACAAGGCTTCGTCTCCTCGCTGCAAAATCCGTTCTCAAGCTGTGCGCATCTCGAGTTCTATGCGATCGGATGTTCACACCGGCACATTTCAACTCGATTGCCCTAGTTGCGATGGATCATGTGTTCGAGGTTAGGTCTGGATTCATATCTCAACTAAAGAAAAGATTGATCCAAACACCACAGCTGCCCCCACGCTGGTATACTATCACATTTCTATTGGCATTTGAGCCGGTTCCCAATCTAAAGGATAGCACCTTAACGTGGCTTCGGTCTCGAACTGCATTCCACTCGCGACAATCTCAGGGTAAATCGTCAGAGCAGCAGACATTGATGGAATCCATATTCGCACGTCTCCTCTCTCTTCTTGCCCATCATCCTGACTTTCCGCCCGAATCCTCGGAGGAATCGACCAAGGTCGATGATTTGATTGAGTTTACCAACTATATCCTATTCTACCTGACCGCAGTCGCGAGCGAGAAGAATCTTTCCCTAATTTTCCACATTGCCCAGAGGGTGAAGCAGTCCCGGGACGCGATATCCACCTCAGATTCAGATGTATTCTCCACCCGACTCCATACCCTCTCAGACCTCTCTCAGGCTACAATTCGCTGCTTCGCAGAAATTTACTCACAACAGCACAAGATTGGTGGTAGCAGCGGAAGCGGCGCCGCAAATATTTTACAAACGTATCCTGGCAAGATGAGATTGCCGAGTTCGCTCTTCGCGACACTGAGCAGCCACCAAGAGGCGAAAGACATTGCCACAAAAAATTTCCTTCCACAAGAAGTCGAGGACAGGTTAGAAAAAGTGGTTCGAAACTATATAAAGCCAAAAACGAATTCTGCAGGAAGAGAACGGAAAACGGAGTCAGGCCATAGTGACAAGGGTCGCGATGAGGGAACAGGCTCTGCAAAGAAGCCTCGCAAAGACAAGAATGGTCGTACCATTCCAATACGGAGACGATCATCCGCTGGCACGGTCGTAACGAAAGAAACGAAGAAAGGCAGGTGAGGACGACTGGGAAAGCGATGATGGGGGAGACTCGCACAAAGAAAACTTCGCTGTCGTCTGCTGCTCGGCGCCGGAGTGGTCGCGGGTCAGCGAAGACGGGTGTCAATTATGCGGAAAGAGGATAGCGACGAGGCGGATAAAGAGATGGAGCAATGGGAAGGAACTGGTGCTCGAACGGCGAACAAGAAGCATCATGAGTCTGTCGACTCGGAAGGCGAAGAGGTGTCTGAGCTTTCGTCCGCCCCAGACAGCCTGCATTCTGATAGCGCGGATGGCGGAAACAACGAAGATACGGAGATGAGCGATGTTGAAAAGTCCTCTACGCCCGCTCAGGCCAAAAGAGGTTCCAAGTCCAAAGAATCCATGTCCCCGGTTGCTGTGTCGAAGACTGGGCGCGGACGACAGCCAAAGTCAAGGCCGGAGGAAGACGATGAAAAGCCCACAAAGGCGGCTCGCAGGTCAACTCGACGAGGGCGCTGACAAAGGAAACGGTAAAAGGCTGGCATCGATGTCTTCACTTTGATAGCTCGTAAGGATCTTTACATATCTTTCCCGGGCGTGCGTCGAATTATATGCTTTCTCCCCTTGATCTAACTGTCTTGTATGTTTTGTGTCTTCAGCAATGATATAGTTACTGTTGAATGAAATCCCAAACGGGCATAGCGTGTAGTTTACTCTGACCGCCTTAACTCAGTTATCAATCTCGGCCTCAACCTCACTTCATCTTCAACTTCATCTTCATCTGTTGTCTGACTGCAACATGGAGTTGTGGATAAAATGGATTGCATTCTTCGTCTAGTTACAAAGCACCACCACACCTCAAGATCAATTCACATTCAATATACCCTCCCCCCCACAACAACTCTTTCTCAAAGCAGTCCCTACCAGCTCCAGGTTGTGCCAGCCGGGCAACGTTAACCGCCGCCTGTCAGAAACGGCAGATCCATATCGTCCTCGTCCGGTTGACTGTACCACCAGATGAGAAACGCCACGTCCCGGGCAGACGGGTCTCCATTTGGCTTGATTTCTGAGCCGTCCGTCTTCGTGATGACTTTCTTTTTCAGCCCCATTAAGCCCCTTTTAGCCCCAAAGTCGCTTCCGTATATCATAATTGAGCGCCAATCGATGTAGTCTGCGGCATCGATATTCGCACCATGTTCCAACACAACTCCCGAACGATAGTCACCGTTGTACGGTATAAAATTGCTTGCCGTAAACTCCGCGCTGACAGCTCCATTCAGATTTCTGCACAAACTGTTGATGCTCCCAGGATACTTTTTCTTTATTGTATCATAGTCGGCCAGGTTTTCGCATTTGAATGTGATGTGCTTTTCTGCTCCGGGCTTTTGATGCTCGTGAATGAGCCCAAAGGCATGACCCAGCTCATGAACCATTGTGTGGACTATGTTCTTGTCCGCACCCTTGAAATCAACATTAAACTTCATCTCAGCCTCTCCATTGTTGCCAACAGTGGTGGTTGGACTTGAGTCTGTCAACTTAACAACGAGAGTATCTTTTCTTTCTCCCACCGTGTCAGGGCAGTTGGCCAGCTTCTGTCTTCGCAAGGGAAAGCCTTGATGCTCTGCCCATACCGCCCATCCATCGTCAAATATTTCTTCCAATTCCTTCCGTTTGGCTGGGTTTTGGACATCGAAGCAATATTTCATCAGCCCGTTGCGCCACCGCCTTC
The DNA here is from genome assembly GCF_000003515.1 of Uncinocarpus reesii 1704. Classification (NCBI taxonomy): domain Eukaryota; kingdom Fungi; phylum Ascomycota; class Eurotiomycetes; order Onygenales; family Onygenaceae; genus Uncinocarpus; species Uncinocarpus reesii. The sequence continues at coordinate 387,991 of NW_003052498.1, read as the reverse complement.
GCGTCCACGAACCCGCTCGAGGCATTATTTCGGCTGGTTCATTGATCGATGCCGAGGCTGCTTCGCACACGCAGAGGATTTCGGCGAGGATGTAAATGAAAAGGTAAAGAATTTTTGATCCGGACCGCATTCTTTGTGATTTCACCACCCAGTGGCTACTCGCTCCGTCGGACAGTATCCCGTTCCGGGTATCGATATAGTAGAAAAGATGACTTGGACTTTGTTTTTGGATGGTGGCCGCTTCCGTTTTGCGTCTGTGACCAAGCAGCAACATGGCATCTTGTCGCTCGCTTTATAGCCCTGGGTGCCTTGGTGCTTGATCAATCCCAGCGACTTTCTTCGAAACAGCATATCCGGCGCTATTGCATCTACCGTCAGCAATGATTTTCTGACCAACACAAGCACGAACACAGCCCAGTACAGTTTCTCCCGCTACCTTTCTATTGTAGCGTTGGAACGCAGTAAAAACAGAGCTACATCTGGTATAAAGTATTGTTTTGCTGCAGTTGTTTATCTGATGCAAGTTAGTTAGCCCCTTTACCTTTGGACCCCTGTTGAATTAGTTAACTAACTTAACTAACTAACAAACTAACTCGTTAGTTAACTAACCAGTTGATACCCACACCCCCAAGCCTGAAGAGAAGAGTTTATGCTGAGGGCAGCCTGGGCTGTGTATGTTAAAACCACCACACAACAACCTTTGTCGGAATAAGCAAAGGACCAAAGGACCAGTCCAACATGAGGATGAACCACAGTTACTAGAGCATAGTCCATTCCCGCAATTAACGCAACGAATCTCCGCGTTTCGTATTAAGATTCTACAAATATCCCTTTAATTGTATACCACACGCCATGGCAATGGCTGAACGACTCTGCCAAAGCTATTTTCGGCACATACATAGACAATGCTATAAGAACAGCTGCTCTTCAGCATCAATGGTGTCGATGTACGCTTCATGTGCTTCCTATCTTTGCCAGCCGATTGACACCAACGTTGCGACTCAGAAAGATGCATTTCGGGTTCTCAGCCGCCTTCAAGAGCGGCACAATGATTTTGCTTTTGACACTTCTTAACCTTTGCTCTCTCTCCCTGGCCGTATCGGACTTGTTCATGATAGTACCGTATAACACCGCGTCGGGATGCATCAGTCTTCCAGCGAATAGTTATATAACGACCAGTTTTCCCACGGATGCCAGAGGCAATCCCATTCTGCCCGCTGTCACGATGTCTGCCAAAGACACCAAGACATCATCCGAGGAAAATACTACTTCAAGAACTTCGAATTCGAGGTCACGAACAGAGACAGGAACGAACACCAACACCGGCACGATGACAGGAAGTGGAACGACAACTACTATCCTATCCTGTTCTGGTTCTAGTGGTTGCCCAACTTCAATTCCCACCCTTCTACCAGTGAAAGAACGTGACATGCTCTATGCAGAACGAGCTATATTTTCATCTCCTGCTACAACCACTAGTCGCTCCTGTTCTGATTCCAGTGGTTGCCCAGCTTCGGTCCCGACTCTCCCTCCGGTGATTGAACCTGACATGCTTTATGCAGAACCTTCCATGCTGTCGACTTCTGGTAGGGCTAAGACCACAACGACGAAAGATACTCCTACTTCCACAAAGAAGACGACAACGACAACGAATACTAAATCAGCAACAACTACCACTTTCAAGAAGCAGGCCACAACCTTATCATCTCAAACAAAAACAGCCGCCGGCACACACTCTCCGGCTGCGCCGGCCGTATTACAAAAATGTCACGGTCTGAAGACGAGAAAGTATGTAACCCGAGATACAGTGAAAGACTTGATCAGTTCCTTTTGCCGCGCAGCAGTCAAACAAGGAAAATTAGACAAAAACTCTGGTGCAATCTCGCGAACATATCTCAAAGGCACGATGGAAGAAGTTGAGATAGCAATTGATTGGGCACCTAAGCTTGACTTTAAGCCTACTTTGAAGGATTGCGAGCGGAACTTGATTGATAGGGCATTAGATGGCTGTGATGGGAATGACCCCAATAATCCAATGAACTGGAAGGGCGGTGGGCGTGTGACAGTTGGCCCTGTGACATACCGCATCGATCCAAGGACAAAGCGCCACCCGGCTCCGAAGAAGGTTCTCGGCACCGCGTATCCTAGGTGGAATGAAAGAGAATTTCTCTTCCGGGTCTGGGGCCGCGGATGGCTTAACTCCGATTTTGGTGTGGCGCTCCAAAGGGAGGTGAAGAAGAAATGCGGTCGAACCCCGTCCGAGTTCAAGTTCGAGTATCGGTTGGAGGATGACGGCTCGGAGTGGTCCATAGACGTTAATACTGGTGTGCGAGATGCTCACTGTTTACTTGAGGCTGCGAAGAGTGCTGGCGGGCCGAAGGATTTCGCTTTCCACCGCACTCTACCTGAGGCCCGCTCTTGAACATATATTTCCTTACTATAAAGTTATGTTTTATTGCGAAGAATCTCCTAGCAAAGCTATTAAAGCTCTTGAGAATAATTCTATTCCACTCCCCATGTAGCCGCAATTCTCAATCCTTTTAAACAATCAAATAACTTTCAAACTGGCCATCATCACCAGCAGAATCGACCGTTTTACAAGAAGGCTGCTTTGCTGGTTGAGCAACACCCTTATAAAATACATGAAATATGAAGGGGTTTATTAGAAATCCCTTGTGATGTTTCAATACTTAAGGACAGTTTATTTTCATGTAGTTTAAGTGCATCTAGGACCCAGCTGCTGTATAACTATATAGCTCTTCCTGGGAGGCTCAAAATGTATCAGTATTGTCATATTCATTGATCGATATATTGGACTTCTATTGACTCGCACGGTTTGGCACTCCTAGGTCATGGAGACAGTAGTATCTAAACAGCACACCCATTCTATCTTCATCTAAACTCCCGTATCCCATCTACGATTCCTTTAAACGCCAAACATCAAATGAACAGAAATTCCAGATCGCCTTGCCACGGGTAGACAGCATAAAAATCAAAGGGACCTTAATCAATTGATCAAACCTGCCTTGCATCTTCCGTCATTAAGAATCGTCATTCCTCTTTCATCACAGCTCGATAAAAGGGTCTGTGTATCTTCAATGTGGAGAGTACGCAACGATAACAACGTGGACGAGCTAACGTTGCCCTTGGTATTAGCAAAATAAGGAACCTCAGGAGAGGTACCGTCTGCTGGAGTATTCAGGCCCCGGGTATCACGACAAGAAAAACGCATATTCTCCTCACCCTCCTCCGACGGCGAATCAACCTGCCTCTCCATCTCCTCCAGAGCCTGCGTCAGCCCATCAATCATCTTCTTCGCCACCGCTTCGTGCCGGACCAGGCTATTCCGCCTCGTCGGCGGCGCCCAGGTGCCCATGGGCGACAGCTCCGACACCATTGACCGCGGCCGATCCGACATGGCGGTGGGAATCGAGTATGCAGCCAAGCTCCGCAGGTGGTCTTGGTCAAAGGGCCCGCGGTACTTTGAACGCGGCACCTCGTGCGGCTTGTAGATTTCGATCTTGGGCTTTCCATCTTTCCCGAGCCGGGGCTTCACTTTGACCGTTTTGACGCCGGCGAGGACGACGGTGGTGGTTTTTGGCTTGGAGCGCTGGGGGGCTGGGGTGGTGATGGAGGAAGAAGGGGAGGAGGAGGAGGAGGCGGCCGAAGTTCGGGAGAAGACCCGTTTTATTTTCTCGCGGATCGGCATCGTTCGGCTTTGGGAGAAGGGGAAGACGAAAAAGCAATGTGGACTTGTCGGCAGATCGACAGATCACTGAGATCAGCCGTATCCGCTGGAGGATATCTCTTCAAAGGACAATGGCTGGCGAGAGGCGTGGGAAAGAAGCAGTGAGGAGGTCGAATTGTCGCATCTCAACCGTCCTTTCATTATCTCCTCGGGCTAGGATGGCCCGCTGTTCGTTTCCAACGCGCTTTTTTGGCGCATATAAACCTTGCAAGCCGGTGTTACTCCACTCCATCTTGGGCTCCGTGCGCGGCGTCAGGTAACTAGGTTGGCTCTGGCTGCTGTAGGAGAGCTGGATGATGTCGACGATGCGGTGTTTGGCTGAAGCATGTTGAACACTGATGATGGGATAAGTAAAACTGCTTTTGGATATCTAGCAATGCATTTTCATTTCTGCTCGGTCTCCGTAACCCAAAAACGAACATCTAATCATACAGAATCTCAAACCATGGCATACCATCATCATTCTCAGAGTAACTCCCAATCCATCTCCCGTAGAAGGTCCCAATGGACAAGTGAAGTGCGCGAATAGGGGAAATAACAGGGTCTAAACCCGTACAAGACTGTGCATCGTAAGACTCTCAGTCTTTGAACTCAGCAGTCTCATGAGTACGGGGAGCACAAACGATATATCCATCCCGAGTACACACATCATCTCTTGCGAGAGAGGGTACAACAAGGACTGATATTGACGCCTTACCCCCAACGACACTCTAGTCAACAACCTGAAATCCAAAGAAATGAAAGGGGGCAAACTCGGGCATTAGGGGGTATAAGGGAAGGAAACGGAGAACCGAGCAGAGTATCAACCGGAAGCCAACAGACAGACAACACAATGGAATCAGGGCTAAATTCCAGAAACCAGATCCCAACGCCCTTCCAACTCCCCCTTTTTTTATTTGGTCAAGTTCCAGTAAAAGTGAAAGCCGTAAACATTTTTCATGACCCAAACCAAACTCCGAACCGAATGTCACAACTCCAGCGCCCCAAAACCCATGCACCAAACGCAATGCAAAACCTAACCGGAAAAGATTTGCTTTGAAATATCGATCGTTATCGAACCCGTCTGAACCGGCGAAAAAGTCGAGCCCACGAACCAAACGACTGCTCCAAATCCGTTCGAGATTGTCGTCCAACGAAACCAGCAACCAAATCACCCAACCCGTGTAAGCACCATTGTTTATCGTTTGCGCCAATCGGTATGACTCGAGGACGTCGCGTAGTTGAAATCGCTATAGCGTCTATTTTTCCCAACCACGAAAAAGAGATAAAGGCGTGAAAAATTGTCAAACTACCGACCATCTCGACGTCATACGGAGGAATTGAGATCTGACAAGTTTTGCGCAAGCATCTGAAACTGATCTGCCCTCTTGGTAAAAAATAGTCCGTAGCTACAGCTCCGGAGAGGGGGACTGAGGCCAAAAGGACCCTCAGTTGGTGACATCAGTCGACGAAGTCGCAGTCAGGCCCTGGAGACGCTGACTGATCAGACCTTGGAGAGATTGAAGGAGTTCAATCTCACTTGTCGCGTTGCGAACCGTCTCCGGCGATTCAGCAACAAGCTGGGAGACCAGCTGCCCTACTCGGCTAGAAGCTGGTTGAGGGTTTGCCATTGCCAAAAGGGCCAAGGCACCCTCGCGCTCTTCGGGGCATCGATCCACCAATGCACCGGCTGCATTGGCGACCCCGACTGAGGATCCGGGTGTCCCCCCGGTGGGGACAAGTAGAGCCCGGGCTTGGTCCTCGACTGCCTTGAGGGCATTGAGCGCTCTCCTTTCAGCGTGATCCCGACGGGCGCGCTCGATAAAATTCTGGATCATGCCGCGCTCGGTCACCCGGAAACCCTTTCCGTAATTGTCTTCTTGGTGGAAAGAGTCCGTCTCGTAAGCCGACGGCAGCAGCTCAACGTCGGCAAGCTCGTGGTGACGACGTCGACGGCGGAATCGAACGCCGTCACCAAGGCCCTTGAGCATGCTGTCCAGGTGATTTGGGCATTTCCAGTAGTGCCGTGGATTGCTGCTTCCCGTGAACTGTAGTGGCGGATGAGAATAGTTCTCATCCAGGCAATCCAGATGCCACCACGACGAACAATGGTCGCACTTCATGACTTGTCGTTCACCTTCAAGATTGGCCCGGTGACATCTCGTGCATATGATCAGGTTTCCATTGTCGTCTCGTTCGTGGAAGACTTTGACACGGGCATCGGCCATCTGATCCCAGGTCAGCTTCTTTGTCTCTTTGACCGTCGGTGGGAGCTCTTCTGGCCGATGGTGTTCGTAGGACCCATCCTCCGCAGTCTGTACCTCTGCGAACTCGTTACGGATCTCGGCCGGCACCTCATAGCGAGCTCGGGGGATCGTGTCCATTGCCGCCTCAAACACAGCCCCTGGGCCTTTCCGCTCACAAGTGGGACAGAACCACTGTCCCGCAGGTGGGGAATTGGCATCCAGAGGTGGACTGAGACAAGCAAAGTGGAACGAATCCACACAACCGTCGCAGCACAAGAGGTTGCCGGTACCATTGCACACACGGCAAAAGTCGTTGTTGTCGATATCCGCTGGTTTCGATTTGCGATTTTCCACAGACTGGACAGAAGCTGCATCATCGTCGTCAAATGAACGTGCAAGCCTCCGGGGAGGTTGAGGTTGAGGCTGCACCACGATGCGAGTCCGAAGGTTGCTGGCGCGAACCTTGTAGCCAGGATACTCCTTTGCATTCGACAGCGCCCTTTTCTTGCCCGCGAGCGCCACGAGTTCAGGATGTTTACCGACTCTTTTCTTTGGACAGGCTGGAATCACTGGGTCAGTGGGAAGATATGGGTTGGGGTCTTCCTCTTCAGGTCGCAATCCTTCATCCCAAAGAGGTTGCCAAATCTTTGGTGGCTGTATTGGAGCGGCGGTATCAGCTTCCAATGATTTGGTGGTATCGGCTTCCAAGGATTTGGCAGTTGAAAGTGAGGATGAAGATTCCTCACGGCCTTCAACAGTGGCGGCAGCAACGGGTTCTTCGGCTTTAAGCTTCTTGACCACATCCCGGAGTGCGGCCTGGAACACAGCTGTGTGTTCTTGGGTTGGATCGGCAACAACATCGTCCATGATCTTTAAAAGAAAGGGATCTGTTTCCGCTGCAGTCAACATCCAACGGAGTCCCTCTGCAACTTTGATGTCATTGGACGCTTGAGCCCTGGAGATTGTTGACTCGAAGACTTCGTTGAATCTCTCTTTGCTGCATTTGAGTTCCATTGGGACGGGTGGAGCTGTCGAGGTATTGACTGGTTGAGCGATATCGGCTTCCAAGTCCTTGCCAGAATCAGAATGGGTATGCTGGACAACCGGCTCATTTTCTTCAGTAACGATATGCTGTTCTTCTTCGGCAGGGACGGTTTCTGGCGTCACCGGTTCTTCTTGGGACGTGGAGGCGGCTGTCGAATCATTGATAGCAGTCTCGAGTGCTTGAGTAGCTTTGGCTTGACTGGTTGCTTTTGCAGGTTTCTTCGATTTCCTTGATCTCCTCGATTTAGCGACTCGACCTCGCTTTTTGCCCTTGGCAGCCTGCTTTTTGGCTACAGTTTCCTCGTCGTCTTCAACAAGTTTTCCAGTTCTAAGATTGGCAAGGGTAGGGCGAGAGCCAAGACCGAACTGGTGCTGAAAGATACCGCCTCTCCGAACCTTGAGATCTTCGAAACTCGGCTTTGTCTTCTTCTTCCATGATCGAGGTTCCTTCCACGTTGATGGGGGCAACGGGCGAGTATTACGTGCACTGGGGGGACGCGACGGATCGGTTTGGGATTCGGCACCAGTAGTCTGTTGATCGGAAGATTCTTGAATGCTTTCTGCTGGGCCAACTTTGGTCTTTCTCTTTCGCTTGCGTGCGGGTTCTTCGGCAGTGTTACCGACAGGAACACTGGTTTTTGCACCAGTTTTGCGCTGTTTCTTAGGACGTGAAGTCTCGGAGGAGGTAGCAGTATTGCTTTGAGGTGCATCGAGAGGGGTTGCAGGACGCGAAGAATCTCCAGCAGCGCGAGTGCGAGAACGGAGCTGAGGAGCCATTGTGATCGAAGGAGGTTCTTGTACAGCTTGCGGTAAATAATCTACACTGGATTAGTTCAGGGCAATCCAAGAAAACAATGAAGCAAGACTTACTTGATTAGAATCCACAAGCTGACAATGCACACACCACGCGTTGTTGTCGTAAAAGCGAACTGGCCGCGTGTGGTTGTGGCCGTGGGCGGGAGTTGAGAAGTTTTGAAAGGGAGAAAACGGAGATGGCGCTGTGATGGTTTCCAAGCTGCCAAACTCACAGCAAAAGCCCAACCACACACTCCGAACAAGCACAACGCCAAATTCGAACAAACGGTGACTTGCCTTGACAGATAGTAGAATCAATCTGGTTTGACGCGTAGATGCGTTTTGATTATGGACACTCGAGAATTTCGAGCTGTCTTAATGAGAAAAGGTGATGACCGCGGGGTTCAGGGGTTAACAGAAGGAGAAGAGATGGTCAAGGAGGACTCGAGTAACAAAGATAACTAGTCACCAAGACGATGCTTCGAAGGCGAGAAAGAATCTCTATGCAGCGAGACGAAGCAGATTCAACGGTGAAAAGTTGAGAATTCGGAAGCAAGATTCGGCTAAAAGGAGCAGTGCAAAAGCAGTTGGTTCAATAGAAGACAGCTTGGACAGCAGTGTAGAGTACGAGACGACGCTTGATAGCAAGATGTCTTGAAAGAAGAGAAACGGAGCGTGGTGGTGGATTGTGGAAATCGGGATGTTGTGAAGAAAAAAGGGTGGTGGGAAAGCGAGAGAGAGAGAGAAGCGAGGAGAAATTTTATATTGCGAGGCAGGACTCCGGGATCAACAACGCGTCGGGTCTGCTAGAATTTTCTGTTCCTAGGCTGGCAGACAAAGAAATGTAAACAAGTTTGCGGAGAGTTCCGTCTGTCTGTCACAAGTGAGGGCTCGAGGCACCCGTTTGATATGTCTCCTGGCCTCACTCGAGACCGCGGAGATGGCACACACGACTTCTGTTCCCCGCTACTCTTGCTACCTGGTACATAGATATGAGCCTTGGTGCCTCCTGATGAGTCTATCTTACCAGCGGGACACGCTTCATCCCTGTACAGGCTGGCCGTGGCCGTCTATCTGGGGAGCCGGCCACCAAGGAGGAACACAAAAAAAGGGCAGGGAACACAATCAGTTTTCATTTCAAGTAGAGCATGAAGCTATTTAACAGTGCCCCTTAACCTGTATTTCCCCATTTCCATGTAGCTGAAGTATGTAGAACCACTACCAGAGTTCTCCCATTATATGCAAATAGTTCCGGCGGGATGGACACCACCTGTCATAAAAACAGATCCTAGTTTGCAGCAAAACGGAAATTCCCTGTGAAAGGGGAATCTCACTCCTCTTCGCTGGAAGATTCCTCGGCGTCTTCAGCGGCCTTTTTGGCAGGCTTCTTCTTCTTCTTCTTGTTCTTGCCCTTGGCTCCTGTGGACTTTGCAAGTGGCTTTTCGAGGATTTGCAATATTTCCTCGTCTGTAATCTTTTTATCGGATTCGACCTTGGACAGGTCAAGCGGCGGGGGAGCTGCCAGTCGCGTCAAACCGTTCTTGAGAATAGCTAGGTATAACAGTTAACAAGGGATCTGCCAAGAACAGGGCTCACGACCGCGAGGTTGAGGTCCCCCTATAAAGATATGAATCACATACCAACAGTTGTGAGGAGTCTCGAAACTGGAGCACCGTCTGCATCTCCGGCAGGTTCATATTGGCGAACAACACCACCGCGGACACATTCAACCACACCGACCTTTCCCGCTTTCTCGTCGTCGAGTTGACGAAGACTGAATGGGAAAGTGCCAAACTTTCTAACGATCTCGGATAGCGTCTGCCTGGAGCTTGGGCGCTTCAGGATATAAGTGGTGGCAGTACGACGATGCAAAGTGGCTCTGTTCTCCAGAGTCTTGACTTTTCCCGATCCAAGACTGAGGCCAACCTCCACTCCCCACACTTCCATGACTTCAGGAGTTCCCTCACCCTTAACCCCTGCACCAGGAGCAACAATAATCTTCTTTTTGCCCTCGATCTCGTTGTGGTCAAACAGCCAGGTGGTGGTGTTCTCAACCACAGTGCAATCGTAACTTTTTGCAACCTTCTCCAACAGAGCAGAGATCTTGGTTTGAGTAGGAGGTTTCTCAGCCGCAGCCTTTTTCTTTTCTTCCTCGGTACCTGCTGCCACAAGACCGGGAGGGACCATAAGCCTAAGAAGGAGCTCATTAGCGTAATATGTTGCTAGGAGCAAATCCGCTTCGCGGCCCGTAATCTTGGTCGTAGGCCCCTCTGCGGACGGGACAATGATGGTATCGCAAACGATAGTTCCGAAGCCATCAATTTGAGCACCCAATTGGATTTTCACAACCTCCCCTGCCTTTAACGTCGTAGCAGCTTCGTCTGCGTCGGAGACCAGGGGAGTGTATGGCGTCACAAACGAGCTTGGGGAAACGGTGGTCGGGTGAGAGATACCTGGCACGACGTTATCATACGGGCGCAGTTGAAAAGACGGGAAGATGACGAAATGCAGAAGCTTCAATCTTGTGCGAGATTGCATGGACCACACGGACCTTTGGGGACCTTTTTGCCTTTGTAGACCTTTCCCACTTCTTCGTCCAGGAGCTTGTCACCCTTTTCACATAGCTCTAAGATCTTTGCGCCCTCCACGCACCATCCTATATTTCACGTTAGCATATCCGAATGCAGTCGTAGCTTCGGCCGTCCTCTATTGCTCAGTGCAAGAATGGCGGTGCTCGTCACTGGAGAGTTCGAAATGGATGAGACGGTACCTGTGACAGCTTCAAGGACCTTGTGGGAGATTTGAGCGGCAGTTTTGTACTTGGTCAAAGTATCGGGGTTGTTGAGGGTGTAGTCTATGGAGTCTTTCATCAGTCTCTCGTCCAACATGCTTGGTCGGCACAATCAACAACAGAGCTGGCACCTGGACGCAAATGACAGCGCGGGGTACGGGTATGACACCGCAGCCATAAGAAGAACGATATAGTCCAAAGACGCTGCCGTCAAACAATCATGTCGGACAAGCTACGCCCATGGATTTACACAAATGATAGCAAAACAAGACTCACCAATCTCCGTGGATTCGGCCATTATTAATCGTCAGATCCGTGGCAATGCCGAGAGTGCCGCCAGAGCTATAGCAAGGAATACAGTCCCAATTGACGTGAATGTCGAAAATGGAGAGGAGTCGTGTGAGCGGGATTGCAGGGCTCCAGGGAGATCAGGCTGGATGGCGGGTGGTGGTATTAGGTGGGGTGAAACGACGAGAATTGCCGTGAGCAAAGACCAGTCGAGCGCATTCCTTTGCGATGAACCAAGATCCTTCACTGGCATCATGGTCTGACCATGTGCCGGAAGACTCTCTGATCTCGGGCTCCGGCGAGGACTTTTCAAATATCCTTGACTTCGAGTTTGACCTAGCCGACCTAGAAAGCGCTGTTGACCAACATGGTCGGGCCATTACCACCTCCGCGTCGCAAACGCCGGCTTCTATGGTGCACGATACTCAGTTGACTGGAATGGAGGGGATCGAAACGACTCAACCCCACCAATACCCGACGTCGTTTGTGGAACAAATGCGGTCTATTGATATGCAGGGAGTCAATTGCATGCAGTCTCAAGTGAATCAAACGTCTGTCTATTTTCAAAAACAACAGCAGCAGCCTCAACAAGGTATCATGCCACAAAGCTTTGGGCAACCACATCAATTTGTCCCACCTACACCGAACAGCACCGAGTTACACGGTGGTGTGGGACGGTATCCCCCTCAGCTAGATTCTGCAACCCAGCGGCACTATGAACCCTATACTCGAGCCACCGATGATCCAGTGAGCATTCCCCA
>NW_003052498.1:369214-376239 GCF_000003515.1 Uncinocarpus reesii 1704 | reverse complement strand
CTTCCCACGGCCCAACCTTGAAGGACTATTTATCCCGCTGGAATTGTTCGTCAGAACAAGGGGACTATATCCGAGCTCGGTAGCGCCCGATTGCAAGACAGCCGGAGAATAGTTCTCCGATTTCCTATCGCTCCAAATGTTGGAAATTGGAGACCTGGGAAAACAGTCTCGTTGTCCGAGACTCCAAAGGTACCCTCCAGAGGCTGGGATGCAGCTTCGATTCGAATTGTGACCATTGGTGTTTTCACGCATCGAGGGAGCCGGAAGACGGTGCTCGGCATGTCTACTCACCTCGATGATCAAGGCTCCAAATCACGACACGAATCCGCCAAGCTTATCCTCAAAAAGGTCGATGAATATCTTCATGGGGAATACAAAGATCGTATCTCAGGCCTATTTCTGGCGGGAGATTTCAACAGCAAGGTGAATCAAGAGGCATATCAAGTGTTCATAGACCCGACTTCTCCCCTCCTTGACGCTCGAGATCAAGTCAAGCCCGGCGATCGATATGGGAACGAAATCACCTATACAGGCTTTGGATATGAGGGCGAACCAGCAACTCGTATTGATTACATCCTAGTTGGACCGAGAAGCGAAGCAGGGTTTCCCTGGACGGTGAACGGATATGCCGTGTTGCCAAACCGATTTGACGACGGCGTACTCAATTCCGACCATCGTGCTGTCGTTGCGGACGCGGTCTTGGACTGAAGCTTCCTGGAGGCTGCGTACTGTACATACATACATTGTGGATTTATCACTTATACATGGCTCTCTCTAGTTACGGCCGGGATTTTCTTTTTCTAGCAGTAAAAATACCAGTCGCATTATGACAAGCAAACTTGATATAGTTAACTAGTACTCTGTAGACAATGCTCTGTGATATTTCTTCAGCTCTCCTGGTGAATTTGATACCATTCACCCACGTGATCTGAGCACAGTGGATGAGTCAGCACCAAAGTGTGCTTGCGATTGAGGCACCAAGAGGGAATGGGAAGAAGTGAAGGATGTCACAGTTGAGCTGCTCTTTGTTTTCCAATGCAGCCCTGAAAATGACAATGCTCGACAACTGTTATTAAGTGACTATCCAGCAGAAAGACGCGTTAATCTCCGTCGGTTTCTTCATTTTTTGCCGCGCGTTAATCTGCTGTCCGGACCCAGCCGGTAGCCGAACGCATCCAAGCTGGAGGAACAATCGGCACCGCGCCCCTCTAATCTCTGGTGCGTTAATCCCTTCATCATGATCGGTGGTTCTTTATGCGCCATTGTGCCCCTATTAATATGTCTTTGTTTTGCGCGCCTGATCTCGCCACCGCTATGGATAGCTGAATGGCGTCGCGTAGCAGAAAACCATCAAAATGTTGAGGGTTGAGATGAGTTCTGTGATTCAAGCTAATGGTTTACCTTGACCTGCACTAGATCCATGATATGTGTATAAATCCTCGGCTGTCTATCGCATAGTCCTTTCTTGCAGCTCGACCCTGGACAGTTCGGGCCTCAATAATGGACCCTTCGGCCAGTATACCCGATGATTCCGTTCAGACGGACCTTCAGTCCCAGGGCCCGCCGCCTGATATGGTAGAACACATGGAAAGGGACAATGCTGGTGATAGCAAGAATGCACAGGAGGCCACCGATCCCCAATCTACCCACAGGTCGTCCACCCCGGGTTCGTTCGTAGAAGGAAAACAAAAGGCAGAAGTCACACAGCCTGCAGCAGAGCCACAGAATGAAGCTTCGAGGCTTGATGACGACCATGATGACCAGGACGACTGTCCGGGGTCTCCTGACCTGCAGGATGAGTCGGCCAACGCGATGGTCCTCCCCCAGAAGCGCTCCAGATCCGGCTCCCTGAAACGGTCAACATCGCCGCCTGTTGAGCTTCCAGCGGGGCCTCGCGATACGCCGTTGGACAAAATCCAATTGGAGCAGTATCTTCATAGGGAATGGCTGCACTCTGCACTTGCCGCCAGCAGAACCCCTCGCCACGATATCCTGCACGAAAAGAGGGCGGAGCGCGATTTCTATCTACAGCTACAACACGAGCGTCAAGTGAACCCGGCAGCTATTTTTGGAGTGGGTTACGAAGGGTTTGGCAATATTAGGACTGACCTTAAATCGCAGCACCCGCAACTACTCTACCCATCAAATAGAAGGAAGCCTGGAGGGAGAAAATCCCGGGACGTACGAATTTCACGAGAAGAAATGGACAAGCAAGCCGATCAGCCCGAGAACTTGGTACCCATTCGACTAGATATTGACTGGGACAAAGTGAAGCTCCGAGATACATTTACATGGAACTTACACGACCGTGTCACGCCACCCGATGTCTTTGCAGAAAAGCTGGTGGAAGACTTCGGTCTCCCCCTGGAATCGTGCGGCCCGCTTGTTCGACAGATCACACAGAGCATCCAAGATCAGTTGACTGATTATCATCCCCACGTTTTTATTGAGGAAGAGCCATTAGATCCGCATCTCCCGTATTTCGCTTATAAGAATGATGAAATGCGCATATTAATTAAACTCGATATCACCATCGGCCAGCATACGTTTGTGGACCAGTTTGAATGGGACATCAATGATCCACAGAATTCTCCTGAAGCTTTCGCAATCCAAACGGCAAGGGATCTGGCTCTTCCAGGAGAGTTTATGACCGCAATCGCTCATTCTATTCGAGAACAGACTCAACTTTTTACAAGAAGTTTATATGTCGTCTCACATCCCTTTGATGGCCGACCTATCGAAGACCCCGACCTTAGAGCCGCCTTTCAACCATCCCCTCTTACATCTACATTCCACACATTTCAGCAAGCCAAAGAATACGTCCCATGCCTTTATGAACTCAACGAAGCTGGTCTTGAGAGAGCCGAAGGGGCCGTCTCACGCGAGCAACGACGACAAAAACGTTCTGTCAATCGTCGTGGAGGTCCAGCCCTTCCGGATCTGAAAGACCGGCAGCGTACCATTCGGACCATGATCATGTCGTCTGTTATTCCTGGAGCTGCGTCCTCAATTGAGGAAACTCGAATATTCAAACGATCTGGTGCAGGTAGAAGCCGCCGTGCAACAGCTGGCCAGCGTGACGGCTTGGAAGATTCCGATGACTCCGATAGTGATGAATCCTCCGGTGCCTCCCCAGCCATGTCTCATTTGACCCAAGGCACTGCGAGGACCCGTAATATGCGTACAGCCTCTGCAATCGCGCAGTCAGCAATGCGCAGCCACCTCACTCGCTCAGCAACTCCCGAAGTTTCGTCTATTCTTGAAACCAGAGCGTCTGCAAGGAGACGGGATTACCGCGAAGAAAGCTCGGAGGTTCCAGAGAAACTCATCGTTAAACTCAGGATCAACCCACAGAGACTCCGCCAATTCATGAGGGACTTGAAAGCGAGGCAAAAGGGCTTCATCGGTTCGCCTGCGACTCCAAATGCACCAACCCCTGTTCGCCCTGCATTCACCCCTGCTCGCGGTTCCATGGGACCTCCCGCCTCTCAACCGGCAGCTACTCCTAAGAAACCAACGCCATCCCAATTAAATGGTGTCGTCGACGCTCCTCACCCGCCCCAACCCGGTGTCCCTGGTGTAAGATGATTCAATTTTTCCCGCCACTTACAAACATTCGTCAATAATTACTAACGAACCGCAGCCTCCTCCACCACCCTGGCTAAACCGTGGCTTGAACAACCTCAAAAAGATTTATCCCCGTGACTCGTTTGAAGGCACAATGCGCTACACAGCTGTTGACCCACAAACTAACTTACCGATCCCTAACGCGGCTGCAACTCACCCGGGACAAAAGCTAGTTTATAAGTACTTTCCTCGAATCCGATGCCATGACTGCCCTGGAAAGCTTTATACCCCTGGCCCAGCATTGACCGTGGACAATTTCGAAGTTCATCTGAAGAATAGACAGCATAAAGAGAGAGTTGAGGAACGGCATGCTCGCATAGCAAGGGAAACAGGCGTTGCAAGTGTCCCGACGGTACCGGCTGGCGGATCTGCTTCTTGAGGGATTGGTCCAACTTCTTTCCTGCTAATCTGCTTTTCGCTTATGTACAGTACGACATACCCAATCATAGTTTAATGCAGGAAACGCCGTTGCCTCTTATTCCGCTAATACCGTCGCTTGACGCATATCATACTTCCCGTTACAACCGGTATATGGCTATGGAAAACTGCCAAACTGTCAAACAGCCATGCCATATACCCATTTTCAGGATGACGGAAATAAATAAAAAGTAATCACCGTAGAACTGCCCTGCATCTAACGCACCAAATGTGACTTCTTGAAGGGGTTGCCGGTCTACAATAGTTCAATCGGATAAGTGGTTAAGGAGGGTAACAGCGTGGTCCTGCTATAGTTGAAGTAATGACAAGGAAATCAAGGCTTTCCTCGAACGTCCGGGGTCAAATGTGAGGAGTCAATTTGCAAGAACAAAGCATTGCCCTCAAGGCTGTTAATGGTAAGCTAGGCACCCTGTAGATACTCATATAGTTTATGTGGGGATAGTGAGGATTGGTATGAGATCGTTTGCCATCATATTCTACAGTGACACGATGTGTATGTGTGTTTTAGAGTATGAAATAACTAGGATTCCAGAGTCTCCTTACCGCTGACTATCGCTTGAGCAGGAAAAAAGAAAAACAATAATTATCCCTACGATGTGAAATAGACTACCATAAACCCAACCCAGCTCCCGACCACCCCGAGCGCCGAGTAGGAACTCGTAAACATCAACGGCAAAAACTCCATCTTGCTACCAAACAGCAGTCCATGCACAAGCGAGCAGTATACGATCAAGGGGATGGACACCGTATCGTACAACAATGAAAATCGATCCAGTAAGAAAACCCTTGGCCTTTTCGGGACGGGGGCGAGTCGCTCAAACGTGAACAGAAACAAAACGAGCCAGGTGATCGTGTACACTGTTTTGATCGGGAACTCTGCCGCGGTGAAGAGAAGCGGGAAGAGGGAGACGTGTCCGGCTACCGCCAGAGGGCGAAAAGCACCCAGGTACCGAAGGTCTTTAAGAGCGAGGAGGCTGAAGGGGAGAATGATCAGGAGAATAGCTTTTTCGTGAACATGCCAACCGAAGAGAAAGGCGGCATAGGCGCAGAGAGTGATAGAGCCGACAAAGTTGTCCCAAGTTGGTTGTAGCCACAGTTTACACAGGGGAAGCTATAAATTTGTGAGCTAATGTGATGTGAAGTGGACTGGGTGGAAACATACGAGCTGAAAAATAAGAGTTAGCGCAAATGTGTGTTCCTTCCTCACTTCGGGTAGGATGGCGAACGAGGTGTCTCCAACAAGTCCTCTTGTAACACTTCCCAGTGCCTCTTGTTTGACGGTAAGCCCTAGCCGAGGAGCAACTGCAGGAAGTTGTTAATATATGTCTATAGAAGCTAAGAAAGTGCCTGGGGGGATAATTACCCAGTATGAGGACTCTGTCCACAAACGAATACATGGCCCAAATATTCGGAGCCCAATAAGCATGGCATAACCCTCTCGAAAACGGGAATAGTCTCTCTTTAAGCTGGTTTAGCTGGCCCCAATACGCAAAGGGACCAAACGCGGCAGCAAAAACGATCGTAATCCCGATTCCGAGCTTGATAATGTTACCGAATTGCGGACGGAATACGGATTTTGGGTCGAGGCAATATGTGCGGAGAAGATAGACGAAATACGCCAGTGACAGATAGAGGTAAATATGTTTCAAACACAGTAAGGCTGCAAACATCATCCCGCTGTAAAGAAGTGTAGATTGCTTGCGAGCCAGGACAATCGATAAGATCAAAATTCCGTAGAGAAATCCATTATATTGGAAATGGATGTGGTCAATGATCAACAAGCCCGGGGAGAGGAGAATGGAAAGACTTGCGGCGTGGGCTAATCCTTTCTTAGGATCAGGTACGGATTTGATGTAGCTTGGGTTCAATCAGCTAAACCCGTATACATTCACCAAAGCAGGTGTAGCTTACCATTTCAACGCATAGATCAACATAAACTCGAGGAGAATAACAGACGTTCTTTGAAAGTAAATCACCTGCCAGGAATCGTAATTGAGATTCTCAACCTTCAGCATCGCCGGATCAACAAAGGATGCGACTTTGGATAGTAGCCATTCCAGGCCTGCAAAGAACGGCGGATAGTCGAGCGTCCATTCTGAGGTGTTCTATCGCTTCGTCAGTCTTTTGCCAGCGTTATCAAGTAGGGAGGTAGTCAGACCTCATAGTACCATTCTTTCACAGGCAGAGAATGGGTTATAGCAAGCCAATTACGGTGAACCTCAAAGTCGGTGGACTTGCTGCGCAAAGTGAAACAAATCAATATACCAGATTCGCCAATATGATAGTTAGACCAGGGCTCTTTTCTTCCTACGTACTATGCTGGGAAAAGCAATACTTTGAACGCCGCAGCCACAAGGGCGCATTGGGTGAGTGACGGGTAAAATTCAGTCATTGCGCATAGTCGACATCATAGCCAGCTGTTCATACACAACAATTCAAGATTCCCAGAGCGCTTCTGCTTCTAGCTCTCCACCGCATCTCATCTCGCCGTCGACGATGTTGGATGTTGACGAGTTTGGCAGAAGGTGTAAAATACGGTAACCTAATACCGGTATTCGTTACGCAGGGGCTGGTATACCACGTGACTGGGGAGTGCAAACATGACCCCCAGCCACAGTGTGTTTGCTTGTTTGACGGTGGCTGAAGCTCCCTGAGAGGACAAACTGGCCGGTTGAGTATCAGACGGAAGCTCCAACACGCACGCAAAAACAGTCACGGAAGAGACTGGCGGAGTCAATCGCTGTTGTTTTTATTTCACCAGTTAGTTTCTGTGGTCAATTGTATCTGTGTTTCCTAATCCGCATTTCAGCAGTTTGTTGACATTCATTGCAAGACATCTCCACACATTCACTGTATCAACTGTGAAAGTGAGTGGGCGGAACTTGTTAGAAGACACCCTTTCAGCAGATACCTTTTGACAGAGAGAAAATATAATGACTGCACTACCACCTTTCACTGAA
>NW_003052498.1:366009-368828 GCF_000003515.1 Uncinocarpus reesii 1704 | reverse complement strand
TGAGTTATGCTACGTTTCAACGTCACTTTTGGGTTACACTCACACAGGTACAGCGTAGCTCAATCTGAGTGGACGGTCGATTTCGAATTCAGAACCAATGGAAGAGGATAGGGCCCGGTGGAAAGTCTTCAGCTTTGGTATGTTAAGAATGGAGGAAATGATTGTTGGAACGCATGGCATTTATGATGCGCCTCGCTTTGATGGGTTGGGTATCACCATCGATAGCTCACAAGGGGTAAGGAAGACACGAAAACTACCGCGCAAGCGAGTTCGCTAACGGACGTTAAAGAGGGGAATGGTGCGTGGCTTTTTAAATGACGGTACCACCGATTATAAAAGCCATCGGAATGTCGACAGCCTAGCATTTGGGCACTGCGAATATAATTATCGTAACCTTGGAAGGCCGTCGCAGATCACCATCAAACAAACGGGGTTTTCATTTGAG
This sequence comes from Uncinocarpus reesii 1704, assembly GCF_000003515.1. Lineage (NCBI taxonomy): Eukaryota > Fungi > Ascomycota > Eurotiomycetes > Onygenales > Onygenaceae > Uncinocarpus > Uncinocarpus reesii. Next base: position 368,383 of record NW_003052498.1, on the reverse strand, counting down.
GTGTCCGTGGATGGGAGAAGTTGTTTCCAGACCAAAAAGGTTAGTTGTAAGCTACCAATTTGCTTGTGAAGCCCGTGTACTCACTCGTCATTGCTAGGTCTTTCTTCCAAAGGGGAATGTCTTCGGGATCAGCGCCTCGTCCACGGATAATCCCGATTCTTTCGAGGTCTTCAAATTCCACTTGTCTCATCCCCAATCTGACAGCGGCAATGCTGCAAAAAACCAACGGAGCCATCAAGCTCAGAAGCCACCGGTTCAGAAGAGTGGGAACAACCAGCAAGCCTCTCACGATGGGGTTTCAGGAGTTCAATCCGAGATCAAAGATATCCAAGATCGTCTCCAAAGACTCAGTGGCGCAACGGACAGGCTCTTGAATGAACTTGCTTCCCTCTCCAAGAAATTCGATGACCGTCACCAAGAAATGTCCCACAGCGCGGCTAATCGCGATCAAGTTAGCAGTGTGGACCAGAGAATTATGAGACTTGAGAGAATGGTCGAAAGTGTCCAAAAGGATCTTGCAAGTAAGAACTATGAGGTCCACTTCACCAAGTTGGAGCAAGCCTTGCATCATTCACACTCTGGGCTGCTTGAAAATCTACATGATTCCTCGCACCGTAAGTCCTACTCCGGAGATGAGAAGAAACAGACAACCGATGCTAACCCCTGAACCAGGTATCCTCTCCTCCGCTCCTCGCATGGGTTTCTTCATCTTCCTGATCGTGGGACTCCAAGTGTCGCTTGCCGGAGCGTATATCTTTTACAAGAGACGCCGCTCCCACATGCCCAAGAAGTTCCTGTAAATTGGGTTGATTTGAAGCTATTTCCCGCCAATGGTGCATGTAATTGACGCCTGAATGAGATAAAATAGATATAATATAATTGGTCTCATAACTATAGCAGCGACGTTTTCAGCTAGTTAATCTATCTAGACCCGGGACGACTTGATAGCCATGTAGTTCACCACCTTGCCCCTCCACTGACTCAATGGAGCTCATAGTTACCGCAGCTTGCCGTATAGAGAAAGGCAACAACATACATCCCGCTTCACTGTCGGACAACGCAGGGTGACATTGTTGAAAGTCCCGTCACATCCAGAAAGGGTCGAATGCGGCTGTCTGGAATATTTTATAGTAGGAACCCAGTCGGCCTAACCCGGATCGGGAGGGAGCCGTGTGTTGGTACGGGCTTACAGTCTCGATACGGCGCCGCTCCCCCTAGGATGTATGCTGGACGGACGTACCCGCCCCGTGGTTCGCTAGCCCGTACAGCCTCCGTACATACACGCCTATTCCCGATCAGGAACCAAGACCCCCCCCATACCCGATTCGTCGACCGTCGCTCATCCTTCCCTTCTTCCACTTCAAATGTTTTTCTCCGCCGCCTCTTCCTCGTCCTCTTCCTACTCCCTTGTCTTCTTGCAACCCCCAACCACCCGCCCTCCCACACTCCCCGCCGCCATCAATTTGTTTCCTCCCTTGGCGTGTTCACTATCAGCGCTCGTCACCTTTTCCGGCTTGGCTAGTTTTGGGCTTTCTCTTGAGCCACAACGCGTAATGCGGTGTTCGCGAGGTGCGCAGGCTGGCCTCTAAACATCTGCACCCGGCAAAGCTCCTAGAGCCACGCGTCTTCCTATCGACGGAACTCCGCTGATCGGTGAACTTCGGCGGTGGAAAGCTTCGTGCAGCTTCGTATTCTCTCCGGTACTTGATCACTCTGGCAGTTTGAGCTGCCACACTCCCGGAGCTTGGAATATCACTGGTGGTCAACCTCGCCCAGCATACTTGCTTTCCGGTATTCCGTCAACCTAGATTCCTGCTCCGCGGCTTTTGCGTCGCTGAAACGCTTCAATTTACAATGGTATGTGGTCAACACCGAAGGGACGTATGTCACCATTGACACGGACCCGTCTGTAAGGTGCTATTCAAGCGCAAGCCTGTGCACTATCTCCCGAAACCAACAATCGAAGATGATAGCTCTGAGGTATGCGCTCGACCGGCCCAGCTATATTCCCATGGCGTCTAATTCCAGGCTCACTAGGTTTGGGTTATTCCCGAGACGAATGAAGTCTTCACCAGCTATGAGCCCTTTTTACAGAGGTGAGAAACCATTGTTCCCTTTGCGCCTCTTATCCATGTAATTGACCTCTTCGCAGAATGAATTTCTACAAGCAGGTATACCTTCTCGTTCCTTTTTCCCTCACAAGACTCTCCCGCTTCGAGCCGGAGCGGCTACCTGTACATTGGATAAAAGAACTTGGAATGACATTGGATCTTTTGGATAGAAACGGTTTATCTGCGAAATAACTGGCCACTCGGCCTTGACGTTTTTTGAGGCCCTAAGAAGCGAGGTGGGGTTTGAAGGCTAGAAACAGGAT
>NW_003052498.1:320297-365909 GCF_000003515.1 Uncinocarpus reesii 1704 | reverse complement strand
AAGGTTCAAGAGAAGTCGACAGTCCTTTTCCCGAGGGCCTGAAGGGAGCCAGTTTTGAGGAAAGTGCAATTTTCCACAGTCTCGAGAATAGATAGTCTTGGTAGGTGCGCACCACGGTGTGTTGCTCCAGTCCAGTTACGTGCTAACGCAGGACTACTATGCAGTTGACCAACTTTACGAGGTACACTCACCCACCCAATTGTGAATGGCTGTAGCGGACACACGACTTACATATTCTTCAGGATTTCAAACAAGACTTCTACCCCGGCGAACGGGTAACGGTATTGCTTGTGAATGGTTCGCGAATACAAGGCGTCGTTCGCGAGAAGGCGAGATTCCCGGAAATTCGTCGAGCAGACGGCACTTTAGAAAGAAGAGCTTCATCAAGATATCTGGTAAAGCTCATCAATCGCCAGGACGAGGAAGCCTTGGTCGACGACGAACATTTGGCGCGTGATCGGAAAATATTCACCAAGCAAATGCTGAGATCATTCATAAAAAACACAGTCTCCAGAGAGTCCTGGAACGGTGCACCTTGGCTGGTCAAACCACATATTGCAGAGTTCTATAACATCGTAACCGACGTTCCACAGCATCTTCAATACGGAAACAAGGCCGGGAAGAAAGCCAAGGTCTCCGCCGACAAGCAGGAGGACGAAAAGCTATTTGGATTCTTTTCCTCTCAGCGGCCACAGATGAAGCAATCGGCAAAGGGTCAAAAAGCGAAAACGCCACAGGAGCTTGCCAAGGCAAAAGAAGAACAGTACGAGGCTTATAGGCGATCTTTAAGCGGGAATCCTTCTTTTAGATTGCCCAAGAACGATAAGCCCAAAGTGCTACCCTCATCAGATGTCCGAATGTCTTTCATTCCTGAAATTTCCGTCGTTATCAATAAACTACCCCCCTCTCCGCCGCCACCCCCTCCGATCAAATACCCTATTGAAGATCTCGATATACCTCCAGCTGGGGACGGCTCCAAGCGCCCAAGCTTACACTTTTTGACTAGCGACGAGGCTTCTACGAAGCTTGGACTTGGCCTAAAACCAGAATCTGTAGGACCGCTCCTCGAGACCTGGAATACGCTGAATGTATACTGCGAAGTATTTCAACTCGACTCGTTCACATTTGATGATTTTATCGAAGCAATGCGCTTTTCTTCAGATGAAATCAATTGTGAACTATTCGTGGAGATTCACTGTGCGGTGTTGAAAACACTGGTCAATTCCGAGAAAGATCAAGAGGGCGCCATCCAAATATCTCTGCCCGCCATTCCCGACGAAGAGTCTGAAGAAGAAGCGGAGGAATCCGAGCCTGAGCCTGAGCCCGAACCAGAGCCCGAGCCTACCAGGCGAGCAACGAGAAGTACCATGGCACGGGTTGAGATTGTTAACACAGTGACGCCCCCACGTAGCCGTTCTAACTCTGCTGATGTTAAAATACATCGAGCTGCTGAGATGATCGCAGAGTATAGCTGGATTGATCGCCTGCGGAAGCGCGATTTCAAGAATGGTGGTTGGGAGGTGGTCATGGTTGGCCTTTTACATCGGCTATCAGCTAGACCGCGATTACAAAAGGTCTGCGACGAAATTCTGACGCATCTTGCTCCTCTGGATGCTGAGCCTACAGCACAAACCGCCCACCTGCAGTATTCCACCCTCGATGTAAATCTCCGTGTTCAAGCACTCCAGATTATATGCATGCTCACCGTTGAGACAAAAGCGATGAAAAACTATCTCGAGGAATGTAATAACCAGATGACGGAGTTCCGCAAAGAGAAAATCGAATTGCAACGTGCACGTAAAGCCACGTAAGTACAATTTTAATAACTATTCCGACTTCTTGACCCGCAAATATTGACTTGAGCGTAATGATAGTCTCGAAGAACTAAGAAAACTGCATGAGGAGAGAAAAGAACTTGAACCAGACCGGCCTCCTTCCCCTGCTCCAGACTCTGAGGAAATGGTGGAGACAAAGGCACTTGGGACAGAAGACGAATCTGAGGCTGCTGGTGACTCCGATGAAGAAGAGTCCCATATAGGCCGATCGCTACGCGGAGGGGCGGATAGAGAACTCGAACGCAAGCGAAGGCAGGAGGAGGAACGTGTGCGCAAAGAACAGGCTGCCAAGCTGCCGAAAGGGTCAAAGCAGTATCAACGCGTGTTAAAGAAGATTGATGATCTGAAAGCCAAGGTTCAATCTTACGAAACTGACATAGCTGTCCTTGATAACGATCTTCGTGAAGCGGACTGTCCTAGGACTCGCGTTCTTGGCAAAGATCGTTTTTGGAACCGATACTATTGGTTTGAACGAAACGGAATGCCGTATGAGGGCCTTCCGAATAGTTCCACTGCGTCTGTGGGTTACGCCAATGGAAGGTTATGGGTTCAAGGTCCTGACAAAATCGAACAAGAAGGGTTTATTGATCTTCCCGGCGAATTGGGTAAACAATATGTCAAGAAGTTTGGCATGACCGTTGCGGAGCGCAAACGATCGGAGGAAGGCCCAGCCGGCGTTCTTAATGCCGAAGAATGGGGGTACTACGATGATCCGCAGGATCTAGACAAGCTTATCGATTGGTTGGATAGTCGTGGTGTACGTGAGGTGAAACTACGCAAAGAACTTCTTCTCCACAGGGATAAAATTGCCAAGTATATGAAGAACCGAAAGGAGTATTTATCTGGGGCCGCGTCGTTAGCTGAGTCCGAGGAGGAGTCTCAAGCGAAAATGCCTACACGAACCAAGAAGCACGCTGACCCCGGCAACTTACATTGCCTAAAATGGAAGAATCTAACGGCGTTGCGGGACAATGGCCATTTGCATGTTGAGGCAGAACGCCCCGCGAAAAGAGCGAAGAGGTCGATGGACCATGCCAAAGATATCAAAGTCATGAATCGTCAGGGAAAACCGCTGACTAGACAAGGTACGCGGTACAACTTCTAGTCGCCAAATCCTGCTTGGCGCTTGGAATGAATTTCCGAACAATTGGTTCAGGGGAATAGAGTTCGTGCTGGCTGGCGTCAAGAAGGCCCATGACCGGGAATGATTATTTTATTTTCTTTTGGTGGGATACGTTGATTTTTGTTTATTTTCTTGTCCGAAGCGCGCAAGCATCCTAAACTGCATGTTGGGAGTTCTTGATGGCTTTTGAAAGCCTTTTTGCTTGTGGTTTACATCCAGGGGTCATTTTTTAGGATTGCAGGTAGTTGCAGCAGGTGATAGACTGGCGTGGATTTGTCTTGCATGTTTATCCTGGATATTGTATGATTTGGTATATTAGCATTACTCCATACACGATACATGCTCGACGTGGCATCAAGCCGGCACTGCGTGGAGATAAGCGGCCGAACAGCGCTCACGTGCATTCGGAACTTCTGTCGGCTTTCGGTGCCGGCGCCTAAACCTTAAACCGCCGCCCAGCCAATGACAGCGCGAGCGGCAAAGTCATCGTCCTCTGCAGCTGACTAATACTGACGAAATGGTTATTGTGCACGTGACCTGTTCTCCCCGCGACCAACCGCACCAAAAACCGCTTTTCGCGGCGGCGCTGTCCATTGTGGAATGCAGATTTAGACGACAAACGTTCTTTGAATGACGGCTGCTCTCCTAGACAATGCGGATAAGCTGGCCTTGTCGTTTCCTCCTTCATCCTTTCCCATCAATACTCTGACAGCCCGCGGTTTGCTGACTGAGGAGGCTACCTTCCCGAGGCCCGATGATCACGTCTCACAGTACCGGTATCCAAACGCCAGCGGCGTCTGATGCGGACCAGCGTGCTCTCGTACATGCTGTTGAGCGTAAAATGATGCAGTCGGGCCAGCGAAGCCATGGCAGCACTGCTGCGAAAGAGGTCGATAAGCGGAGCTTGGATTACTTGCTACGGAGCGGGCTGGCTGGGGGTTTAGCCGGATGTGCGGTATGTAAAGTCCCTTCAAATGAACTACCTATTCGTGGGGGATGATAAGACGGTTGCTCATCAATACGCTTTGGTTTAGGCAAAAACTGTGGTCGGGCCATTAGACAGAGTCAAGATCCTTTTCCAAACGTCAAACCCTCAATTTGCCAAATACTCCGGCAGCTGGTTCGGTGTTGCTGCTGCTATGAAGTCGATAAACCAACAAGAGGGTGTCCGAGGGTTATTCAAGGGACACTCCGCTACGCTCCTTCGTATTTTTCCCTACGCTGCGATTAAATTCCTGGCCTATGAGCAGATTCGCGCCATCATAATACCCACCAAAAAAAACGAAACTCCTTTCCGCCGGCTAATAAGCGGCAGCCTGGCGGGTGTATCATCCGTTTTCTGCACATACCCATTAGAGCTTATTCGAGTACGGTTGGCGTTTGAGACGAAGCATCACTCTAGAACGTCGTTGAGAAGGATTTGTTCACAGATTTACAATGAAAGTAGTGGAAGAGCCGCTTTCACGTCATCTTCAGTCACGGCAGCGGTAGCAGAAGGATCCCCATCCGCCGTGGTATCAACCGTTTCTTCCGCTGTAAAGCAATCCACGCCGGTAGGCGGAATATCGAATTTCTACCGTGGCTTTGGGCCCACCATTGTTGGCATGATTCCGTATGCCGGAGTATCCTTTCTTACGCACGACACCATCGGCGACTGGCTCCGCTCCCCAAGCCTCGCACCCTACACCCTCATCCCTGACTCCGAGCGCCCCACCCGTTTCGGTGAGGAGCAACCACGCTCCCATCGCGCTCAGCTAAAGGCATCTGCTGAATTGCTCTCTGGGGCGCTTTCCGGATTGGTCTCCCAGACCTCGTCGTACCCGTTTGAAGTTATCCGGCGGAGAATGCAGGTCGCTGGCGCGGTGGGAGATGGCCACCGGATGACCATTTTGGAGACGGCGAAGGTGATTTGGATAGAGCGGGGATTTAGAGGGTTCTGGGTAGGGTTGACGATTGGATATATGAAAGTTGTTCCGATGGTGGCGATGGGCTTCTTCGTGTACGAGAGGGGAAAATGGTATTTGGGCATCTAAAGACGCTGGTGCGTGTTCATTGCATGTGCTTGAATGTGTTGTGGCGGGCCTGTTGGATTTTATGTTTCTTGCTGTTTGTTGCTCTCATGCACAAAGGACCTCTTGGGGAAGAGGTCTCCGGCGTTGACTACCTTCGGGTTGCATTGATATTCCTTTGTCGTTCAAAATGGCTGGTCGGACTGCTTTCTTATTAGCTTCCTTCGTGTGGATATATACACCTTTACAGTACGATATTTTGGATAGACAGCAGCACATATAAAAATATAGTACATACACACATACATATACTACTAGACTTACAGGTGGCTGGAATAGCTTGTGATACACCAGCTAGTACTCCATACGTCTGCATTTGAACAACCAGCTAATTGCAGTACAAACAATTCAAATCCAACCCGCAAATTAAAAAATAAATTTCTACACAAGAACTCGTCTCAACCCCTCAGTACCACCGAGTACACGTCTTCCAGTAACTGGACACCGCCCTTTCCCACTCTCCCATTTACCAGCCCTACTCTTCGCTGCCAAGTCAGCGTCCGTACCTTTCCCACCCTGCCCTTTACCACTATCCTCCGGGCCGTTTTCCTCGGCATCGGGATCACCGTCCCATTCACCCCCGGTGCCATTCATGAAGTCGAGTTGGCGATCATGCTCGCCGTTTAACCAGCGAAATACGCAGCTGTAACAGAATACATAGCCTGTTTGACATGCGGTGGGGTTGACCAGAGGGTGGAGGCAAATCGGGCATGTGTTTTGAGCATCTTGAGAGGAAGGTTCTGGTTGGGGAAGTGGGATAGTGAAGATGGGAAGGTAGGATGTCGACGAAATGGGTGGCTGAGGCCGTTTGGTCGTAGACGTAGAGGGTGGTGTTTTGGTGGGTAGAGTCGTCAGTTTATTTTGGCCGGAGCCCTTTAACGCCGACGGGAGTGTAGGCTTGGATGAAGGCGGCGGTGGCATACCCGACACTACCGGTGCCGGGAGATCGAGGGCTTCTGTCGCCTTACGCGCCAATTGACGGGAGAAATCACTGGCGTGCCACCATTCGAGAAACTTCAAGGCGAAGATGGAAACTGGGAGGAGGTATTTCAGTGAGCCAAGAACTTGTGGATATAGATTCTGCGGGCTGAGCATGCCGAGGCGACTTGCGCCAGGCCGTGCGTGAGCGGTGCTGGGTGATGGGGGTTGAGTTGCCAATGCAATGGCATGGTGGTCCGCTGAGCTCAATCGTCGGATTCGGGTTCGGATCAGCCACAGGAACGGAGATGAGTACTTCGTATTGTCAAAAAGGTAGGCGAGATTGAAGGCCAAAATGGAAAAGTAGTATGCCGCGTTTATCGAAGGATAGACGTTTCTCAAGAACCACTTATAGTAGAACATCAGCCTCTGTCGAACAGTCGGGTTATGCGGTAGGTCGTCGGCTGGGTTATATCTGGGGCCTCCTCCCATTGCCAACGCCGCTTGTGGAGCAGCGTGGATGTCATATCCTTCATCCAGCTTCCGCTTTAAATATGGCAATCCGACCATCACGGCTAGGTTCCTCCATATATCCGAATTGCGCAACTTCAACGTATCCCGTACAGGTCCAGCAGCACCCAATTGGGCTCGTGGGATTTCGCCATTTTTTATTTCAAGCACGCGCTCCCGCTTTAAGGAGTAGAAGTGCTCAGTGAAGGAACCGCCAAAGGTTCGAAGGTAGTATCTTTCTACCAGCAGGGATAATAATGCGTAGACTTCGTCGTACGAGTTGAGGATGCGGAGCAGGTAGCGGGGATGGCGGTGGGTTGCGACGGCAAGCAGATAGCGGAGAGAAGGCGGGAGGAGAGCTGATAGCTGCTGCTCAGAGAGGAGCTCTGGAAAGGGTCAAATATTAGCTGTTTGCATGGGTCAGGCTGGAGGAGTTGAAGCAGCTCGGGGGCGGTTTACCGAATAGCGACGGCTTGAAGTCGTCAAAATCATTTTGGAGGGCGCTCATATATTCCATTTTGACCGAGAAGCATTCTCATCCATCTGCTAACAGAAAAAAAAAAGAACTGAGCCTCTCTGAACTGCTGGGAGTTGGCGATGCTTCTCAGCAGCCGATTTGAGTGGCATCCTTGCTTGAGCCGCGGCAACTAGTTAACTATGACTAGTGACGGAACAACTTCACAGGCCTGACCTCTTGACTCACCTCTCTACTCCGTACTGCGCTTCTCCTCCAACTCGCACGGCCAGCTTCATCTCCAACTCTTACCTCTAGATACATTACGGAGATAGATATCGCTGCTAATCCTAGCCGCATCCTCAGCCAACGCGGGTTGGACGCAGAGACGTTAACCTTGCGCCAGTGAATCCCGCTTCCAAAGTGGAACTCGAGGTTTACGCTATGGAAAGCATTCGAGATTCATCCAAATGGCCAACTACACTCCCTAAGCTGCTGTCTATGCGAAAGTTCCTACCAGCGCCTTGTGGCATTCCACAATGGACAGCCCCCTTGTCAGGACAAAATCTCGCGGTAGAACGTGACTGTCGGCCTTTTTGGAGCTCACAGCAAACATCTTGTTTGGAAGAGACACGACTAGCTGGATAGTGGAATCTTTCCGAGTTTGGCGAGCTGCCCGGGTACCCTGGCTATAAATGTCCCCCAAACCAAGGAAGCCCGGAAGAGTGATAGCCTCTGCGCTCACCTAGGCATAGTGATTAAGGCCCTGCTCCTGGCAAATGCAAAAACCCAGCCGTGTGACCTGGTTGAAGCAGAAGGACTGGGAGAATCCCTTACCTACCTTTTCGGCGGCATATATGAATGATCCGTTCTACTACGTTGCCTATCTCTGATGAGCTTTATCCCTTGGCAACCAGCTCATTGGGACGCCCACAATAAGGCGGTGATCAGCGGCACGACATTCAGCTCAGCTACGCTTGAGAGAATGAGACAACAGCACGATATATTGCCCATCCCAGCCCAAGATTGTGCTTCTGAGATTTCACCAGATCAGATTTTGACCTCGGAAATTGGGGTCGTGGTCTAGTGGTATGACATTCCCTTAGCATGGGAGAGATCCGGGGTTCGATTCCCCGCGACTCCAGAAGCTTTTTGCTCCTCTCGACTGTCGGGAGGATCTCGTTTTGATTGCTTCTGGTTTTCTGGTGGAGATATCCGTTTTCGCAGTGCGGAATTCCACTGCATGTCATTGGCCAGAACCTAATGTTTGTATTATTTGCATCTCATGCAGGCATTGCCGGGAATTTCAAAGGGAACGAAGACCCTCGGAAAAAGTGTTCAATTCACTCCCGGCGCAAAGGGAAAATGGGGCCGTCACAAAGCGGGATGCATAGATAACATGCTCAGAACATCCAGTCGCCATTGAAGGCCCAGCTAAGGCTAGAAGAACAGGGTAGCGGTGCCTTGTGGTATTGATTCGATCTGTGAGATACCGGCTTTTCTGAAGGAACAAAAGCGTTTCAGCCCCCAAGAAGGCCTCACCGAACCTCAGATCTTTGACAGTGGCGGAGAAGATGAAGGAGAAGTCTCGGCGGAAGCAGCTTCTGATACTATAATTTAGCAGACCTGCGATCACACGCAACAATTACCCGAGTATGAGGCACAGATTGAGAACACGAATAGGAGCATTTATCTCAGGCTACCCTCGGAATCAAAAGCTTCAATGAAAACGGCGTTGCTGGCGAATCTCGGTCCTTCTCTTGTGCATCTTCACATGCTGAGATAGGTAAGTTTAGCAGCCGGTTCGTCATATTACGTAAAATGGGGTCATGGTCTAGGGGTATGACATTCCCTTAGCATGGGGAGAGATCCGGGGTTCGATTCCCCGTGACTCCAGCGTTATCTTTTTGGTTTTGCCGGAGATGATCCAGTTATTTTTTTTTTTGCTCCCGACGAGAACTTTGTCTCAAGAGGACTTCAGAAGAAATGATACAGTGTGGGATTTAAGCAGCCTTTATTCTACATGCTTCCAAAGAATATCTGCTGTATTTGCCGCAAAGGCCTAAACCAAAAAAATTCGATATTCTTTCGAATAAGCAAAAAGTAGACCCTGGAGTCACGGGGAATCGAACCCCGGATCTCTCCCATGCTAAGGGAATGTCATACCCCTAGACCATGACCCCAATCAAGATCTGTGGTCGGATGACTGCTTTGCCCTGATAAGCTAAAAGTCACAGAGAGAAAGCAAGGTTGATTAAGCACCATTCTGGAATAAGTATTTTCTGGAGATCGCTTTGACTAGATTAACCACATTCCCTTCACTCAAACTGTTATACATTTACAGGCTCGAAATCAAATGGCAAAATGACAGTACATGTTCCTGAAACAATCAAACAAACCGATAACACCTGGGGATATCGCCAGAGAAGAGCTTTTGTTAAATATTGATACATTGAGAAAGGGATTTATCCCTGGGTCGCCTTGCTCGCAACTAGGACGTTCCAACATCTATCCCAAAGACTTGGGTACTCGCCAGGATCGCCGTTATCAGCTCTCTGTTTGACATCCGGATCGGCCACGAGTAGGCATGCCATAATCACACGTGCCACATCGGCATCGATCGCAACAGCTGGTTGCTCCCGCGCCATCATAGGGACCCATGACGATAAGCATTCTGCAGCCCTCTTCTGGTTACCCCTCTCAGCGTGTAAACGGAATAGTAGGACATAAAACTCCTTGGAGCGAGGGAGTTGCAGCAGAGACATCTTGCGCCATATCGCCCAAAATTGATCATAATTCCCATGGTGAAAATGGAACCGCAACAAGGTCAGAAACTGGTCTGGCCCGAATTTCACGTCAAAGGCATCCATGATTTTACGCAACCGATCTTGGACAAGGCGCACTTCATCGAACTCTTCTGCGGATACAGGGATGGATGTTTCTGTTTCAATGGAACTAGGACTGGGATTTTCGTTGACTGGACGGACAGGAACTTGAAAACCAGATGCGGTGTACAGCATGGAGAAAACCTCACGGCTGAGAATATCCATACCACGCAGGCTCATATGGTTCAGCACTTTGAGCGCTAGATCAATGTCAGATCGAGAGACACGCTTGGCAGTATGAGAACCATCGGGATCGTTTTCGGCAAAAGAAAGTAGAGCTTTGACCGTTTTCAAGGCTTGGGATTCTGATATATCGTACCCTGACGCCGCGAATTCTTTGAACGCATCGAACAGATCCGTTTTGCTATAATGAGGATGTTGTAACGTGACAGCAACGCGGATTAATTCCAGCTTTGCAAGAATATGGGCATCGGGATTTTGCTCAGCATTTGATAAAGCTTCTTGAAACAGGCGCAGAAATAAAGTCGAGGTTAAATCCTGTGGGCCTGACCCGAGCTCACGAATTGCATCATCCTTCGGTACTTGGGTCAGATGATGAAGCAAAGATGCAGTTTCGGGGGACAAGTTCAGTGGCTTCGAAGCTTTGGGCGGTACACTGGGAGCGGGGCCTAAACGTGGTTCTTGCTGTACGGTTGCTCCTTGCCGGGGTATAAAGGCAGGGCCGAGAACAGCTGCCTCAACACTGATATTAGGGACACGACGGATTGTGTGTAAACCTCTTCTTTGTCCATGATCCATGCCGGAACCCGTCCCGCGTACACCCCTAGGATCGCGGTGTGCTGCCCTTCCATTTGCCGCCTCAGCAACTGCTTTTTCAGCAAATGCTTCAAAATGTTGCTCAAACATTCTGATTTCGCTGGCTGATCGTGGAGGAAAATTTCCGCTCCACAAACCTTCCAGGTCAAGCTCAGCTCTTTTCTCCTCGGTAAGCATTTGCACTACGATTTGAGCACCATCCGCGACGCTTCCAAATCCAACGAAATCCTGCTTTTGTTCTGTTGCGGCTGCCTTTCCATTCTCCACGGACCCGACATTCACACATATCCAGCCTGTTATGATTCCGTCGTCCTTCTCATCGAACGCAGATCCGGCATTGCTAGAGAGTTTCGCCCGACGAGCCTTTCTTCGCAGTTTGATCTTTAACTCGTTTCTGCCCAACAGACCGTCTGCAGTAGGGTGGAGCTTGTGGGTGCTTCTTAACCAACGGCACAATCGATCAGCAGCTACATTCAGGTGCTTTACACTGCGAGCGGTGCCGATAATCATGATCAGGTTTGCTCCAAGAGCAGGAGGTGGGTTGCGACTCCGCAAATCTAGTAAAGAAAGGTCGTCGAGGCCAATGTCGACGGATATATGCTGCAAAAGGCCTTCCAATATCGGGGGTGGGTTATCCGGTAGAGGAGGTATCGATTGCCTTGAGCCAAGTGGATGAGGAGGGACCTCTGATGACTCTTCTCTTAGATACCAAGGCACATGTTCATTAGATTGATGACTTGCGGAGTCTGGATGTTGTTCTGTCCCATTGTCCTCCAGCGGGTCTCTGGAAGATGTACTGTGGGCCACAGACTGTCCGCGAAAGGATTGGCCATGTAGCGAAGAGAAGCTGCTCTGGTGCTGCAGGTGAGATCGCGTATAAGGCTTGTGGTAAAGAGGTGCAGGAAATGTAATGTCGGCGATTGCCAGAAAAGATTGAATAACGTGGCTTCGACAACCATAGCATTGGATGCCTCTAAGCATGATTCGGTTCATCGTGAGACTGAGCCCACTGCGACGGCGAGTGTTGGCTTTGGCGAGATGAAAGCGACGGACCGGGCGAGCGAGAGGCGGCGGCTAAAAAGGTTTTTTAATGGATTGCCAGGTAGTTTCCGTTTGCGGATGGCTGAAGGGAAGCTGACTCAGCACTGAGCTGTTAGTCAGCCACTTAGTGCAAACAGAGCAAACAGGCGATAAGAATTTTGATAGCAAGATATTTTGCCCCTCTGCATCGCTATATATATCAAGGACAGGAACCAGAGAGCACGTCTGTCTCGAGAGAGTTGATTATATCTCCCGCGTGGTTCGACGGTGTTTGGCCTTTTTTCGGGATTTAAAGCACTAAGTCGTCAATATGTCGATGGACCTGGACACTCCGGTGTCCTTTGAACCGGTTTCATTTCAGCCGCAACAGCAAACCGCAACGTTTGTGCTCCCACATTTTTCCGGCTTCTGAGATTTTGATGCTGATTCGTTTATAGGATTCTTTGTTGCAACTGTGGTGCCCCTATCGATGGAACCACAGCAGCGGGTGCGCTTTGCGAGGATTGTATTAAACTGACCATCGATATCTCCGAGGGGATCCAGCGCGAAGCTACGTTACATATGTGCAAAGACTGTGAGAGATGGCTACAACCTCCGAGTCAATGGATCAGCGCTTCGCTAGAGTCGAGAGAGCTCCTCGCGCTATGTCTTCGAAAACTGAGGGGTTTGTCGAAAGTCCGGATAATCGACGCGAGCTTCTTGTGGACAGAACCGCACTCGAAACGGATCAAAGTGAAGATAACCATTCAACAAGAGGCCCTCCAGGGTACAATATTGCAACAAACGTTTGAAGTGGAATACGTCGTTGCATCCCAGCAATGCCCAGAATGTGCAAAGTCGTATACAGCCAATACATGGCGTGCTTCGGTGCAGGTTCGACAGAAAGTGCCTCACAAGAGAACCTTTCTCCACCTGGAACAGCTTATACTAAAGCACGGCGCCCATAAAGATACGATAAACATCAAGGAGGTCAAGGACGGTCTAGACTTTTTCTTTTCCCAGCGAAACCATGCAGAAAAATTAGTCGACTTTTTGTCGTCAGTCGCTCCGGTCCGGGTGAAGAAATCTCAGCAACTGATTTCTATGGATATCCACACTTCAACCAAGTCCTACAAAATCTCATTCTCTGTCGAATTAATACCCATCTGCAAGGATGACCTTGTTGCTCTGCCGATAAAGCTGGCGAGGTCGTTAGGCAATATTTCGCCTCTCACTCTCTGCTACCGCGTTGGGACCTCTGTGAACCTTTTAGATCCGAATACGCTCCAAACAGCTGACGTTCCCGCTCCAATCTACTGGAGATCGCCATTCAAAAATATTGCCGATGTTCAGGAATTGGTGGAATTCATCGTCATGGATATCGAACCGATTGGCCAGTCCAGCGGCCGTTTCTATCTTGCGGAAGCTACAGTTGCAAGAGCTTCGGATCTGGGTTCAAACGACACAACCTACTTCACCCGTACTCATCTCGGGGGCGTACTGCATCCGGGAGATTCAGTCATGGGATACCACATAACAGGTACCAATTTCAATGACGAAAACTACGAAGCTCTGGAACAAAACAGCACCTACAGCTCCATGATTCCCGACGTTGTACTCGTTAAGAAACATTATCCTAGGAAGAAGAAGAATAAGGCCCGCAACTGGCGTTTGAAGCGCTTGGACCGTGATGAAGAAGAACCGTCATCGTCTTCTAACAGACAACAAAACCAAAATAGGTTGGAAGAAGATTTCGAATTGTTCTTGCGTGATATTGAGGAGGATACGGAGCTGAGGAGCACGTTGGCGTTGTACAAGGCGAAACAAACACGGAAACAGAACACTCATCCTGATCAAATGGGTGATGTGGAGATGAACGTTGATGATGAAGACAACGAGGATGATGACGATGATGGTGTGCCAAAGATCAATATGGATGAGTTGCTCGACGAGTTTGAGGAACTCAACATGGAGGATAATCAGCAATAGCCACGCTGGTATATGTGACATATGCGCGAATCCTTATCTTGGGTTCCGTTTTAATCATTGATGAAAATAAATAGTAGGGGATAGATTGAATTTCCAGTCTAACCCATACCACCAAATCCTTTTCAATGCACGCTATAAACGAACTTGGTTATAAATATGCAATCCAATGGAAACCATCCTCCACCGATTCCACTTCAAATCGTAGTCTATCCTGCTTAGAAGATCTTAGCAAGAACCCTCTGCACATTGACGTCCACCTTGTCCTTTCTTGTACCATCCTTTTCCCTGTCTTTAACCTCGTTTTGCCTAAACACTCTTCTCGGCTTTTCCAGCCTTGTTCCCTCATCAGCACCAGCGCCCAGCTTCTTCTCCTTCTCTTCTCGTTTCTTTCTAATACCCTCAACCACTTTCCCTTGCTCCACTCCCGCCAAAAACATCTTCTCCTCCTTTCTCGCCCTCGCATCCTCAATCCTCCTTCGAGCCTCCGCCTCTCTTCTCTCCCTCTGCACCTGCTCCATCAAATCCTCCCACTTGAAACCCCGCAGATACTTCATATTCCACACGTCATCATGATACCATCCACCTTTTTTCCCGCCCACGATCGTTGCATTGAGGGTCTCGGCGCATATCTTCGCCGTGCGTTTGGACGCAAATTCCACCCACCCGTCGGAGTATGTGCGACGTTTGTTGGCACGTCTCGCAGCGCCGGAAGCGTTGATGTTTGGAGTAAGGAATACCCTTGTTATAGGCCCGAATCCGCGGGCGGTGAGGAGGGACTTGAGGGCGGAGGGTTTGAGGTAGGGAGGTAGCGATGATAGATAGATTACGCCAGTCTTATTCTTCTTAGGGGCTTTTAACCTCGGATTCGTTGCGGAGAGGAGTTTGTCGTTTTCCGGAGGGGCGGTAGCAGGTGTTAACTTGTTCGTCGTCATTGCTGGCGCCGCCGCAGGTGCGGATTCGTTCGCCGAGTCGATTGGCTCTGGTTCTGCATCGGTCCCTTTGTCTTGCACTTCTTTGCCAGATCCAATATCAGAAGCCTCCGGTTCGCTTGCAGCATCGAGCTCACCATCACTATCGTCTCCCGGTTCGGGAAGAGAAAGTTTTCGGCGTTTTGACGGCCGTCGCAGTTTCGAGGGTATCGTTCTGCTGGTGCTCCGTCCCTTTGATTGTTCGACGGCTTCGGAGTCGTAGCCAGCGTCATCGTCTTCTCCTTCGCTAGATGGAACATCCCAAAAATCTGTCCGCTTGCGTGTTGACATGATTCTCTTGTGAAAACTGGCTGTTTTCGCGCTTCGATTGACACAGTGGAAGATGCGCTCAAAAATGTTGACGGGATATGGTGGTCCGTGCTCCACCATCTTATCAATGCAAACACAGCAAACTGGAGAAGACGATATTGAATAATATTACAAGCTATCTAACGCTCTGTATGCGAAGATATTGAGAATATAAGCGCCGCAACACCTATCCACCCTATCCTCAACCATGTAGCATACAATAGCCCATAGTTACGTCAAACATAAAGTACATGCAAGGTGACCTTTAACGGCTGGTGGACATCCCCCACGGCTTAGCGTGTCGACTATTCAAAGTTCGATATCAGCCACTCTGTACGGATTCGCATTTTCTCCGAAGATTAAATGAGGTTTCCTCGCCGCAAGATCGAGAATGGTTTGTGCAAAAACACTGTTGGCCCAAGCAAACCAGCTGCGAGTATACTGGCTGATGCGGTTCACGTTCACACTTTCATGGATGAGACCCAAAAGGCTGGAATCACGGACCATATTGATGGACTCTGTGATTTCTTCGTCATTGTCGGCTGTACGAGCACGTACAAGGACAGACATAGGCCAGGCGTTTTGGACACCAACTATATATTCTGTCAGCTTGCTTGCCCTCTGATAAAGTCTGAAAGATCACTAACTATGCGGACCACCGATCCCATGGAAAGCAGATCCCGTCAGGTAGTAGGGGTTCCCGTTCTTTGACAAGATCATCTTTCGCGTATTCTGGTATATTTTGTCATTTTGATCAAGGAATCCGAGTAGCGGAAGGGAGAGTAACGACGGGAGATTCGCATCGTCCATCAAAATGTGGGAGCCATAGCCATCGACTTCAAAGGCAAACACGTCGCCATAAGTTTTGTGCTTGACCACTCCATGCTCCCAGACACCTTGTTCAATCCTTTTAGATAACCGACGAAGTTGGTCAATCAAGTCAGTCTTTCCACCAGCCTTTTGAAGAGTGTCCGCAGTCCGTTTTAATTCCACGGACATCATCGCATTAGCGGGAATGAAGAACCCCATGATACTCGCATCGTCACTAGGGCGAAAAGCACTACGGACTAAGCCTGTCTCGCTGTTCAATGGGTTTCCAATCCCACGTAGATTCAGCGTCTCCGTGCCAGCATTAGTCGTTCGTTGAAAGGTGTATTCGTTGCCCACATATCTCCCAGATTCATCGAATGTGGACTGAGACTGCGCTTCGACCACCTTCAGCACAGTATCCAAGGCTTGGTACCATCTCTGCGTGATAAAGGCGTCGGATCCGCTATTTTCATAGAACTGATTTCCAAGCGACAAGAAGTTCGCGAGAGAGTCAAGTTCATATTTACATTCAAAAACGACAGATGGTTCATAAGCCGGATGTACTGTGTCGTCTTGGCCGTTGCTTGTTGGAGGCAATTTGCTGGGAGGTGGCGGCTGGAAAGCATTGCAATATGGAGATTGAATAACAAATTCCGCCTGGGTGTTTATAGCCCCAAGGATCAAGTTCTTGATGTTGGGATCCTTCTTCGACAGTACCTGGTATTGTGCTAGCTGGTTTGTGGAGTCCCGGAGCCACTCTGCATTGATATCTCCTGTCACGATAAATGATTGCGGACCTTCCCAGGCTGCAGGCGCGACGCTCTTCTTTTTCTTTGATTTCTTTGTCGGTTCGCTGCCATTAACATGCCAGCGTACCGTCGTATCTAATGTATTGGGAAATGCGTTTTGGAATATCCGGGCGAGGTCCTTATCGACCATTCGAGTGGTAATGTCTTCAATCACTTTCTCGACGTACGGTGAGGTGAAAGTCCGACAGACACTGGCAGGCCGCTGGAAGGGAAGCTTAAGGGGCCCCTCGCTGTACGGAGGGCTAAAACACGACAGTGTCAGCGGTATACGAAAATGAAAGCTCATAATAGCCGCCAAAGAAACCATGTAAAAGAGGGGGCTGAAGCTCACTGTTTCCGTGCTGCGTATTCCGTGTAGTCTGGACAGGCTTCGGCGAGATCATCTTGGTCGTCCTGCCATGCTTCCTGCTCGCCGGCGGCACCATGACTCCATATTGCGGCAGTAAGCAGGACGAGGATTTGTAGAGAAAACTTCATCGTTGTGTCCCAGAGCCCGACTGCTCGAACTACGGACAGTCGACCAATACGACGGGTGTTTGGTGGTTTGCTGGATCATTTGCTTGATATGGGGGTCATCGCTTCGCCTTTCAATCCCGCGATCGACGCGGAGGCCGCTCGATAGTGAGGACAAGGCCAATGAGATATGGTCAGCTGCACGTTGTCTGTGGTTGCTTGTCTTTCGAGTTGCACAGGCGTCAATCCTTGAAAGTCAGAGTCTGAAGGATGGTCGACGGGCCCCCGGTCTGGCACCAAAGCCCGGCCTCGAGGCTCGGATAGCCCCCACAAGCCTAACGTGAGACAGCATGATACGGTGCTCTAGCAGATGGAATTACCTGAAATAGCCCCCCCAAAGCATCAATTTTCCCACATGAACCATCTCAGAGAATTCGGCAGGGTGATCAGATTCTTTAACTCTGGGATATAGATCATCTGGGCAGCGGGTTGGTATCTTGATGCAAATCCTCAAAGGATGCCCCCAAATAACTCCTGAAGAGCCTTGGGCCTTTGGTGTTTGATGCTTTGTGTCAGGGAGAGCCTAATAACTGGGATAGTAGATGCCCATATGGATGAGGTGAATGGAATTTGAGTACGGTCAGATGCCAGGGAATCAATACGGCATGTTGGTTTGCTAAGGTCATTAACAGGGGTAACATGCAATATCACGGCGGAACAGCTATACTTGAAATGCAAGAAGCTGGCCTGGTGATGGAGGCTCCAAAGGATCCATGGGTTATATAGGGATTTACTAAAAATATATGCCATTGCTGCATGCTCCAAAGGTGTCACTGTAGATGCTGATTGCCCACACTGCTTGTTATTTCCTGCCGAAAAACGACATGATGCTTCCCTGGCTGGATTTCTGCCCTCCCTTTGCAGCCTTTCCACCTGACGGCGCTGGGAAGGGCCTTTTCTTCGGGGGCTCTGGCTCATCTTCCGAGAAAGACTCCCACACAGGCTCTTCTTTCGTAACCAGATACCCTTTGTCATCCTTGAAAGTTTTCTTCTTCATTACTCGACGTTTCCCTCTCCGTCGGCCGGTGCTCCTCACAGGCGCCGATTCAGACGAGTTTTCTGCTGGCTCTGGCTTTTCCTTGTCTGCCTGGCTTGTTTCTCCTGAAGCAGAAGGCGATTCTTCTTGCACGTCTTCCTGTACGTCTGGCATTTCGTCGTCATCGTCATCTTCCACATTGTCAGTTCATGTTTCTAGCGAGCTTGATCAGGCGTTTCTTACCATCCATCATTTTCCTAAGCTTCTCTTCTCGCTCTTTTCGTGACTCTCGGGTTTTGTTGGTAGTCCGCTCCCCAGTATCTAGGAAAAGATCCTCTCGTTCTTCTTCAGAGTCATCGTCCATGACAACTGCTAGATGTAAGCAACCGTAAAAGGATATAGACAACAAGATACAATCATACCATCTTCAACACCGCTAGGTTCACCCTATTCGCAAGTTAGCATGCAGTTCTATACCAAAAACTGATCCGACTTAGCACATACTGATTCAACTCCAGGCGCAGTAGCCGGTTCTGCTTTCTTAATTTTAGGCTTGGCCTTTGCAAAAGCTTTGAACAGATCTGAACTCGCATTTTTCGATGGCGCCGGTCTTTGCGAGACTTTGGCGGTGGTCTGAGACCCTGACGATTGACGAGAAGCAGGCCGTGATCCAATTTCCCTCTTCGTCTCTGCTTTTGGTTCCTCTTGTGACTTCTCTTCTTGTTTTACGACAGCTTGTTTCGGAACCTTGGGTTTTGCAGAAACCAGAGCTGGTGCTGGTACAGGCCCAGTTCGTCGCTGGAACAAACATTTGCTGTGAGCATAGATCACATATCTGGGGGAGATCATACGGGCTATACCTTTACATTCTTATTCTGTATCATCCCATACATAAGCCCATACTGTAACGGATCCTGCGTAGATATAAGAGCCGTTATGTCGGCCACAGCATGCAAGTCAGGCGGAGATGCTGGCTGCACGCTGTACATGAATATCGAGTATATCGTTCTGTACTTGTCTTTCGCGTCTACCGACTTTATTAGAGGATTAACATAACTCTACACGTGGAGATATACCTTGTAATTCATCTTCTCTTACTAGTAAGACCGAAGTCTCCTGGATTTCCTCCTCACTGCTTTCATCGTCCGGAACAGCCTGACTACTCATGAACGGGCTACTTTGCATGATCTCATCCTCACCGTCCTTGAATTGTCCCTGGTCCTTTAAGCTATTCTGCTTCTCCAGGACGCCGGTAAGGAGATATGTCGCATTGACGGAATTTGGCTTCTTGGAATTCTCATGTTGATGGAAGTCATAGAGCATTCTATTTCCGAGTATTAGCCCAGAAACACATGGTCCAGTCGAGGCAAAATCCGATCGACCATACCGTTTCGCATGATTGCAATGGATTCCCAGTGCCCTGCTGAGCGAGCGGTATGTCACCTAGAAACGCATTATCAGAAACCGCATTGAGCCAGGAGAAGGGCCGCTACTACTACTAACATGTTCCTGGTCACTTAGGACCTTTTCAGCCAAGAATCTTCTATAGTTGGATGCCATTGATCTGCAGAATACTGTTTGAATCTGACGGTGATTCTCTCGGTCAAATATGACGGAAGTGTTATTATTACTGTGCTTCCGATTCTCTCGACGCGTCGAATTTCCATTTAAACGCGTTCTCAGTCAGCATCCTTGGCATTCAATCAACGAAGGCCAACTGAATCTTCTTGCGTTCGTACATGGACTCGCAGGTAGAAAGCCTGGTGTTACAAATTTCTCTCTTTGTTTTCAATAGAACCCATATTTTGTTTTCTTATTTCCATTGGATACCTAAGTTCCAGTATGGACTTTGCGTTCGATATTCCAGACTCCACCGACTGGCTCGCCACGCCCATATCAGGTCTCTCCCGCGTCGAATCCGCCTTACGATGCCAGGTCTGCAAGGATTTCTTCAATAACCCCGTGATAACCTCCTGCTCGCATACGTTCTGCTCGCTGTGTATACGACGGTGCCTGAGTGCCGAGGGCAAGTGCCCTACCTGCAGGTCAGAGGATCAAGTGGTAAAACTAAGGCAAAATTGGGCAATCGATGAATTGGTGGATTCGTTTAAGAAGGCGAGGGGAGATATCTTGGACTTTGTTCGAAATGCTTCTGCTACGACTGAGAATGGCGCGGATGAGGAGCACACGTCTAAGAGGCGAAAAATAGAGGCGCAAGAAAATGACGGGCAGAGGAGGATTGCGCAGCGAGAGAGCGGGAGAAGCCCCAGAAGAACTCGGTCGCAAGGCAGACAGACCTACAATGAAGCGTCGTCTACGCCTAGCGCACCGATGGTTATTGAAGATAGCGAAGATGACAGCTACGAACCAAGTACAACCTTCCTCCTTGTTGATGCAATTCAATCATCTCAGCCTTCTAACAATACATCAGATGACGGTCTAGTTGCTTGCCCAATTTGCGAAAGCAGAATGAAGGAAGGTGCCGTATTTTCCCATCTTAACAAATGTCCTGGGCCTCCTGCACAACAGGAATTTCAATCCACTTATAGGTATGAATTCGTCCTCCAGTAGCGTATCATACCGAGGACTAACAAAAGTTTTAGCCTCATGACGGCTAGGCCTCCGGAACGGCTGCCCACCATAAATTATCCTCTCATGAAAGAGAATATCCTGCGCAGAAAGCTGAAAGATCTTGGGATTCCCGATTTTGGCCCCAAGCTGCTTCTCCAAAGGCGTCATACTGAATGGGTAAACTTGTGGAACGCGAACTGCGATTCTAGGCACCCTAAATCGAAACGAGAGTTGCTCCGTGAATTAGATATTTGGGAACGAACCCAGGGTGGTCAGGCACCATCGCTATCCAGGGAGCAGGCGAATACGATCATGAAAAAGGACTTTGATGGAGCTGCCTGGTCAGCGGCACATGGCGACGATTATAAAAGGCTGATTGAGAGCGCTCGAGAGAAACGCGAAACCGGAATTAGTCCTATACCGTCCGACTCTCGGCCAACGGACAAGGAAAATTCCCCGACGATTACCAGAAGCTGCAGTGAACTTCAACCTAGCCCTAGGCATATCGAAAATGCGGAAAGTTCCAGCAAAATAGAAGAACAGAGCTGCATGGATAGTAATACCGAAGCGCAGCCTGCATTCGAGAGTAGTAGCCAGAGAATCGTTGTCGAGGATACCGCCGCATGATTCAGGTCCAATAATCGAAATGTTCGAGTGGTATTCACGGACCCTTAAGCACCGGCCAGCTCGCTTAGATTTTGAGAAGCTAAGAGCTGTAGCATTGAGATTCACTCAGCTTGTATCTTCTTTGCGTTCACACTGCTTCTCGAACCACCGCCGTCAATTGACATCTGGGAAAGCTTGTTAATGCTTTCCTCTAGTTCGGCGTCCGACTGAGCAGTAGATGATACCTTTGAGGTGGACTGCATCTTCTCGATCTTTGCCCTCTCCTCCGGTTCAAGGACTTTGAGTTTATCCAGCTCCGCGAGTCTTTCACGGATAATTTCCGCTTCCTCCCCTTGCCGGGCCTCCTTCTCCTGTGTTTCCATTGCTTCCAGTTCGTCGTCTAATTCACCTTCGTCGATGACTGGAGCAGTCTCGCTAATGATATTGCCGACTTCATCAACATTCGCCATCTCCTTTCTTAGCTCCTCGACGACATCTTCGACCGTTTCTATGTCTCCGACCTGTTCGTTCAAACCTCGAAGTACGCCAGTACTGGCTCCCATGATCCTTATGATATCCACTTGGTCCACAGCTTGTTCGATTTTAGCGTAAACTTCTTCTAGTTGATACAATGTATCCAGCCGTTGCTTCATATTCCGCTCTGCGAGTTTTTTGGACCGGAGAGCAGAAAGAGCCAAAATTCTGTTTTTGTTGCCGAGAGCGTTCTGGGCATTGAGCGTGAGATCTCGAATTTTTGCATCTAGACTTGAGACTTGGGCTGTTATATCAAAAATTAAAGTTTTGAGAGATGCTATAGTCTTGTCCTCTTGCGTAATGGACACGGAGCTGTCGCCAGCATCTTTAAATTTTATTGTCTGGAGAGAGATCGTTAGTCAAATCATTGATTTTTGAGGTAGGGATGGATCTACGGACTTCTCCATCGTATAAAATTGAATTTTGATCTCGAGACAAGAAGGTGAGAAGAACGTCCAGATCTGTGGGGGATAATTCTGTGTTTCCACCGAGAACATGACCAAATTGGACACGGAATAGCTTTTTGGAATAAATCCTGTCCACTACCGAGTGGTGATGGGCCAGTGTCTCCCTCATAAGTCGCTTCTCGACTTCCTGCAAATGCCCATAAGTTAAGTCCGAAAACTGGCCCTCTCATTATCTGGGTTGTACCTTCAAATTATCCACTAATACCAGATCCTGTGATTGGAGACTCCTCGAGGTTTCAGGATGGTCGTAATCGGCCCCTATGATAAAGCCGCGAGCCTGCTTCATACCCCAACCCAAAATCTGTGATAGAGATGGGGCAGGAGGCAGTCGGACCCAACTCTTTTTGAACGGGCTGGTGGGGCTATTCAAGAATTCCGGAAGGGCTATCATGTTCCCAGTCCGGAGAGATTCATCCTATCGACATCGAAAATGTCAACACCAGTGATACCAAGAGTGGAAACCACTGCGTACAATAACTGCCTGTAAAGCTAGGGGTCGTCCCCATTCGCGTGTCTCCAATGCTGCACTGAGAGCATTACTTGTGCTTAGCACAAGACGATTGTGGTGATGTGATTTGGCGGCGTGAATTCCATCGTGTTTGGCGCCTCGTGCGGGGGTGGGAATCAACCCAGCCAGGGTTGCGTTGGCAAAAGCTTTCTGCCATGCTGCTATATTGATAGCATATCCGTCCGGATCGCGTTGGAGAGGAAAATCGGAGTAGAGGGAGCCTAGGCGCCTGTCGAATAATCAGCTGTCACCCCTTGGAAGCTATCGGTCGCGATCATACCTTTTAAAAGCTTCATCGTTTGATAGAATGAAGTTGAGAAGTTCGCTCATCGCTATATTGCAGCCGTAGAATCAAGCACGTAGTAGATTCGATCGAGTCAAACGGTGCCATATGCAGTATTCTATAGTGAGAGCTATATCAGAACGAATTGAAGTAGAGCTCCCCCAGCAAGCCTGATGTTTGCTGACTTTGCCCTGTTTGTCCTGTTTGCTGGATTGTGTACAAACTGTCTGATAATCTACTCTGTACAAAATGGTCTTGCAAGTCTATATATCAACCACAATTGGATATCTCTGTTCAACTTTTCGAGCACCCGCAAAGAAAGCTGCATTGACCAATTTCGTCTCGCGCGCAGGCGCTGGCGCCATCAACCTTCCGATCAACGGCATGCCCGCACTTAACGCACCAAGTCGTGCAGCCAACACCCTCCAGATCATCTTCACCAACACGCATCCTTTCCATTTGCCATCTCTCAGTTCTGCGTAAAGTAGCTCCACTTCATCAAAAACAACAGTTTTCTCCCCGTACCCAGCATGGATATGCCCAAACACGGCCAACCTGGGCTTGACTCGACACAACTCCCTATTTAGAAAAATATTTCCTAGGGCATGCGCGTCGAGGTGATATTTCGGCGGACCATGCATTAGTAGAATATCCACATCCTCCGGTACCGAATCCGTCCAAATGTCCCGGATCGGGGGAACCTGAAAAGCCCAATTCCCGAACTGATGCGTCCATGGAGACCCGTATATCTTGACCTCGCGGCTAGAGAACGCATCAGCCTCCTTGTAGAACGTCAGGGTTATCGAATTATCATTCAAGTAAATGATATCCCCCCACTTCAAATCCTCCCTGGAGCTCCCTGGGCCTTCAACTATCCGTTCAGGAAATCTGTCCACAAAAGCAGGGTCGAGAAGTATGTCGTGGTTGCCCGCAATCACGACCTTGTATCGGTGTGGTTGTCTATTCAGCCAGTCCAATTGGGCTTGGATTTGGTCAAAAGTACCCCTTTCTGAAAGGTCACCAGCGTGTAGTAGGATATCACCATCCGGTAACTCTGGCTCGGCGCTATGAGTATCGGAAATGCAAACAACTTTGATCGGACGTAAGGAAGCCAATGATCGGTAGTGAACTGCCCCAGAAGTGTGCCATCGGTATAGCCTTGCCGCTTGATTTGTGATCCATTGATCCCAACGACTTATTGGCCGCTTCAGTGGTGTTCCTGCCGGTATGGGTGCTGATATGCGTAGACCTGCGACCGACGAACTAATAGCCATGACAGATTGTTTTCGCGCGGAGGTATTATCGATTCATTGATCTCGGAGAAGCTCTCGGACGAAGGCCAGGAATATGCTTGTGGATGCCGGAAGTTGATCTAAAGGCCGTTAATTCACCCATGGTCGAACGGTGGCGGTTGGAAGCCAGCAGGAGATTCAAAATTATGTTTCGTTACAAAATCCGGGGTACCCCCTTGTCACCCCTGTGTACACTTTCTTTGGAAAACAACTCCAAGTTCTACCAACATTATACGGCCTTTGAGAACATCATTTAGCACCTAATTCCCTTCGTAGCCAGGTGTTCAAGGGAAGAAACCATTACGTAGCCAACGCCTCTACGGTAGATTGAATGGAATAAATTGGCCATGCATTAGCCCTAAAGATGTTCTGGGTACACTCCATGTTCCGCTATATTCTGGATTACCCGCTGAGTCGTGGTTGAAATTCGAAATATTATTGTGTAATATACTCAAGGCATTTGATAGACCATGGGTTCCCTTTTATCCAAGCCCAAACAAGAACGGAAAAAGGAACGGAAGCACCGTAAACACCACTTACTCGGAAGGCGGAAGCAAAAAGAGGAGGAGCATATATCCGAGATATCAGGACCTCAAGGATGCTTGCAACTTGTCCCTGAACCTTCGCGAGACGAACGCGGTATGCCGATACGGGACAAATCGTATGATCTTGACCGAAGAAATTTAAACAAAGCCCTCGAATACGCCGCAGACTTCCTCCATCGGAAAAGACAGAATTTGACAATTGTGGCTGTCGGAGGTGCCGTTAATACAATCCTTTTGAAGACGAGAGAGGTCACCCATGACGTTGACTTTTTCAACGGGAATCTCAGCTATCGGGTTTCTCAGGCAGATCTCCTGCGGGACGCGGCGGCAGAGGCAGCGTCTCGAAGCTCAGTTCCACTGGGGAGAAATTGGCTCAACAATTCCACAGCTCTGTACATGCCCAAAGAGCTACAGATCGAAATGACAGAGGCCGCCATGGCGCAAGACAAAGTTATATTTCAGAAGCCTGGTTTGCGAGTGTTAGCTGCACCATGGGATTATGCCATAAGCACCAAGCTGGACAGAATGGGAAAGGCACATCGCCGTGACTATGATGTCAACGATGCCGCGATATACTTACGGCAGTATATCCGCAACCACGGGAACAAACCCGTCCCCGTGGACGTTATCCGAGGATGGGCGCGTCATTTCAAATTTGGATTCTCCGAACAATTGGCCGCAGAATTGAACGAGGAGTATCGCCGCCTGTATGGGGAGGACGGAATTATCTTCTAAGACCGAAATGAAATTTGAAAATCAAATTATGGTGGTGCAAGAAAGTGGCTATTTTGCTTTTTGCTTTTCCGTTCCTCAGTTTGCACTTTTGGAAAGAATTGTACCAAATTGTAGTTACAGTAGGTAACTTCAAAATGAAATTGATGATTTTAGAATCTTTGTCCTGTGGCATTTCTTTCTCCATTGGCATCCCAGGAGGTAGGGCTAGAGAAGAATCCTTTTTGACAGGGACTTTTGACATGCTCGACTTTAAGTATTTATTGCCCGACTTTGTACCATCGGTCAGGGAGAATTGCAATCTCATATAAAATAGATATGCGGTCGAGCGGTCAGGATATTCTTTTCCCTAAACACCTCGGAAGCTTCCAGGTTATCCAGGTGTTCCAGAACAACGTACTCGGGGTGTTCCACGTAAACCTGCTTTTTATATGGGATCTTTAGCGTTTCTTTCACTGGAGGGACCTTGGCCACCCAGTCTGGAGGCTTTTCCCAAACCTTTTCCCGGCGCCGATACTCGTCCATTTGGTCGTGCGTCATGATTGCCGGTGCATCCCTAGGCAGGCCAAGTTCAATATTATTGTTGAATGCTAGGACCAGTAGCTGTGGTATGCATGAAAGCACAGCGTAGCGCTCAGGGTCCTCATCCTCGGGATCTGGTATGTCGCAGACTGCCCATGAGTGATTCCGCCAAAAGTATTCAATCTCGTTCCGGAGATGAGTGTTTTCGTCCAGTATCACGTACTCGTAGAGGCGATAGAGTGAGTAAAGGGGGTTATCTTGCACTCCTGGGGGAGTAAGGTACTTTCGATGGTGGATGAGGTCTGTGAAATGTTGACGGTTGGAAAGGAGCACGTTAGGGGGTGGTGGCGGAAACTGAGGATAGAGACCGTCGACAGATTTTGTCGAGCGAAAAATATGCCGAAGCTTGCCTAGTTTTCTCGACTTCATCGTGCAGCTGGAACCATGACAGCAGTTGATTCTTAAGGTTGTCTTTTCGGGAGTCAAATGTCGGCTGAGATCACCGCGTTTAGCTAAGCGCGCCAAGGCCTCCTATTTTGCCGAGCTGGGGCGCTTCCCTAAGCGAAACACCCGCGCGCCCCAACTAAAGCCATTTTCTCGCTCTCAGGCGGATCACATGCAACGACATCGTGGTGATGGATGAGAAGCCGCAAAGGACAGCGGTAGCCGAGCCTTAACTATGGACTAACTACTAGCAGCTCCGCTCCACTAACCCCCCTCTGGCGATGAGTTGAACCACCTCCTCGTTCTAACACTGACCTCCCAATTCATGAAAACAAGAGCTCTGGAGGAATAATGGCAGTCAATCTCCCTCCTGCTCCGGCAGTTCACCTCCTCTTGGGATCGCTCCCATTGCTGATCCTGTCCGAGACCAATTCGTTTCATACCGGCCATGCTCTCTTCAAAATCTTTTCCTCGATTGCCTTTGTCAGCGATCCGCTCCTCCGCCTATCTGCCGATCCATCGCCCTACCATGTCCTTATCACCAGCGGTCTCCTTTTCTCTGTACTTGGCGACATCCTCTTGATCCCCTCAAGGAAAGAATACTACGGCCTTGGCTCTGAAAGTGGGAAGAAGGACAAACCGGGGAATTCCGCTGAGACTGATGAAGCGGTGATCTCAGTATCCTTCCAGCTGGGAATTGTGGCGTTTGCGGCAGCTCATATAGCTTATATTCTTGCCTTCCTACGTGACTCCCCGGAGAACCTCTCATGGCCTTCGTTTGCCACCGTATTTGTCGCGACAATGGCGATCGCTAGGTGGCTTGGTGTGATATATCCAACTCCACGATTACGCTCTGAAGTTTCGTGGACGAATAGCAATGTGCTCAATTTATCCGTTCCCAAGGACATGCGCTTTTTGGTTTTGGTGTATGCAGTCATCATCAGCTCGATGCTGGCGGTTACGGTGTCCACAACTTCGTCGCTGCAACATCAGCGTGTCTTGGGCGCAGTGATGTTTGTCATTAGCGACATTTTCGTGGCAAAGGACGCGTTTGGTAAGAAATTACAAACGACCGGAGGAGCTGAAAAGAAAAGAAACTGGTGGTTGCAGACAGCTACGGGGTGGGGACTCTACTTTTGGGGCCAAATGGTTTTAGCAGGGACGGTTTAACACATAAAACGGCTTTGGGTGACCATGTACCGCGTAGATCTATATTTTCTAGAAACACACATTATTTCCCAGGAGATTCAGGTATTAGAAGTCGTAAGTTAAACAGAAGAGAACCACTTAGCAGGAGTGTT
This sequence comes from Uncinocarpus reesii 1704, assembly GCF_000003515.1. NCBI lineage: Eukaryota > Fungi > Ascomycota > Eurotiomycetes > Onygenales > Onygenaceae > Uncinocarpus > Uncinocarpus reesii. The sequence goes on along the minus strand of NW_003052498.1, from coordinate 338,139 downwards.
GGCAGGTATCGAATAAAGTCATAACGTGCATCGCCCTCAGGAATGCCCACTAAGTTAGATATTCACAAGCAACGTGTTTTGGATATCAGACCCGAACCAGATTCTCAAGACACCAACGCCTTCGATCGAAGAGACCCTCATCTATCAGAAGAAAAATCAGGGGAAATATTGACAATGAGAAGTAAAAGGGGCATCAAGATCATTCCCTAAATTCATTCAAAATCATCATTGGGTTCAGCATCTTCGTCTAGGCCGATTGGCCGTAAGGTTGTGGGGGGTATGCCTTCGAGAGGATTCCCTCCACCCATCAACGATTTTCGATGGCTATGGCCACGATAATCTAGTTTCACTGGTGTCTCTTCTGGCCCAGCTTCGGTTGGTGTGTCTATGTTCTCGCCGTTCATGCCCCGGAATTCGAGACACCCAACCTTTATAGCCAGCCGGAGGTCATCGACTACCTGTTGCATCTCTGGTAGGGGAAACGTCCCAGATTCCAGGGTGTCAAGATACTGACGATCCGCTTCATCCATTGAATTAGAAGCTAGGTGCGGTAGCCCTTGTTTAAGCCATCCTTCAGCAGCTAAAAGGGCCCACATCCCTGCTTTCCGCCTCCGGGTCCCCCACCCTGTGCCGTTGGTCGCCGTTTTCGAAGCAAAACAAGCGGAAACACGTTCGTGTAGGAGAAGCCCCCCTATACTTCCTAATAGGCCCATATTCAATACTCTTGTTGACCACCCTGCCGCACTCTCCGCGGCTGTACCTCCGCGAGATTTCAAGAGCTCGGCTCCAAGTATGACGGTCCGAAGGGTATGATGAGGATCGGAACACCTGGTCAGGTATGAGTAGCAAGCAGTTTCTAGAAGTTGCTCAATAGGTTCGAGCTTAGATTTGCTGGTTGATGTCAACGGGTTCAATAGCGTTGCCACTGCACACATCTCATGGGCACCGGCATGATGTTTCCATGCCTGGTCATTTGCAAAATCTGCTCGCAGCAGGTCATACGTGGAGGCTGCCAGTTTCCAGTCACGTAGCATAAAAGAATAGTCGGCCATTTTTCGCAAGATGGCTTCAGGTGTTTCTGGTTGATAGAAGCCTTGGTGGGAATCGTAATTGCTCGAGGGTCCAGCTCCAAATGGCGAGCCTGATGACCTTGAGCCTGACCCAAAGCCTGCCCATCGTTTAGATAACGAAATGAACCGTCCACTTATCCCTCGTCTCCGCGATGCAACTTGATCGTTCCATAAAGCAACACGGTTTTCCATGTGAGGAACCACTGACTGTGCAACTAATTCGCGGATAAACGATTTTATGGCAGTTATATCAGACTCGAATAGATAAGCGGGTTCGGTTTCAACGTCGACGAGAGATTCTACAAACTGTTAGCATAACTAATCTTTTATTGGAGAACATGAAATAGGATACCTTGTATTCCCAAAGAAGCCATATCTTCGGAAGGGCTTAACCATTCTGGAGTAGGAAACGGGGTACTGTCGTCATCCGTTATCACACATTGAGTGCTCCGCAGTCGAAGGAGATGACAGTGTAGTCCGAAGTGCCGCTTCATCTGGTCAAATAGCGCAGTAGAATGCGCAATGTCATCGTTGTCTTCATCATGAACTAAAACGTAATATCGCAGATATTCGGGGTGTACCCACGCAGGAGGTTTCTTATCGCCGTGGCTTGTTCGTGAATAAAGTTGCCGTAATGATTCGAGCGCTGCCGGCGTACGCGAACTAATCGCTACTACAGACGCCACAGGATGTGTAAACGTTTCATGAGGAGTAGGCGACGTAATTGATAGCAGGCGTCGTAGAAAGAGCTTATATAGGGGAGACGGCGAAGGCGAGCTTTTAGAGCTGGGATCCCCACCACGAGCCCACGAGCTCAATGGCTGGTCCCTGGATTCTAGATGTTTTTCCAGGACCTGCTCCAACCGTGTTCCAACCGGCACATCATCTCGCTTTCGACTGGTAGTATCTTGGCCGCTCAGCTCCACAAACCGGACTCCAAAATCATCCCAGCTCCTGCTAGACCCAATGCCATCCCGGATGACTATTTTACCCGCGATCCGCTCCCCGAATGGCCGTATTAACTCAAGAAAGCCGCCTTTGAACCCTTTTCGCTGTATCAAGGCATCTGTGTCCGGCGACGACAAAACCCCGATCGTAGGTGAAAACGCGCGTATTATTATAGACCGGATATCATCAGATCCGTCAATTTGAGTGCTTAGAGGTGTAGCAGTACTTGAGCGAGAGAGGCGTAGTGTGGAACGGGAGAGTCTCCGATCAGGAGAGGATGACCTCGAGGTCACTTCCGAGGCGACGACGGACTGCAGGTCAGGAAACGAGCGGTGGTCGAAAGAGGACTCGGAGAGGGGACTGATTAGGGGTTGCGAGTTCTGGAGACTCTCTGTATACCGGGATTTAGAGGGCAGGATGGAAGTGGCCGGGGAGAATGAGGGCGGCGGCTTGAGGGGCGGAACATCCTCGGGTGATGTCATGGACAGCTTGAGAAATCAAAGGACGTAGCTAAGGAATTGTGCTTTTCATGGGCGTGAGAGAAGTGAGCAAACCGCCGATACGGGACTCTTGTTGTTGACTAGGAAGCTGTCTGTTGGGCTGCGGCAAAGGTGACAAGGTCGTTGTTCGGTGGTTGGGCTTGAAGAGCGATTGAGTCAAAGCATCAACCCAACACTCTTCATGCCATGACATAAAGACCTGCTTTGCCCCGTTTTCAGGATTCATGATCATGGGATTGTCGCTGTGACTCACAATGTAACTCGCAGTTTGGTGCTCACCTTTCACCTATAAATGCCTCCTCGCATCCCGCTCCGTGTCGTCGTCTCGTCTTTCCCGCCCGCAACCATCCGGCCCTCGCGGACCAGCAACCAATTCGCTCTACTCCCCACGCATTATAGTTGTCGGGATCGTTTTGTACGGCGATATTCTCCATTTCATTTTATGCCCGCGAAAACACACAGGGCTCAATCCTACGAACCGCCTGCCAAACGAAGGCGGACATCCTGCAGCTCCACTGCCGCTATGGCAGTGGAAACAGACGTTGCGGCCGAAACAGCTCCAGCTGTCGAGTTGACTCGAATCGAGAAAACTTTGCGGCACCTGTTACTCGACGTGGTGGAATATATTAAACAAAAGGGCGTCAGGAACGGCAATGAGTCTGCAGCCGGTGAACTGGTGCTACGATTCACGGGAGGTTGGGTTCGCGATAAATTACTGGGAGTGGAAAGCCATGATATCGATGTCGGTATCAGCACTATGACCGGCTACAAGTTCGGGGTGGAGCTGAAGGAATACCTAGATAACCCCGACCATCTGGAGAAGTATAAGAGATTCCACTCAGACGATGCTCTCAAAAGTGTGATAGGCGGCCTTCACAAGATTGAAGCAAATCCCGGAAAAGTCCAAGCATCTGGAAACGGTGGCCACGAAGATCTTTGGATTAGAAGTTGACCTGGTGAATTTACGAAAGGAAACCTATTCGGACCACAGCCGGCATCCGGAAATGGAATTTGGCACCGCCGAAGAAGATGCTCTCCGCAGAGATGCGACGCTGAATGCTTTGTTTTATAATCTTCATACATCATCCATTGAAGATTTCACCGGCAGGGGCATAGCGGATCTAAACTCGCAACTGATCCGCACGCCTCTTCAACCGTACCAGACTTTTAAAGATGATCCATTACGAGTTTTGCGTTTGATTCGGTTTTCTAGTAGACTTGGCTATCGAATTCATCCACTTACAGAGGATGCCATGCAACACGACGATATCAAGAGCGCTCTTAAATTGAAAATTAGCCAGGAAAGAATCGGCGCTGAAGTTGAGAAGATGCTCAAAGGTAAGCTGCCTGTCGAAGCACTTCCTCCTCTCAATACTTACATTTATTATCTCTAGGGCCTGATCCCCTCAGGGCACTGCATATTATAGACCGCCTTAAACTCTATGATACCATATTTGCGAATCACCAAGATGATGTTGTTGTCGACGTGTCTTGTTGGAGTCGGGCTTACCAGCCGCTTATGGCTATACTTGATGATAATTATGACCAGGAATTTGCTACACAGCAAGACCGCGCTTTTCTACGCAATGTCCTTCTCCGGGATAAAGATGATGTATATCATTCCTGGATGCTAGCAGCTTTGTCTCCCTGGGCAGTGGTCCCACAAGTAGCAGCTCTGCCCAACAGAAAGGAACTACCCCCCAGAGCAGCAACGGTAGCTCGGGATAGTCTGAGAGCTGACAATAAGACATTTAATATTTTGAAATCTACTGTCAAATATTACAGGGATGTTTCTGACCTCAAATCAGCGTTCTTGAAACGCGAACTTGGCCAGACATTACCTGATATTCGCTGGAGACTTGGTCATTCCATTCGTCTAATGGGTGCCGACTGGCGTCTGTGTGTTGTTCAGGCTATAATCCTGGAGACAATGCATGGGGAAGAACCGAGAACGGGTAAGTCCTTCTAGTCTCACTCTTACACAGACGCTAACGAGCCCCTTAAAGTATTCCAAGAGTATAAGCAATTCCTTTCATATCTCAAAGAGCAGGATCTGCTGAATGTGGATTCTTTGCGACCCCTTGCCAATGGGCATCAACTTGCATCGGCGTTGGGTGTGAAGCCAGGGCCCTGGATGTCGAAAGCACTGGATATGGTGATCGAGTGGCAGCTTAGAAACCCAGAAGACGCAGATGAAGGGGGCGCGATAGCCGTAGTACGCCGGCGGAAAGAAGAATTAGACCTGACTTCAGCTCAGAAGAAAAAGAAATGTTGACTAGCATCGATTTTTCGCGCACTTCTTTGCGGCTTCTAGAGATTGCCTCCGTCAGCTCCAATAGAATCAAATAGCTAATCGTAAATATGTATGCAACCTTTGGCTGCCTGGCTGTCAATCTGGTAACCTGTGAGCCGTACAAAGGGGGTTTGCATTGAGCGAGAGACTGGCTTTGAACCCTATCCGCACCAAAATCCCCATTAAACAAACATCGATTGAAACCATCCTTCGTCGACTACAAAAAGCTGGAGAGGTGTCCGTCAAAACCATATCAAATTCGTCCTTTATAGCATGGATTCTTATCGGATCGCAGCCCGCAACTGGTTAGAAAGTGCTGATATCGATGATACTTTCCATGATGACTTCGAAGTCATCCAAGGGGTCAGCTTTAGGGCCCTACTAGGTGATATTGAAGCCAACGAAAAGCCAACGACAGATCTAGATGTAAGGGCCCCAAGATTCTGGAAGCAGAAGCTTTCCGTCTAACAGACTTGCACAGATTTGCGAAAATATCTTAGTTGTGCAGATGGTTGTGAAAAGTGTTGAGCCCGAAAAGGCCTTGGTCGAAGACGAGAGGAGGGCTGCAGACGGCCTCATCTCATGGGTTTCAAGTGCCATATTGCCTCTTGCAGAATTTGAAGGGATATGGGAAAAAGTACAGCTAGCTACCGGTACTTCAGATTTCTCACGGCTGATTTCAAGAAGGATATATGCTGAATTTCCAATAGATGCGACCAGGGAGCAGCTCCTTGGTTTCAAAAACGCTCGAATTAAAGCGACGTTAGGATTGACATTATTAAAGGAGCTTTACAGATTTATTCCTATTGATGAAACTACCGATCCACCGCATTCGGTTGCCGTGCTGGCGGCCTTTACGGATCCAAGCGATCCCTGGACGACACCAACAGCGGCTTCGGCAGCAAACTTCCTCCTCAAACCATACGGAAGGTTATGTCAGACTAAGAGTACCCTCTTTGAGGATGTCCTCACGCGGTTTGTGAAATCTTCATTTTTGAAAACAAAGACTCCTGCGATCACTTCTGCTGGCCGGAAAGACGTGCACCCTGTCAAGCAGCCAAAGTTTGACCCGGGTCTTTTTGATAAAAGCTCAAAACCATGGAAACACAAAGACGTTTTTGTGGTGACGATACTTTCCTGGACTATCGGCCAATATACGGTGCGTTTTCTTAAAAATACCCTTCTTAAGTACTGTGATTCTAACGATGAAAAGGCTTCGGACGCCTCGACAATTGAGGGCCAGCTCTCTTTGCTTATACCGCCCATTTTATCATTTATAGACGACGAAAGCCTGCCTTTTAAAGCGCATGGCTGCAAAATACTTAGTCAACTCTTATCACCTCTTGAGCAAGCTAAATCCGACATCCTCAGCCGTACCAACCTCGACTCTGTCTTCGAGGAGGCCCTCACACCATGTCTCTTGTCCCTTCCTACATTAACCCCCGAGGATCAGTCAATTCACCTTCTAAAGTCCGCATACCCAGCTTTATTCTCCGTCATTCGAACGAGATTTCCCGCTTCTCCTCCCTCAAAGAAATTTTACAACCCAGCGCCATCCCAGCGTACAAGCGAAGAGCAAGAGTCCCAATTGCGAAAAGACATTCTGACACGTCTTTTGCGCCATAACATTATTTCCTCTTTTACTCACATCAGCTCCCCGCGTCCGTCAGAAGATACAAATATCTCCTCGTTTCCATATCCCCAACTATCTGCACTTCTACTCGACCAACTAGCAATTGCCGTAAACGAACTGGGCCTCGAAGCTGTAAAGTACCTGCAGGAGATTATCCCGATACTAACATTAACACTAACAAACCCTTTTGGGACAGCCTATTTACCCTTACTTGTTTCTGCAGTCCAATGCACCCAGCGGCTGATCCTATCTGCATGGCCGAGAGTTTGGAGGTGGAGGGCGGAGCTTCTGGCCGGTATCTGTGGGTGCTGGTTGCAGCTTAAGCAAGATGAAGAGGACATTGAAGGGAGTGGAAACGAGCAAGAAGGTAGACTCCAACAGTTGTTAGAACTCAAACGGGCCCTAATAACCTGTGTTGAGATTTTGAAAGCTGTATTGGAGGAGGTAATCTTGGAGGGAGAGGGAGAGAAAATTGATGTTAGTGCCGAGTTTATGGAGTTGCTTACTGGGGACGAGAGGTTACGGGGGCTTTTGCAATGACCTTGGTGCCTTTATCAGGATAGTGAAACGCTATCATTATGGATATGCGAGCCCTACCAAATCTACCTGTGACGGAAGCTCAATACAGGAGTACAATAAAACGAGCTTTTATTACGGGTATATCCCACGGGTATCATAGAATTTAAAACGCCTCTCGTCGTGGAAAAGGAAGATTGCTCCCTTACAGATCAATGCCTTGCTTGAACAAACTTTTCCCCTTCAACCACTGCCTATACCTCTTGTACCTTTTCTTATCGTAATCCTCCTTGATTACCGTCAAACCTTCCTCCCTTGCGTTTAGAAACTCGATATAATCCGCTAGATTATCCTCCGCCAATGCATCCAGAGCTGCATCTTCGAGCAATACCTTATTTACATAGTCGACCAAATCAAGATCCTTATGACCTGCAGCTGCTGTTATTGGCGATTCGGACGTCACCACCAACGGAACCTTCAGTGGATGATTTATATACCGCTCGTACTCTTCGGCTTCGGATGCGGAAATGGTTGGATTCAATGATTCTTTGACAAGCTGGTTGACATTATATTGATTTTTCTGCGCTTTCTGGCTAAGAAAGTCCGAGTTCGTAGTCACCAGAGGTGGCGGGAAGAGCTCTGGATTAAGGACGCTTCCTTGACTGGAAGGTTTGCTTCTGGAAGCCTGCTGAAGCCAAAGTCGAAGTGGTTCTGATGGCGGAAGCGGCTCATTAACGGAACCGGTGGAGCGACCATCTTCGGTTGACCCGTCGAGAGGCTGTTGAATAACAAGCGGTTCCTTGCGTGGAGTCTTCTTTTCACGAGGCTCTGTTTCATGGTCGATTCGAACAACAAATGGGCTGAGGTCATACCTGCCTTGCTGAGTGGTCCGAAATGGGAGGTTGTGAAGAGTAGACTTCATTCTGAATGCGAACACTTTTGAAAAGGAGGATACGGCTAGAGGCCTATAGTATTCTAGCCAATAGTCGTCGAAGAACCGGATAGGAGTTTTGGGCTTGTCACTGGGCCATACAGCAAGAGGCATTTGCCGTTTGATCAAGAATTCTGGAGTATACCAGTTGATATAGTTATGCCTATTGGCTTCTGACCATGTCCGTGGATCCGAATGGTGCAGATAATAATCAGTTGCAAGGTCCCACAGCATAGGTTGATCTTGAGAAAACACGTAATTCCCTAGAAAAAGGTTATATGCCTCCTGCCTCTGGGCATCAAGAAAGGAATTGTTATAGAAACGCTTAAAGCTTTCTACCATGTCTCGAGAATGTCCCGCCCACTGATTGAGCTTCCGGTATGTAGCCATCGTGTTGACAAGATGTGAACCACCGTACTGCACAGCTATTGTATCTCCGTGAGCATGCCACATGTTAGTAAACATATTGATGGCATCGGTGTCGTAATCAACAGTGGTACGATCAATAACCCCAAGCGCATGCAGTTGATGCCCCAAAGCTCGTTTGCCGATCACAAACTGAGCCGCGTTCGTCCGATCAAGACAGTCAATACAATTGGTCCTAGCAACACCATTCTGCATCTTCAAACTAGTTTCTGGGGATTCGCCATTTTGGAAGAAACCCGTTTTGGGTATAATATCTTCTGCAATATCTTCCAATGTCCCGATGACGTCTTGGTCACGGCTTTTAGAAGCACGACTCATATCCCAGGCCTTGTAGATAATCTTTTTATCTTCTGGCAGAAACTGGTTGAGATAATTTATTGCATTCGTGTACTCTACCAGAAGCTTCGACTCTCTAGGAACGCGTTCTCTTGACTTTATGAGGTTCAAAACATAGATAGGAGCGCCGTATCTTTCAAAAAGGTTGTTGAAATGGAGTGCGGCTGCGGAATAAAACGGATCAACGAGATTTAGCTCAATGTCCGGTTTTGGGCTGACTCCAGTACTATCCTGGGTCCAGTAAAGCGGGATGCTTCCACGATGTTGAACATATGAACTGTAGTGCGGATTGCAATAAAGCTTTGGCCCAGGGTTATGGAAGGAAGTCGTCAGCATCTCTGAGACTATTTGCTCTGTTTCAACATCGTTGGCGACATAACCCAGGTCGTTGGCCCCGCGCTTAAGAAATCTCGCACCCGCAAAAAATCTGGACCGTCGCGCAATAAGGGTGATAAACACCAGTCTGCCGTAGACAGACATTGATGACTGGTCCACATAGCCATGAATTATCGGTAGGCACCAGTCGTACGCATTTTTCAATGAACTAACAACTGGCATCAAAAGGTAGTGGTTCCAAACAAACATGGAGTTGAGGTTGTAGCCATTGACACCTGGCTGGCCCGTTTCGAGCGCCTCCCTCTCGGATGCAATATTTTGTTGCAGTGTTTGAGTGATGTTATATGAATAGCTGAAATAGAACGAACGCGTCAAGTCAACGTTGCTCATAATATTGATGAACCTTGCCTCTTCGGCATGTTTCTCGGATTTGGTCTTGCTGGAGTTGGTAGGGCTTAGGGGAACTAGTAGGGTATCATCAATCTGGTAAACATAATGCCCACCGATCATGGCGACTTGACTCCGTTTCGTCACAAGCAGCATGTAATAGGTTCCCGTAAATTTTATAAAGCCAAGGAGCCCCCAGGCACTGCAGCGCAGTTTCAAGCCCCCGGAGCTCTTGTTCCCGTCATCCACGGCGTCTAGAAGCTCGTTCATTTCTCGCTTTGTATACACCATATCATCCTCCGAAATGACCAGGTCGTCGGATTCTGACGTTCGATCGATTTTCAAAATTCGAAAGCGCTTACCCAGTAGATCCATCCCGACCATATAGTATCGCGTCGACGTTTCGTACAGCGAGAACTTATGCATTCGCGAAATCCCATCTTCACCGGGCCTTTCATCGCCGCCCTCTCGACTTCTTTGTGTCGTGCCATTGGGAGAGGACGATCGTTCAAACGACTTTGCAACACTGGGTTCTTCATCACCGCCGTCTCCATCTCCGTCAAATATGGGCATATCGATCGAGTTCCGGCGCTGGTAGAGTAGTTGCGGGAAGGCGGGGGGATTATCGTCGGATTCATTCGCGTCCCGCTGTTGCTCCGGAAGGCCCTGCTGTAACGCATCTTGGTTTGCTCCGGCGTGATCGTTGCCGTTTAAAAGGGCACTGTCAATCTCGAGGCTTTCAGGTGGTCCAGCTGACTGCTCGCCGAGCGCAATGGTCTCAGACGAGGCGTTAGCAGAAAGAGCCACATCGTCAAAGCTCTCCATGTGATGCAACTAGCATGCGATATCACAGCGGTCAATGCTGTAGCTGTGTTTAGCCCTTTTCTCTGTTGGCCATTTCTTAACAACATCTCATCCCAGGCAAAGCAGCTCTAGGTAGATCTTGCGAGTGACATCAGAGGCTAGGGTTCAGCTTAGTCATTACGAGTGAGTTAGTTAACTAGGTGCTAGGCAAGGAACAAGGGGCTATCTCAGAACAAACAAATGTGAGCACTGAGCAGGTTGGTGCGACTACAACACATTACAAGTCCATGTCATGCAGCTAATTTTAGTCCCCCTTAGTAAGGATAATGTTGAGTCGGAGTAGATGCAGATTTCAGACCCTGTAAAACCTCGATTTCCGCAGAACTTATGTATCAATACAGGCAGAGAAAAGCCAGAAGACATGAAGAGTGACAAGTGATAACTTTTTGCCAAAAAAAGTCTATATATCCTTCTACAGGAATAGCCCAAACCCACTGGATGCGAGTTGTATATAGCCCAAAAAGCTGAAAAATGATCCTGGTCAGGGGATCTATGAAGGTCTTTTGAGCGGGTGAGCTTCAGTATTAAAAACATACTTATCCAAACTAACAAGATCCGGGTCACTAAACAAAAGGTAGAAGTATTTCAAAGTTTCACCAGTCCAAAATGATTCCATTTCATTCAAGATCTCTGGTTTTGGTGATGTGACATCATTAAGAGATCCGTATGCAATGTTTGTGCGAGTGTGCTTTTCAATGGCAGTGAACATATCCCAGCCTTTGTCTTGAAGGCTTTGATCGCCGCTGATGCGATACAAAATAAATACAGATTCTATTGCCTCCGGCCTGTACAATAACAGACTGGTTAGTTGCGATAAGACAGGCATATCATGGGCATACACATACCTTAAATGATATTGTGCATTGTTAACTCTGAGAAAGCCGGGGATTAGCCCTTGGTCTTCGGCCTTTTTCTCGAGCTCAGCCGTAGTCATCTTCTCGTCATCTTCCGTACGAAACCAAAAACGAGGACTCCAGGTGCATTGAGAGTCTTCATCTTCGGCGCAGGGGACAGCAGTAAAGATTTCAGGCATGATACCGCTGGGCATACTCCGGTAAGCCCAGATACATCCCTCTGTCAATTTCCTGCCAATCTCGAGGTCCCCTGGTAGATCAAAGATTTTCGCAGCTAGCGCTATCATGCCGCCCGAAAAGCAAGTGAGATGCTGTCCTTCAGGGTTGAGATTGGTTGTTGATTTGGAGGCCACGTGTGCAGTCCCGGAGATTAAAATGTCCTCGCCGGTGCTCGTTCGGGGGCGGAAAAGTAAATGTTTCCGCGCTACTTCCATAGCAGTTTCATACATCTCTCTATATTGTGACGATTGCCCACCAAGCATCAGGTACTCCTGCAGAAATTAGTTGTGGGATGGATACTGACATATTCAACGAACTTTACCTTTGGTAAGTATTCATAGAGGGAATCAGACATGGCACCCAAAGTAAAGCGTCGATCGGCAGTAAAACTAGGGGCAAGGGCATCGATGCCGAGTGGCCACATCCCCGGTAGTTTGGTGCCATTTTGATTCTCTTGAAGCACGTCTGTGATACGCTGGATCGCATCGAAATATTTCGAGTCATCAGTAAGTTGCGATAGACGGGTGAATTCCACCGAGAGCGAGCCTAATTCTGCCAGAATATTTGCATGGCTGGCTTCTTGTGGTAGATTGTCTCGGGCTCCTTGCCAGAACCAGCGCAGGACGGGCATCCGAGTTGGCGTATCAAACGCCAGATAGAGCAAATCGGCCACCTCCACAGCTTTCTGAAGGAGGATCGGATAGACACCCTCGGTCAAATCATGAGCGGCAAGAAACCCACCAAGATAACGGATTGTAGTTTCAAAAACATTCAGCATGGCCTCTTCCGAATATGAAAAATCGATGTGTTCCACTGCTCTGACGGCCTCCTCAAATTCTTCTTTCAGTCCCATAATCCAGAGCGTATCCAGGCTGTCCACCAGCGTTGCACCCCAGCCGCCAAAGGTACTTCTCGCATCTCCATGCACTGGTCCAACCTCGTCGTGGCCCCAGGCTCTTGTCTTGTATCCCTCCCAAGTGTGTAGAAAAGCGGCCCTGACAGACTCCCGGCGCTGTTCGCGGAGGGCCTTGGACTTCGGGTCTTCATCTCCAAATTGAAACTGTATTGGCGGTATCGGCTTCGGGGTCCCAGTCGGGAGAGAAATCAAAGACGTCACGGGATACTCATGCACATAGTGTTTCCACCAATGTCGAGGCGGACGTTCCTTCGAGGGCAAGTTCGACAAACGGGAATTGGTAGCGGAATTGATGTGGAGGAGACTAAATAGGAAACAGAATGAGACAACCAACACCAATATCCATCTTCTCGCGATAGCCATAGCACGGAAGCATCAAACGCAAAGCAAAAGGATAGAACAGCAAACAACAGAGCAGCAAATGACGGGTGGGATCAACGAACATTAGATACTCCGTACTTCCATCCTTATTCCATGCAGCCTGACGGACAAAAGCTGCAAGATGACACACAAGAAGCAAATACACATCTTTCGACCGCCCCAACACGGGCCAATTCAGGGGAAAGCGTGAGCAGCGGATCCGCCCCTTCTCCAGCGACGTCGTCATCAGCTGGCTGTTTGCTTTGTTTACTGCGGCTTGGCGTGTTACTCAGCATATGCCAAGACATCGCGTCTTATGTAATCACTCCCGAGGTTCGGCAAACAGCCAGCAATCAAGTCGCGGGCCGAGTCAACAGCAGAGACGGCAAGCCGAACGACTGCTTTGCGTTCACTGGGATGGGGAGGTGTCTTTGGCATCAATGCGGTGGGAGATTTGCCCGGGCTGAATCGACCTGAGCTCCCCCCGGTACATTTTAGAATCGCGACACATCACAGCCTGCCCCGTCATGGAAGCGATCCGCGTCACAGAATTTGTGTCTTCCGTCTCCTCCCTCAGACCCCAGAAGGTCCCTCTTCCACCCAGCCCCGGTCCCGGAGAAATCCTCGTTGCAATCCACTGCACAGCATTGAACCATGTCGACCTGCTCTATGCCCGAGGGAAACACCAGAACAACACCTCACTGATCCGTCCTCCCTTCACGCTTGGACTGGAATTCGCCGGCACGGTTCTCGCCGTTGGATATAGCCTTCATAACGCACGATTCAATCCAGGAGACAACGTTTTTGGCTCAGGATTAGGTGCATATGCCGAACAGATTCTAGTCCCAGAACGAGCGCTTCGCCACATTCCCGCCGATTGGGGGTTTGAAAGCGCAGCTGGGCTCGCTGCAACGGCAAACGTTGCATATGGCGCAGTTGCATTAAGGGGAGGGGTCAAGAAAGGCGACTGGGTGATGGTCCACGGAGCTGCTGGTGGTATAGGTGTATATGCTTGCCAAATTGCAAAAGCCTTGGGAGCTCAAGTCATCGCGGGCATCAGGGATACGAAAGACGTTGAGAAGACAAACGCCTTGCGATCACTGGGATGTGTCGATAGCATTGTGGCAACTGGCGCTGGCCCTGACTGGGAGAATCAAGTAAAGAGCGTAACGGGTGGCTCTGGCGTGGATGTTGTCATCGACAACGTTGGACTCGTTAAGGAGAGTATTCGTTGCCTGAGGCCTGCGGGAGGAAAGATAGTTCTAGTTGGCTTTGCCGGGCGGGGAGGCATTATGGAACAGCTCACAACAAACCGAATATTGCTAAAGCAAGCCGTGATAATTGGCTACGTGAGTGCCCATTGCGTATTCTTCCACTGTTAATCAAGGTGGGCGAACTAACCTCCCTTTCAACTGCTAGCGATATGGAGACACAGACCGCAGGGATCCAAAGGAGTCGGAACAGGTATGGGCAGGTCTCATGGAAATGATTGATTCAGGTGCCATCAAACCAGTTGTTTACCCAAGGAAGTACCATGGTCTAGATGCAGTAAAAGTAGCGATGGAAGACCTCCAAGCAAGAAGGATATACGGTAAAGCAATTATCTATGTGAAAAAAGTGAGGAACGCTTTATAAAGTAGCCAGTTGCGATAGCCAAATCTGAGTCTTGAAAAGTGGCAGCAAACCCAAGTCTTGATGGGTGGCAACGACGCTTGAGGCCCAACCTATAGTTAGTTAACATCCTGGCTGCTCTTCATGCGAAGTTGAGGATCTTCAATTAAACACCCCAAGTTCTTCAATGCTGAGAGACTAAAATGAAGCGACTTCTGCATGTTTTGCTGCCTTACGACTGTCATGGCGACAGGCTGGCCTTTTGAATCGTATGGAAGCGAATCGAATCTCAGCATTCACGAACTTGTTGACAGGCCCAAACACGCATCCAAACACCTTCACGCATCAACGATTCGGCTTCGTCTCAATATGACTGGGAACTTTCGACATTTCGGGATGCGCCAATTGCACGTCAAGTGAATTGTGATCTTGGGGATTTGTTCTCTCTTCTGTTGATTTGTTTAATCCCCGAACCCCCGCCCGTCAACCACTGCCGCTGATGAGCACGCTGTACATCCTATGAATCCCGCGGTTTGGTTCGCGATTCCATGACACCTATGATCGATCTTGAATTTATGATTACTCTTACGCTCTGTTTCCATTAAAGTTAAAGACACGACCTCTTTGTTGATACCCTAATGTCTCTGTTTCGCTCGCCGGGTGACCTATCGTCTTCCGATGAGGATGATATATTTGAGAACCACGAGGCCAATGATGAAACAAATCCAAGCTACCATCACGAAAATGCAACTAGAGCCCATGAGGGCCATAGCCGTCAACTTTCGTTCGACGATGCCGTTTCGGGTTCGTTTGAAGGCGCGCTGGAGCACAGAGACCCAGAACACGAAATAGCTGGTTTAGATGCAGAAGGCCACGCGGCTATGATGACCACAGCTCTCCTCGAATACTATTGCCTTTCAAAGGCTACTGAAATTCTCAATGAACAAGCGGGAAGTCATGGAAAATATACTCGCGACTCGCCTGAAGCCCGGATACTGGGACGACGCCTGTACACCCATAAGTCTCAGTTCCTGTCTGCCAATGGGGTCGTGGCTGCGGGTGTTGATGGCGACGACTGGGAAATTACACGGAAATATTATCGGGACACTCTAGATGTCCTTGGACTGCCCGCCTTGGAAGGATTGGACCTGAATGCTCAAGGACCCTCTCAAGGAATGAGAAGTGAAAGCCGTGTTGTGCTAAGTCGCCGTACTACTGAAAATCCAACGAGAGACTGGGCAGAACCGCGGGAGAAAAGGTCATCTCCAAGCACAGAAAATAGGCCGAACGTCCAAAAACTCTTGGCCAGTGGAACCGAAGTCGGGTTTCCTGACCGTCTACCAGCTGCGATGAATTTTACGCACATGTCACAAGTGCAGCCAACGAATTATCTTCCGTTCACTGGTTTACCCGGCGTTTACCAGCCATATAAACCGAGTATTTTGATGTCAAGATACGCGACAGAATTTGAAGAAGAATCCTTGATAGGAAAAGGCTCTTATGGCGTCGTATACAGAGCTAGACATTATGTTGATGGTCAAATGTATGCGATTAAAAAGATCCCATTGAATTCCAAAAGGTTGAAACAGCTCCAAGACCGGGGCTTACAAGAATTGGATCACATCCTGAAAGAGATCAGGACACTGGCGCGGTTAGATCACAGCAATGTCGTGAGATATTTTGGTGCTTGGGCCGAATATAATACAATTCAAATCCCTTTGGGGACGCCAAAGCCTGCAAACAAACCTCTGGGTCTTTTAAGCCAAGGATCTATGGCTGAGGACGAATCAAGCCATGGTATCATTTTTGAAGAATCCAGTCACGGGATCCGGTTCGAAGCCTCGTCCAAAGACGAGATTGGCTTCGTTGAAGCAATATCGCTATCAGAGTCTCCGGAATCCCGGCGGGGGACTAGTAACAGAACAGAATCCAGATATTCCCGGAAAAGCTTCGGAGGGAAGAGTTATGACGATCGCGAGGACAACGAGGTTGAATCAATCGGACGACCGTTGAGCCATCAGGCGCATGGCCACGCGCAGACCTCGACAAGTGCTTTGGACAGTGATGTGTTCTCCGATGGAGCAGGAGGGAATATGTCCGTCCATGTGGATCAAAATGCGGCCGCTGGTGGCAAGCTATCGCCCATCACGCTTCACATACAAATGTCTTTGCATCCACTAAGTTTAGCAAAATATCTCCGTCCCGAAAGCGAAGGATCCGAGAAAAGCTCACCGCGCCACTGTTATCACCTTATCCCGTCCCTTAAAATCTTCCTAGGGATCCTATCGGGGGTGGAATACCTCCATACGCAAGGAATTATCCACCGAGATTTAAAACCAGCAAATGTCTTTCTCTCTCTTTCCGCAAAGCGGGACGAAATAGCTTGTTTGCGTTGTGGAACAGATGGCAAATCTAGTTCCCACTACACAATTCCACGGATTGGCGACTTTGGCCTGGTTGCAGACACCTCCCCCGAAGATGAGAACAAGTCTAGCATCCCTACCAAACTTGGCCCCGTTGGCACTGAGTTCTATCGCCCACCGGTATGTCAGTGTAGGCATGATGCTCGTGGCCGTAGAGGAGCTAGGTTACATGCTAATGTTGGAGAAAACAATGAAAACCCGCGTTGTGACTGCGCAGGGGCTAGTCCTGAAGAACATTACATTCACGAGTCATTAGACGTCTATGCCCTCGGCGTCATACTTTTTGAACTACTGTACAAGTTCGACACACGCATGGAACGACAGATGGTATTGTCGGATTTGACTTGTTCCCCGAATAGTTTTAGCTGGGCGAAACGTGCCTCGAGCTCTAGCGTATTACTGGATGAAGTGAAACCTGAACCCATATTACCGGCGGATTTTAAAACCAAGGTCGATCTCCCTGGTCCAGCCGTTGATGATGAGGGTACTGCATTGTCAATGTCTGAGAAATTGGAACGATGTATCATCAGTATGGTAGAGCCTGGTACACGGAGAAGATCAACGTGTAAACAGGTCAGGGAGTCTTTGGAGGAAATCCTGTCGCTAGCGGATCGCAGGACCCAGCCATAACATTCGAGCTCCGCTGCGGCAACTCAGTCTCAAGAAAGCATCCCGAAAGCCGTCAACCTGCGCATCGAAAACCAGGATAGCAAACCGGAAAAAACATACCTTACGTACGACGTCGACAACTTATGTCGCAGTTTGAAAGCGAGCTCTTTGTGGACTGCAGAATTGCCGGTTACCCGATCAATACCCCAATAGTTTGTTAAAATGTGTGGGGTTATCGGGAAGGATGAGATCAACCGATGCACGCATGCTTTTTTCCCATTAGAATGCTGTTGTAAAGCCCGAAAATTTGATAGTGCCATGTGCGGGGCCCCCAGCATTTTGACGGGGTGGCTCGTTGTTAAAACCATGTGGATAGTGCCTCATTGCCGTGGCGCTTTCATTGGGAATTGGGCTAGTCCACTTCTCATATTTGGCGAAGGCTCCAGGTTGTCACATATTCGAGTAACCCCGTGTTCAAGCTTTGGTTGCATTTTGTCATTCTAGAAAGCGGATAGGGTTTCATCAAATTAATTGAGAAATGTCGTGATTGCAAGTTGATCAAACATAGGAGGCCGGGCCGGGCCAAAAGGAGAGGACAACACAAAGTGTG
>NW_003052498.1:309051-320150 GCF_000003515.1 Uncinocarpus reesii 1704 | reverse complement strand
AATCGTTCTGTCATTCCAGTCATTTGCATTGGCCATTGTAGTAGTGGCCGCCAAGAAACATTCAATGACCTATATAAGGCTTCGAAAAGGTGTTTACTCCAACCTTGTGACCACCAGCAGTCATCTAGCCGGCCCAGTATAACACAATAATGAGCAAGAATCACCAACGCCATCGGCTGCCGCTTTTTTAAGTGCATTAGGTAGGCCTCTGGTAAAACAATCGGCCATCGAAATACAGTTTCCCAACTGGACGGGCACCTTTCAAATGAGATTCGGAGTTCACGGATCGCGTGGTTGTATGCGGCCTTTTCCTCGGCACTGATGTGTGTAACAGTTTCGCCGTTGCAGTCGTGCAAATAATCAAGAGCATTGATCACGTCCCTCGATATTGGCTGGGAGCATGTTAGATCTGAGGGTCGACGGACTAGTGGGCCTAATTTGCCCTTGCGAATGATTTCCCAAAATGTGTTCAAAACGCCTTCTACACCTCGGAAAAGGAAGAAATCCTGTAAAACCTGCTCTACAGGTTCGCCGGAACGGACGTTTCCCGCGGTTTTGGAGAATGCGAAGGCCAAGGCGGCAATTAGACTGGAGAAGGCAAAAACTGCATGGCAATTTGACGGGGTGATGTTACTGAGTTGTGGTCGAAAGGAGGCCAGAGCTAGGTTCTGATGCCGGGTGGCAAGTTCTATGTATTTCCTGCGATTATCGCCCTCATCTCCGCAAATATCGATTAGATGCAGAGCTGCAATGGCCAGGAGTCCGTGCATGAGAAATGGGTGTGACATCGCCTCCTTCGGAATATAGTTTTTCCAAATTTCCTTGTGCTCATTGTTGTAGGAGAGAGTGCGATAAGTTTCTGTGGTGTAGTGATGCAGTAGTTCTAGATCGTGGATATGCAAATCGGAGATAAGCTCCGTAGAGGGACTGACAAAAGAGCTAAGGATGTCCAGTTGATCCGCGTTTGAGGGCGAGGGCGCAAACACATTTGGGGGAGTGGGTGGAAGATATGCCGGCGTCGCTCCGGTCAGCAGATTGTTCACGGGATTGACGCGATTTGCGGTTGCGACGATGGATGGGAGAGGAGGAGGAGGAGCAAGGCCCGTCCGAGGAAGCGGCGACGGTCTCCCAGCACTCGTTGGCTTCGCTGGAACTGCAGCGAACTGGCATTCGATGTTGTGTTTTCTACAGTTTCCGCATGGTGGAGGGGTTTCGTCGCACTGTACGACTCAAACAGTCAGTTCAACCATCTTCATGAAAGGGCAATGCGATGACAGCACACTTAATGATCCAGTCTAGCGGCGACGAACAACTAGAGAATGTCTTTCGGTCGTCATACCTTGATTTTCCTTCTTTTGCACTGTAGGCATCCTAGGCGAGATTTGCGATGGCTTCGTCGCGGGCCCATTCTTGAAAAATCAACGCTGGTTCAGCTCCTTGCCAACAAAGAACTTGTACGGGGCGGACTTTAGTCAATCAGAGAAGCCGTCGCGGCCCAGGTGGTTACATGGCACTGGATCCGCCGCAACACCGGTAGGAGAAGACAGCCCGCCTGTTAATTGCGGGATCACGTCTCACTATGTCTTGCACGATGGCTGTTCTTGGGGGAGCTCGTCCAGGATTGGCGCTACTGGTGAAGCCCTACCGGCGTCTAACCCTCGACCCGCGCGCCAAGACCGGTTTATCGCCAGAGTACCCAATCATACCTTGTCTAAGCGACAAAGTAACCTTGTTTGTCATCCAAGCTCAGTGCTTAGTCATCATTACCCTTTCAGGGAGATCCTGAACATCTCCAATCGCACTCCCACAACAGAGACAACAGAGCATCGGTTTGCAAACGTGTAACTGCCCTATTTTTGTTATTGGTGTTGAAAACCTCCTGAACCACTTGAGCATACTTTTGGAAAACAAGCCGGAGCGAACGGACCCGCCAGCCCCCCCCTCATGACTCTTCTTCCTGGGAGAGCGCGGACACCGCAGCTGCCGGTTGCCGTCTGCTATCCGGGCTTCTGTTGGGATCACCTCTGGCTTTACATACTGTGTTGAACAGAATCTCTAGAACACTGTGGAACTCTACGGTCGGGAGGCCGTCACACAATCCTCGGATGTCATACTGGCGACGTTTCTGACAGATGTTGGACCGGTCTCAGTGAGGTGCCTTTCCAATTCCATGTACGATTATGTCATGGATTTCCATGTGAATCTGCCTGAGCTGGCTCCGCCCCCAAGGACCCTCGTGGCCCTGATGATCAACTTAACAAGGGCTGAAAAGAGAACGAAAGCAACACTGCTTTGGATAGCCAATCATAAGTGTAACTGGCGGAATTAAATATCCTCTTTAATACGGCGCAACTACATATTTCGAAATAGGGAACCGCTCTTTTCTCCGTTCCCTGCTTTGAATGAATCACATGGTGCTGTCGAGTACGAAGTTGTGAGACGTCGAAGATCGACTCGTCTCATTTTAATTCGAGCATTTACTAACTCGCATCATTGCCATTTGAAGAAGCTAGACTACACGGACGCTCCAACATTGTATAGATCCGGATTTGTGATGTTACTAACCCAGCAACGTCTGGATATACCTTGGTTATTCTCAACTTATACAGGGCGTATCTTGTGAACTGCTCAGTAGACAGGTACAGCATAACGATGCTCCGGAATCTCCGGTTTGTATGGGCGCTGCGTTGGAACAATTGTACTGCTGGTGGCTTTGGTTCCGATGTCTCGGAATCCTAGATGATACCTGTTTACCCGTACGAGACGGTTCTTCGAGACATTCTCCTCGGCTCACGACTTCTAGTGCTTGCTAGGCTCATGCTGATATACTCAATATGACGTCCTGAGTGAGTCAAAACACTGTCCGTCGTGCTCCATCCTCAAGGTGCGATCATGGCTAAAGAAGTTCAGTACTGGCTGACTTTTGAAACAATGCAAAGAAATATTCTCTGGGAATGGCGGACTATCTCATATAATCAACTCTTGTATCCGATTGTTAAACGAACCGAGATTAGTCCCCTACTATCGTCCATGGGAATCACTATATGGGTAGTCGAATGCACACGGCTCATCGACAAACATAACCCACCTCTACAGCTTTTCTTATAACCATCGTTACACATTGACAATTCTTTTGGTATCCAATTTTATCCTATCCTAGGCTTCGGCCCCTTTTGATCACATTATCGTGCTAGAATAGTAGGTTCTGGACCAGGTCCCCCAGCATGGATGCTAGATGGGCTAACTGAAATGGTTAGTGTTGCTGCTCATCCATTTATATCACGGTGTTACGGTGTCAGGTTTGATGCTTTTGAATGGAGCATCGTTAAATACCCCTCGGCTTTTTGAAAGTGTATTTTCCTTTGACCCAGGTTGTCCGCACGGCTCTGTTTAGGAATATATATTGTGGCGAGTTCCCGTTGTCGAAGGTGCTCCTAGATTCCCGCTGAAAAAGGCACATAACCTTACTTTTCCAAGTCATCCTGTACAGCTTATTGAGAAGCGATTATGATCTTCTCTGTTATTCTTTTTTGGACGCTACTATGGCAATGGGCCGTAGCCATTGCCGTTCCACCTTTACTTGCCCCAACAAAAGACGAAAAGAATGCCAAAAAGTTGCTTGAACTACAAGCTAAGGCGAGAGAAAATCTTGAAAGAGCACTCGAGCACCGTGCACTCACCCGTAGGGGTGACGACGACGACGATGACGACGATAAAGACGGCTCTAAATGCACTCGAAAGAATTTACAGATCCGCAAAGAATGGTGAGTCTCTTGCATTTGGCAAATGTGGATTTTGTGCTTAGATCTTTAGGCGCGCCATGTCCAAGAAGGACCGCAGGAGTTATATTGATGCCGTTTACTGTCTACAAAAGAAACCATCATTGATTGACGAAAAGATCGTTCCGGGGGCCAAGACTCTGTTTGATACATTTACGACCCTTCATATCAATCAGACACACACCATCCACAACAACGTAAGTGTCTACTGTCTGTTTACATTTAATACTCACTGAAGTACATTAGTTTTCCTTTCTAATGTGGCATCGCTTCTTCACTTACGTATACGAAAAGGTGCTCCGAGAACAGTGCGGATTTGAAGGGACGCATCCGTAAGTAATAGACACAACGATTTACAGGCAATACTGACTAGAGAAGCTATTGGGAATGGGGCTATGACGTGGACGACCCCGAAAGCTCCCCTATTCTGGATGGGTCGGATTATAGCCTCGGCAGCAACGGCGTACCCCTTAAAGACAAGAATGAGACATGGATTCTCTGGCCTCCTCCTCCTTTCAAGCCGACAAAGGATTTGATCAGCGAATTTCCAGCAGGAACAGGCGGAGGATGCGTCCACACTGGCCCATTTTCTGACATGACGGTTAACTTTGGTCCAATTTCGCAGGGGTCTGAGCGACACCTTGATCGGATGTTTCAATACCGCCCTCACTGCTTGAAACGAGACATAAACCCACACATTGGGCAACATTACCTCGCTTTCAACTGGACTATCTGGAACATAGTGGAGAGCACCGACATGATGGGATTCCAGGCTCGGATAACCGGTGATAGAAGGCAAGGCCACGGCGATTATAAACTAAACAAGTTTGGTGCCCACGGTGCAGGCCATTATTTTGGTGGCGGACCAACTGGTGCTTGTAAGTAATTTCCTTGTTATGATATTGTTTTTATCTTCCACATCTGACCTGGCTATAGTCTCGGATCTATACGCCAGCCCGCAAGACCCGTTATTTTTCCCACACCATGCTCAAATTGACAGGATGTGGGCTATTTGGCAGTGGTTGGATATAGAGAACCGCAAAGATGCGCTTTATGGTACTCTGACTTACGAGAACCTTCCGCCATCTCGCAAGGGAACGCTCGATGACCTGGTTGATTTGAGGCCCATAATTGACCCTGTTCGCATCAGGGATGTGGTAGATGTTATTAGTGGGCCTTTTTGCTACTTTTATGAATAGGTAGCCAGATGGCTTGGGTTGACATTTAGTTTTGTTAGTCAAATGCCCTGCGAGAGAGTTATAGGTAATGCAGAGTAGCATCGGCTCCATGGTCTGGTATATATTTACATATGCATAGTTAATCGTTCTGTCGAGATGCAATATCAAAGGGTCATATATTCAATATTTTGATCTCAAGGCTATACGGGCTTGACTCATCCCCCGTATTTCTAGTCTTGACTGGACCATGTTTAGTTCCGTGCAACAAACAATCCTACTCTGTATACATTGTTTTTACGGAGTAGTTTGTAGAAATTGCGTGCCGCTTACTTTGCTTCCTAACCGTAAGCCGTGGCTGCTTTCGCCGACTGAATGACCAGGAAACTCGATACGGGCACGTCTCCGAAGCTAGAAGACCTAGAAGCCCTCCTTGGTCTTTCCCCTCTATTTCTTCCCTTTGACAAGCAATATCTCAGCATCCCAGTGACTTTTCTTTTGTATTCCATCAATTGCTACGGGAGATGCAGGCAGCTGGTGAGCTGCAGCGCGGTTTAATATCAATCCTATGTTCTCTCTATCCTTCCCTGTGCTGATAGCAAGGTTCACTCAAGCTCTGCTTGCCGGATTTCAGGTTTATAAGCACCTCTCCGCCTTTTCGATTCATTACTCTCCATAAATGGAGTCTAATATGTCATCTCCTCCTTCATTCGACATTTCCGGAATCAACCGACCGCATTCCAACGATTCCAATAGCTTCCATTAAGGTACATTGCAGGCTTCATCGACTGAAGCACTATCTCGATAGTATGAAATACGGGCAAAGCGTCATTGAGTGAATTGAAACCTTACCTCTGCTCCAGCCTTTCAAACCAAATCATTTCCTTCAATTGCTGGTCCAGACTCAAGCCCATTTTTACCACTTTTTCACCCTCAAAAATGAACTCGGCGTCGAGGGGGACGTCCCCGCCTTCAAGGAAGTCACTCATATGTGCTGTGTACTTCGTTTGGCCGTGGACATGGTCGAATGTGAGTGAAAACCCCATGGACCGATCCGTGGCATCAATAAAAAGCTTGTCGTTCTCAATCTGAAGGACTAGGGTATGGTATCCAGGGTGCCAGTACGTGCCTAAGTATGTGCTGAGTGGTTTCTCTTGTGGCTGAGGTTCAATCGAGTCCATGCTATGTCTCTGCCCATTTTTTGCCTTGTTTTGTGGCGCAAGACCTCTTTTAACACTTGGTTTCAGTCTCTGACTAACGAAGAGGTCCCCCTTTGATTGCGGTTGCGTCGCATTCTTTTTATTTCGATGCCAGTGCTCCAGTTTGGGGACCCCAATAACCGCATCAATCAGCTGTTTCCTTAAAATAGTACCAATAGTGGCGCCGGATTCCGCGTTTCCAGCAACAAAACAGCCAAACTTAAAGTCGGGGAGAAAGAAGAAGTGGCTACCAAAACCTGGAACACATCCGTCGTGTCCCAAAACCAGGTATCCGCGATAAAAGTGAGCTTCTATTCCAGCTGCGTACATATTCGGCGATGAACCAGGTTTCAACCATTGCAAATTGGGATTCTCAAAAGTTCTCATTCGCACAAGCCCTTGATACAATCTTTTACTGATGGGACCCTCTTGATTTATTAAAGCTTTGAGAAATCGGATAAAGTCATTGACGCTGGTGATGATCGATCCAGCTCCCTGGGCTTCAGGGCAATCGGGGGCTTGGAACCCACTGTATGCTTTCTTTTTTTTATTCCACGCGTACCCGGTTGCGATTCGGTCTCCAAATCCTTTGACTCGAGCGCTTTGAGGTTGAAGGCTGGTGGATTGCATATCGAGTGGTTCAAAAAAGCGGGCTTGCAGAAAATTCGAAAAGGATTGCCCAGTTTTCGCTTCAATAAGGTATGTCGCCACGGTATACATCATGTTACAGTACTGAAATTTAGTTCGTAAAGGCGCAGCAACAGGTAAGTTGCGCAAATTTCGTGTGACCGATCTTGCATCGTCTGGCTGCTGTGCTCGGGGGCTAAGATACGAGAAGTCGTGGCTGCACTGGGCTGTCAGAAACGAAATGGATACTCCGTATCACCATAGGAATAGTGGTTACCGGGCCATACCACTTCTGTGGCTCAAGATATCTTCTACCGTAACATTTTCTGTGTACCCGGTGCCCGGCATCACAAAATCATCAGGCAGAAGTTTGGACATTATGGCATCATACTGCACATCAGGGTAGTTTTCATTGTCATCAACTAACAGCCCGATAGATGCTGCGGTCAGCGCCTTGGAGCACGACGCGATATCGAAAAGAGTATCCGCCGTAACTGAGACTGCTTGATCAAGGGAAGCCAGTCCAAAGCCCATAGATGCTACTTCATCATGCTGTACAACAGCAACTGCGAGGCCAGGGGTGCGATGTTCCTTCATGAGGGTGTTCACCCGCGCGGGGAACTCGACAGACCGGAAAAATTCCATAGCTGCAGACATATGGGCAGGTCTCCGTGACCCGTGAGTGCAAAAGCATGTGGGTGCAGCTCCATTTTATATCAATGGCGATTCTGGGAAGGGAGTACGGAGTAGAGCTACCGAGTACTGCCTTTAGCTCATCAAATAAAGCGATCGGCGAGAGTCCCAGCCGTACCTATGTTTGTGTAACCAACTTCACGCCATCCCGACGGTGCTGGTGATTTCTGACGCTAAACCTGCAGAAGATCTCAGCCGCTCCCAGCCACAACTCCTTGCATGATAGCTACTCCATACTCCGTAAACAGCGCCTATTCCATTCGCCTTCACTACATAGCTGAAAAGGTTGACGTGGCTCATACCAGTTTTCAGACATTATGTAATGATCTGATTGGCAAGCGTTTAGGCGTACATTGGGTTTGACTCATTCCCGCAGACGAGTCATGCTTGCTCATATCGCAAGATGGAGTGCACAGAGGATGTCATGATGTTGCGCTCAGGTTGTTTCCTGGGTAAGTTTCACTCTACGCCGTACGTTTTAAACAGGGTAATAAGGCAAATCGGATTCCCATCGGAGGCTTCCCAAAGACTGAAGGAATGCATTTATATCAAGCTTGACCGCATGGAAAATGCCATGGAAATTGCCCAGGCATGAGGAAAGGTATTGCTGTACTCCGTACATCGTATGGAGTACGGAGTAGCTGCAATTCCGAGACAAAAAAGGGGCACTGGACGATTACCTAATGCTTGGTGGATGACTAACACAAATCATTAGTCAGCTGACGTAACTAACTGGAGGAGGGATAGCGTGCATTAGGACGCGTTATCTAATCAACTGGCGTCACGTCGCGTCGCAATTCAGTAAAGCTGCAAAGGCGTCCTGTCTCGAGATTCAAGCACTGACGCTGTCAAATATCCCCATTGTGCCGGTTACTTTATCCCTGGACTCCTTCAATTCAACTGTGCTTAGGATAATTCAATCCGCCGAATGCTACCATGCCCGAAGCCCTTCTGAAGCCTCCGAAACGAGTCCTCGGCGATGCCACCAGGATTCGTGGAAGCCTTCAGCCTGTGTCGCCCAATGCCGTGAAAAAACGGAAGCTTGAATCCGATCAACCCAACATAATCACAAAACCTCGCCTGCATGATGGGTTTCGGAAACCTGCTACGCCTATTTCCAGCCAGTCTCAACCCAAGAGCCAATTCGTCGAAGAGGTTTTGGAGAAATTAACTCAAGATATCAGCGGGCTCAAGGAGTCCAATGCTGAGAAAGATCAACAATGGGAACGCCCTAGCCTAGGTGATTTTGATTCAACTAGAGACTCGCTTTGCTTCCAGCAGATTGAAGCTGAGGAGGGCAGGTTCTCAGGTGGCCAAACTGCAGTCAAGTTGTTTGGTGTGACAGAGGTGCTTCCAATTCGAAGACTCGCAACTAGAGGAGGCACGAAGCTAATATGTTTTGTCTTCAGGCCGGCCATTCTGTCCTCCTACATGTTACCGATTTCAAGCACTATTTATACGTTGCGGCGCCTGTTTCCTTTACGACTTCAGACTGCGGGCCGTTTCAGGCGTTTCTTGAGACCAAAATAGCACACCACCAGGAAGTTATACATTCAGTGACGATGGGAATGAAAGAAAATCTCTTTGGATTCCAGGGTAATCAGCGAAATCCTTACCTGAAAATCACGGTGACGGATCCGAAACATATCAATGTCGTCCGATCGATCATTGAGAATGGAGATGGGAATTATAAAGGTCTTTGGAAAGTTATCGATGGCATTCTCACCTTCGACAATATCCAGTATATCTTGCGTTTCATGATTGACACTGGTGTAAGTCAGCTTGGGCTCTTCCTGTCACTTTTTTTATTTTGCTAAGATTCCTTACGACAGATTTCCGGCATGTCCTGGGTCGAAGTGCCTCCCTCCAAATATAAAATCGTCCCTGCACATGCCAGGCAATCAAATTGTCAAATAGAGGCAACCGTGTCCTACCGTGACCTGATAGCCCATCCCCACGATGGTGAATGGGCAAAAATGGCCCCTCTGAGAATTTTATCTTTTGACATCGAATGCGCAGGAAGAAAAGGCGTTTTTCCAGAAGCTCATCAGGACCCAGTGATTCAGATTGCCAATATCGTTACAAGATATGGGGAATCCAAACCTTTCGTTCGAAACGTATTCGTTTTGGATACCTGCAGTCTGATAGTCAACACTCAGATTTTGGAGTTTGACGATGAGAGAAAGATGCTCATGGCCTGGAAAGACTTTCTGCAGAAGGTTGACCCTGATGTGATTATCGGCTACAACATTGCAAACTTTGACTTTCCCTATTTACTTGACCGGGCGAAGCACCTGGATTGCAGCGGATTTCCATACTGGTCAAGGCTGAAGTCGGCGATCTCACAATCGAAGGATTCCAACTTCTCAAGTAAACAGATGGGCAACCGAGATACCAAATCCACTAACACTAATGGAAGAATCCAACTTGATCTTTTACAGTTGGTTCAACGTGACCATCAGCTTCGCAGCTATACTCTAAATTCCGTGTGCTCCCATTTTTTGGGTGAACAGAAAGAAGATGTGCATCATACGATGATCACAGAGCTTTTTAATGGCACACCTGATTCACGGCGACGCTTAGCGGTTTATTGCTTAAAGGATGCCTACCTCCCTCAGCGATTAATGGACAAACTGATGTGTCTGGTGAATTATACTGAAATGGCTAGAGTCACTGGGGTGCCCTTTAATTACCTCCTATCCCGTGGACAGCAGGTCAAGTTTATATCTCAACTTTTTCGAAAAGCTTTGGAGCAGAACTTGGTTATTCCAAATCTACGAAATGAGGGTGGTGAGGAACAGTACGAAGGCGCCACTGTCATTGAACCGGTCAGAGATTACTACGATGTTCCAATCGCCACGCTAGATTTTGCGTCTCTATACCCTAGTATCATTCAAGCACACAACCTCTGCTATACAACCCTCCTTAATAAAACTAGTGTGGAAAAACTCAAATTGAAGAAAGATGAAGATTATATCGTTACACCAAATGGCGACATGTTTTGCACCGCCCATGTTCGCAAAGGCCTTTTAAGCCAAATTCTAGAGGAGTTATTATCCGCGAGAAAACGAGCAAAGAAAGAGCTTGCCGTCGAAACTGACCCGTTTAAAAAAGCTGTCTTGAATGGCCGTCAACTGGCCCTTAAAATCAGCGCAAACAGCGTGTACGGCATCACTGGTGCTAGTAACGGGAAGCTCCCCTGCCTAGCTATTGCGAGTAGCACAACCAGTTATGGCCGACAAATGATTGAAAGGACAAAAGATGAAGTCGAGAAGCGGTATACGATAGCGAACGGATATGCACACGATGCAAAGGTCATTTATGGAGACACCGACTCTGTTATGGTTAAATTTGGTGTTCAAGAACTGTCCGAAGCGATGAAGCTTGGGCAAGAAGCTGCCGATTTTGTTTCAGCGAAATTCTTGAAGCCGATCAAACTTGAATTTGAAAAGGTCTATTTCCCGTATTTATTGATCAATAAAAAGCGTTATGCAGGCCTCTTCTGGACGAATCCAGACAAGTATGATAAAATGGATAGCAAAGGTATTGAAACTGTTCGACGAGACAACTGCCGGTTGGTTCAAACAGTTATCGAGACTGTTCTGAAGAAGATCCCGATTGATATA